>NW_027192573.1:107736-456059 GCF_042370625.1 Thermothelomyces heterothallicus | reverse complement strand
GGAGGGGGTCCGCCTTACGGAGAATCCGTACGATGGCATCGGGCGGCAGCGGACGGCCCGTCGCCGGGTCGATGGTCGCCGAGGGGTCCATGTTTCACCTGAGGGGTTAGTATTGTGCGTGTGTCTCTTTGTTTCTTTATTCGTTTTGAGCAACTGGAAGTTGGCAGGAGCGGAACTTTCTACTACTTGCCCGCTCGGTATGTACTTGCCCGGGGAGGTGCCGGTTTCTGTGGGGAATCCGACCGGGTGCCTATTGCTGCACTGCCCGAGCGACCCCGCCATGCCCCTCCCGAGCCGGCGGGCTTCAAGCCAGGATAGCGGGGCACGCAACAAGCCAGAGGGCGGTGTGCGCTGGCAAAATGACCTCCCCGAGGGGCTCAATTGCTTTGAGTCACCAACAAGGCACTGCAACTTCTCTCATAGCAGCATAGGTATGATACTACGCTCTGTCGGGTGATTCGAGAATTTACATACCTAGCGACAACCCGATTCGAATCCCCGCTGCATACTTGAGTGTTTCTTCTTTCGAGCCCTGATATTTCGCTCAATTTCTCGTGCTGCGCCCTCCCTCAAACCGGACGGTCACAAACGTCCACCAGGTTCTGCACCGCCAATTTCCCGAGCAGCTGTATGCTCTTCCGCAGCCCGCTTCCTACTTTCGTAGCATCGATCTTTTTCGCAACCGTCATGGAAGCCGACTCTATATCACAACCGGCACCCGCCGCAGGGGCCGCGACTCAGCAATGTCCCGTTCGAACGAGCTCTACCTCCAACACCCCGCAACGTGAGAATGGGGCAACATTCGAGTACGTACTCGTCCATTATTGTGGATGTCTCTTTCTGGGCCGGGCTCACGAAGACACAGCATCGTTCGCACCTACCGCGAGCTGCTCAATTCCGACCGCGACCTCACGATGGGCGTTGCCGCAATCGAGTCCCTAATCGAGCTGCTCCGGGTAACGTCCTCGTCAACTGCGATGGAACTAGTCGAGATCGTTAAGAAAGA
Source organism: Thermothelomyces heterothallicus (assembly GCF_042370625.1). Lineage (NCBI taxonomy): Eukaryota > Fungi > Ascomycota > Sordariomycetes > Sordariales > Chaetomiaceae > Thermothelomyces > Thermothelomyces heterothallicus. The sequence continues at coordinate 455,053 of NW_027192573.1, read as the reverse complement.
AAAGGCCAAGCTTCTTGCCTCGGTGCCGAATCCCCTCCCGCTACTCGCCGGCGCCGACTTGTTCGAGCAATACCTGCTGCGGTCGCTTAGAGGGCCCACCGCAACAGCGTCCGGCAGCGGCACCGACCGCGTGCTCAGCTTCGAAGAGACGCGCCAGCACCTGCTCGACAACAAGGACCTCTTTGCCCAGCGCGCCAAGGCCGACCGCGACAGCATTGCCATCTGGGGCAGCCGGTACGTGTCGGACGGGAAGGTCGTGCTCACGGCGGGGGGCAGCCGCACGGTGACCAAGATCCTCCTCCGCGCCGCGGCCGACCCGAGCAAGCACTTCAAGGTCATCTACGTTGTCGATGGGCACAACAGGCGCAGCGACGTGGCCGTGGCGCAGCTCCGCGAGGCCGGGCTCGAGGTCGAGACCATCTCCCCCCACAAGGTCGCCTACGTGCTGGGCAACCAGAAGCAGATCAACCTGGTCCTGGTCGGCACCGAGGTCGTGATGCAGAACGGCGGCATCATCTCGGGCATGGGCACCGCCCAGCTGGCCCACCTGACCAAGACGGTCAAGGGCGGCATCAAGCGCTTCTACGTCGCCGCCGAGACCCACAAGATCTGCCGCAAGACTCCGATCGCCTACCCCATGGTGAACCGCGTCGGCGTCAACCAGAAGGACATTAGCAAGTTCGACAACATCGGGGTCGACCTCGGCCCGGAAGCCGCCGGTATGGTTGCCGAGCAGGACGAGGTCGACTACACGGACCCGGAACTCATCGACGGCATCATCACCGAGCAAGGGGTAAAGATGACGTCGCAGATCTGGGAGATGGTGGATAATTATATCTGAGGAAGGGGAGGGGCGAGGGGAGAGGGGAGTCCTTTGCTGTTGCCTGTTGGCCCTAGCGTACTCGAGGGGGTTAGAGAAAAACAGTGAGAGGTCCAGTTTATTGATGTTGAGGCGGTTGGCGGCAAGCGATGTAGCATCATCAGGCGTTCTTGGTTTGTTCTAGGCGAAAAAAAGGGTACTAGGCTAATAGGGAATCGGGTCGGAGGTGGCCCTTTTTTTTTCTTTTTTTTTGTTTTGTGTTTCTTTTGTGTTTTTTTTTGTGTTTTTTTTGTGTTTTTTTGGCCGTATTCTTATTGAAATTTGGAATTGCCCACGAGTTGTAGCGGTAGTACGGAGTACACACTAACCAGTTGAGCAGCGTCCTGGATGAACCAGCAATCCCCGTTTCGTGCTCTGCGTGGTTGAGCGTTGACATCTTGCTAAGGGATGAGTAGACACTGTCACATGGAACTCTCGGTTATGCCGCGGTCGGCCTGCCACCATCAAGGCACATGCAAAAACCAACCGGGTACCACCTGATTGTTTGCTTTGTTCTTCTCAAAACCTGGTATACTCGGCGTACTGTACGGAGAGAAGTCGTAGCCCCCGCTCTTTCCCAACCCCACCATCGAGCGTGTGGGACCCGGCACTCCGGACGTGGGGGTGGATGATCTTCCTCTCGGTGGGGATGACGTCGATGACGGCATTGTTCCGGGCTGCAAGGAGTCCCGTTACGGAAAGCCCGGCGGCTTGCCTGAGCGGTCCTAATTTTCTTCGTCAGCTTCGGCGCGCCGCTCATCGATAGTAAGAGAACAATCAGATTTTGAGTTGGGGTTGCTCGTAATTTCTTGTCAGGAGGATTGTTTCGAGCTACACGGGACGTGAAAGGACGGGAATCCGTTCCAAAACGGTAGCTTTGGCGACCCCTCCTTGTTGACGTATCTCCGGTTCCTGGGCTGAGAGCTTCTGGGAAAGGGACCGGCAATCTTGATCAACGCGGGGTCTCACCGACGTCGAGAGGGGTAAATGGGGGCCGTCTACTTTCTTGACAACATTGGCCCGTCTCACAGGGCCTTTTCATAGTGCTCCTGGGATCCCTGTGAGGGGCGCAGTATCAGCGGCGGGTTGCATCTCCTACCTATAGCAGTGGACACTGGTAAGGTAGCTAGGCCCCCTCCTAGTACCCGTACGTAAATCGGGCTTCGGGCTGAGGCAGATAGACTTACAGTCCTTCGAGTACTAGTACACTACTAGTAGTTATATAAATAAATAATGTAAGGTACCCTGGTACCTTAGGTTGCCGCGAATAGGTACCTGACCAACGTACCTTACCTGACTCATACCTTAGGTACCTGGGGTACCCTACTACGTAAGGTAGGTACATACCTAGGTAGGCAAGTAATTCAAGGGCAATGGCGGGGTTTTGGGGCGATGACGATGAAGCGAGCGCATCTCGCGGGCGGCCGCAGGAGCTGCCCTGGGCCCCATGACGAGGTTGTTTCCTGCCAAACCTGGCGCTTGCTCGGCCGAGCCTTCCAGGTTCGTCAGTGCTCTCTTGGGCCTGCCACGGAAACGACACTACTGTAACTCCCCAGTCTACTAGTAGTGTCGGCGCCCTCGCGCACCCTCCGGGTAAGCCGCGCGTGGGGCCGCTTCCACCCCCGGCATCCGATCCTCTCGTGTGATTTGTTCCTTGCATCTCCAGCTCCCACTCCCAGCAGCAGGCCCCGCAATGCTCGTGGTCATTCCATGACAAAACAATTCAGCCGCCTATGCAGCCTTTTTTCTGGGGTGTGCATGTTCCTGCACCCGGTTCTGGATCTGTTCTGAAATGGAGCTCGTGCAGTACTGAATCGATCCAAACCCCGTTTGCGGCCGCCCGGAATGCCGAGACTGCATCGTAGCCCGGGAGGGCTCATTCAACGCTCTTCTAACGCGGTGTAGCATGCTTTTTTTTTTGGAGCAATGGCCGCCATAGGCTCTGGAGCTTCGACGAGGAGGAGGAGGAGGAGGAGGAGGAGCAAGATGAGGAGAAGGAGGGGAGGGGAGGAGGACAGCCTCGCCCGCGACGTCAAGAACGGAACTCTCACTGGGTTTCGTAGGCAAAGCAATCGTGTTGCAATATTTTGACATCCCGGCAAGTTACATGTACTTTACCAGTACTAGTACCTTGGGATTCGAAAACTCCAGCCATGCTGCGCGACACATCATTGGATCCACCGCGACGGGCACTGCCCAAGGACGCACACCCAATCGAAGGTACCTACCGACCTACCTCAGGTGGGAAAAGGCGCGGCGGGAGTGGAAACCTGGAAGCAAGCGTACTACAGTACTTGCGTGGAGGTACAGCGGAATGCACGTCTCTACACACGCCACCTCTACACTAGGCGCAGATGGATGGCCTCGAAGTAATCTTACCTTGGGTAGGTACCTCGAACTTAGGTACCTTGCATGCTTCCGTCTCATCTTCGTTCTTGCAATTTGCTACCCGTTATCTTGCTCACTCAAACTGCAAGTTGAATAAGCGGCCAGCTGCTCATTTATATGTACATGCCCGGCTGTTGTCATTCAAGACCCTGTCGAGAAGCTCGAGCTCCCCGTGTTCGACAAAAAGCACAACAATTAGAACAAACATGCCTATCGCCCAAGAGACCACCGTGGTGCCACAAGGCGCTACCCCCCGTTTGGGGGCCATCAAGGAGAAGAAGGGTTTGCCGCCTCTCAGGACGGCTGCGGCTACCGGACCCGACATCATCGACATTCGCCACGCGGCGGTCGAGATCAACCTCAAGGCCGAGGTGCTCGCCCAGTTCCACGCGAGGGATGGGCCCAGGAAACTCCCCACCCTGCTACTCTACGATGAAAACGGCCTGCAGCTGTTCGAGAAGGTGAGCCTTCTTCTTCTTCTTCTTCTTCCTCTTCTTCTTCTTCCTCTTCTTCTTTTTCTTTTCTTTTTTTCTTTTCTTTTCTCTTTTCTTTTCTCTTTTCTTTTCTCTTTTCTTTTCTCTTTTCTTTTCTCTTTTCTTTTCTCTTTTCTTTTTTCTTTTCTTTTTTTGCGTGGCTCTCCCCGTGGCGTCTTGGTCACCCCACGCTAACTTTGGGGGTTCCCAACCATCATCCCCAGATCACTTACCTGGAGGAGTACTACTTGACCAATGACGAGATCGCTGTGCTCAAGTCATATGCCGCCGACATCGTCAAGTACATTCCGTCGGGGGCCATGGTCATCGAGCTCGGCAGTGGGTCAGTGGATGATGCCAACGCTGGGCTCAATCCGGGTCACGTAGATGAATAGTTGGCTGACTGACTGACTCGATTTGACTCTGTATCTCGGGGTCCAGCAATCTCCGGAAAGTGAACCTGCTGCTGCAGGCGCTTGAAGACGCCGCCAAGGACATCGACTACTACGCATTGGACCTCTCCCAGCAGGAGTTGGAGCGCACCCTTGCTCTGCTGCCCCCTTACAAGCACGTCCGCGCCCACGGCTTGCTCGGCACCTACGATGACGGCCGGCTCTGGCTCAAGGACCCGACCGTTGCTACGCGGCAGAAGTGTATTCTGAGCCTCGGCTCCAGCGTTGGTGAGTCGCCCAACTCGCCTTGTCCCCTCCTCATGACCTCGACTAAGCAAGCATCTGTATCGGCTTGACGCCCTTCTTCCTCCAGGCAACTTTGATCGACGCGAGGCTGGAGCCTTCCTCAAGTCCTTCGCCGACGTCCTCGGTCCTGATGATACCATGCTAATTGGCCTGGACGCATGTGACGACCCGGCCAAAGTATAGTAAGTATATTTCTTAGCCCTCCTCCCAGCCGGCCCCCCCCCCTTTTTTTTTGTCAGCAGCAATAAGGAATCTCAAGAGACGCTGACGGCGAGCCAGCCACGCGTACAACGGTAAGATTGAAACTTCCCGCGATGAGAGACTATACTGGCTTTCTAACCACCCACTCAACGTTCAGACAAGGAGGGCCTCACCCATGAGTATGCCAATCCGGCCACGGCATTTAACATGCCGGTAGACCCCCGGAGTGGGCTGTGAGCTGGCGCTGACGTGATCCAGATTCATTCTGAACGGCCTCCGCCATGCGAACAGGATTCTGGGCGAGAACGCCTTCGTTGAGACGGACTGGCGAGTCATCGGCCAGTATGTGTACGATGCCGAAGGTGGCCGGCACCAGGCCTTTTACGCCCCCGTGCGCGAGACCATTGTCATGGGAGAGAGGATTCGACCCCACGACCGAATCCAGGTCGAACAGAGCCTGAAGTACTCGGCAGCCGAAGCCGAAGAGCTCTGGATGCGGGCCCGTATGACCGAGATTGCCCAGTGGAGGCACCTCAAGGAATACGGTGAGTTCTCTGTTTTCTTTTTTCTACTGGTGGAAAAGGGGTTATGTCTCCTTATATTACGACCACACAAGATTCCCACCTCAAAAGGGGTAAGAGAAAAAAGGTGAAAAAAAGAAAACAAAAAAGGAAAAAGAAGACGAAAAGGAAGACGAAAAAGAAGACGAAAAAGAGATAGGAAGAGAAAGATGAAAAGCGGGTATTACCTGCGGAACGAGCCCTTGACCAATAGCCACCATCACGTTCCCCTCCCCCCCCCCCCCCCCCCCCCCCCCCCCCCCCCCCCCCCCCCAAAAAAAAAAAAAAAAAAAAAAAAAAAAAAAAAAAAAAAAAAAAAAGCAGTCTTACCCCACGTTGTTCCCTGGATAAGAGAGCGTGGGGCCACAGCAGTCATCCGATACCCGACACCCGACACCCGCGTGTAAGTCGAGCGCGGTGGCGTGTCGTCACTAGCATTATTGGCGGCTTCTGGGCTGCGGGGTCGACGCCCGAACCCCAAGGGGCTCCTTAGACAGTATCATGTCTCTCGGGAGACCCCTCTTCGACTGAACTCTTGGGAGAATCCGGTTTCCTGACTGACCTGATTCCCGCTTGTGCAGGTCTTCATATGCTTGCCAGGCCGAGAATGGCCTTCAGCCTGACTCCGTCGATCTACGCGCGGACGGCCCTCCCGTCTATGCGGGATTGGGAGGGCTTGTGGGCGGCCTGGGACGTTGTCACCCGGGACATGCTCCCGCCAGAGGAGATACTGGAGAAACCCATCAAGCTCCGCAACGCCTGCATCTTCTACCTGGGCCACATCCCCACATTTCTCGACATCCAGCTGACAAAGACGACCAAGCAACCGGCCACTGACCCTGCCTCCTACTACGGCATCTTTGAGCGCGGCATCGACCCCGACGTCGACAACCCGGAACTCTGCCACGCCCACTCGGAGATCCCCGACGAGTGGCCCCCCGTCGATGAGATCCGAGCCTACCAGGGCCGCGTGCGTACGCGGCTCCAGAGCCTCTACGCGGCCGGCATCGACGCGATCCCGCGCCACGTCGGGAGGGCCATCTGGGTCGGCTTCGAGCACGAGGCCATGCACCTCGAGACGCTGCTCTACATGATGCTGCAGAGCGGCCGCACCCGCCCCCCGCCCCGCGTCCCGGCTCCCGACTTTGAGAGCCTCGCGGCCAAGGCCCGCTCCGAGAGGGTGCCCAACCAGTGGTTCGACATTCCCGAGCAGGAGGTCGTCATCGGCCTGGATGACCCCGAGGACGGGACTGACCCGCATGCTCCCTATGGCTGGTATGAGTTATTATTATTATTATTATTATCTTTCTTTTTTTCTTTTTATGGTACCACCGGGGCATGTTGTTGGATTGCTGATGACTCCATCTAGGGACAATGAGAAACCGCTGAGGCGCGTCAAGGTCCATGCCTTCCAGGCCCAGGGCAGGCCGATCAGCAACGAAGAGGTAGGGCGCTCTTGTTTCAGCGGGCCCTCATTTCTTCGATATGTTTTAAATGGGGTGAAACGTCGTGGCTAACGTAAGAAGTATGCTCGATACCTGTACAATACTCGCACCACCAAGATCCCAGCTTCGTGGGCACAGATCCCGGGCGGGACGGTGAAGGCCGGCGACGAGACGGTAGCAGCAGGAGGCGGCATCGATTCCGCGGAGGCTGATAACAACAATAATGAGAACGGTCCCACCAACAGCCACAGCTTTGCCAACGACGTCGCCCTTCCCGAGTCCTTCCTCGATGACAAGGCCGTCCGCACCGTCTACGGGCTGGTGCCCCTGAAGCACGCCCTCGACTGGCCGGTGTTTGCGTCGTACGACGAGCTGGCGGGTTGCGCCGCATGGATGGGCGGCCGCATCCCCACCTTTGAGGAAGTGCGCAGCATCTACAAGCATGCGGAAGCCCTCAAGAAGGAGCAGGCCGAGAACCAGCTCAGCCAGACCGTCCCGGCCGTGAACGGGTAAGTCATGTGTTTTCGCCGGTCGTCAATCGTCTTGTCCAAGAACAAAACAAAGGACAGCAGGGCAAAAAAAAAAAAAAAAAAACTAACCAGGACCGAACCGCAGCCATCTCACCAACAACGGTGTCGAGATCTCGCCTCCGGCCACCCCTCCGGGCAGCACCGACGCCGGCTCTGAAGCCGATTCTAGGGACCGCCGCCTCTCGCAGGAAGACCTCTTTATCGATCTCAACGGCGCGAATGTGGGCTTCAGCCACTGGCGTAAGTCACAATTGGGCCTTTTTCTTTCTTTCTATATGCTTCTCGTTATTGATTTCTCCTCCCAGAACCCCCCCCCCTTTTTTTTGCCGAGCTCACCTTTTTTTTGCCCTCCTCCCCACTCACGTATACACTCTCACTCCCTTCTGACCATCTCACCTTCTGCCCGCTAGAAAAAAAATACTTGAAAAGTGAATACGGTACTGACAGGGCTCTCAAATAGACCCTACCGCCGTGATGTCGCGGGGCAACCAGCTGGGGGGCCAGTCGGACGCGGGCGGCGTGTGGGAGTGGACCAGCAGCGTGCTGCGGCCGTGGGACGGGTTCCAAGCCATGCCGCTGTACCCGGGCTACACGGCCGACTTCTTTGATGAGAAGCACAACATCGTGCTGGGCGGGTCGTGGGCGACACATCCACGCCTTGCGGGGAGGAAGAGCTTGTGAGTGCCTACTTCCCCCTCGTGCTATGTTCTTCGCTGGCTCTTATGGCTTGTCTCGAGAAGAGGGATCCCGCATATACAGCTGCTAACGAAAGCATGTCTACAGCGTCAACTGGTACCAGCGCAACTATCCTTATGCCTGGATCGGCGCAAGGCTTGTGCGGGATGTCGAGTAAGTGCAACAAGAGCTTGAGAGATTGTGTGGCTGGGAACGTACGTACTCTCTGGCTCTTGCGACGGATGAAGTATAGCTTTACTCTATTTGCAAGGCTGTTTCCCCCCGACGGCCGAAACACGAAGCATCGGATGAAACGGTGACTTTCTTTCTATAGCTTTGGTTCACTCTGGTCTCTCAAGGCCAGAAATACTAGTACCTTGTGTGAATTGATAACAGGGTGTGACAGCTCCGTGCCTTGTCATTCGCAGACGGAACCGATCTCGCACCGATCTCGCACCGCCTGCTTCTTGTTCGTAGTGTTTACAACAACGTACAAGGCATGCAGTGTCTCGGTAAAATGTTGGGATACGGCCTCGGACAGTTGCTCAGGATACCCCGGAGCCCACTTGCCTCCTGCTTCGGAGACCGACGGACGAGCGGGGAGTCCAGGGAGTGCAAGTGGTCGATCGGTCAACGGACGGGCTCGGAAAAGCACTCCTCCCAGGAATCTCGGGGGCCGTAATGAAGGAGGGGTTGTGGGTTGGTCGCCTGTGAGTCACGGTGTCCGGATTACGCGACTGTAAGCCTAGTGTAAACCCCCTTCGACCCCTTGCTGACGCCTGGCCACGTGAGAGGGCGTCATTCGCCCCCATCAACAGCCACTCTCGCGAATGCGGTGTAACCACAACAAGGGGGTACCCCGCCCTCTCTCGCCTTTTTTCGGTTCCAGCCAGCTGATGACGCGTTGAGCGCGGCGGTTCACCGCACCCACAAATTCAGATCTTACCCCTAAGGGGTAAGGGGGGAGGAACGATGTAATTAGAGTAAAGGGCGTCGGATTTCTAGACCCCGGTTGGAGAGAAGAGCAAGATCCGGTTGGAAGAAGATGCAAAGGAGAAAAATAAGAAGACGGAGAGATTTATCCGCGACATATGTTTGCAAATGTTTGAACGTATGTATTTATTTCTATATGCCCGTAGACCACCGCCATCTTGGACCGGATAGTTTGTGCTCCATCGAAGCACCCAACGACGCACCTTTCCCCGACTATATATATATATATATATATACAGATATAGATATAGAACCCGTATGCGTACGTGCCAGCGTCAACCTGAGCCAACGTCATCATGTCCGACACAGAGCAGCAGCAGCAGCAGCAGCCTCTCAGAAAGTACCGGGGCAACTGCCACTGCGGCGCCTTCGTCTACGAGGTCGAGGTCCCCGAGATCACGTCGGCGGGCGACTGCAACTGCAGCATGTGCTACAAGAGGGGCTACCTCTGGCTCGTGCCCCAGACCAAGCCCCTGACCGTCGTCAAGGACGAGGGCAGGCTCGTGCACTACTCCTTTGCCTCCAAGCGGCTCGACTACCAGGTGCGTTAGTGCATTAGCTTGGAAATGGAGCGCGCTGGTGGTTCCGGAACATGGGTGGTTCATGGGGTTGTGGTGACCGTGAGAGAGAGAGAGAGACGACCGACACTTTGAGCTGACACGGACTCTCAACGACAGTTTTGCGGCAACTGCGGAACCACCGTCATGGCCGCCTCGGATATGTTCCCTCAGGGGGTGGGAATCAACGTGAGTTTTGCGCTGGCCACATTTGCATGAGGAGAATGGTTTCATGGACAATGCTGAGTCGGGCGAAACTCTCTCTCTTCCTCCTTCGTCGTGATCTTTAGGCGCGCACCGTTCAGGGCCTCGATCTATGGAGCCTCCAAGTCAAGACGTGCGTATCTATCCATCCATCGATCCATCCATCCATCCACCCATATCTCTATCTATCCTCCCCCCTTCTCCTTTGCCGCGCCACCCCGTCGCTCACGCTGCTGGTCGCAGGTTCAACGGCGCCGACCTCGATCCGAAATACGTCGCCCCTCAGTTCAGGGGCGAGGAGCCCAATCCGGCTGGCTTCGAGAACGGCAAGACCTACTATGGGAGCTGCCACTGTGGAGCCGTGACCACGGCAGTGCGGCTGGACGGTTTCCTGGAGGACGGCAGCTACAAGGGCCTCCTCCTGGAGTGCAACTGCAGCTTCTGTCGCCAGGTCCGTAAAACCCACCCTCTTCTCCCGTTTTTTTTTTTTTGTTTTTTTTTCCCTAGTTAAGACTAACATGCCCCCGTGATTAGGGATATGCCTGGGTCTACCCGGCCTCGAAGCAGATCGCGATCGAGGGCAGGGATAACGTGTTTTACTACACCTTTGCCTACCGTTGCTGGCGTAAGATGTTCTGCAAGACGTGTGGCGAGAACATCGGGACCGAGCTGAACCCGGATCTCACCGAGGAAGAAGTTGCAGCGCTGCCAAGATGGAAGCGGGAGTTCCGGGACGAACACTCTGATATCAAGTCGATCAACCTGCGCACCATCAACGGACTGGATGTGAAACAACTCAAGCTGAGGCGGGAAGACGGATGGAACAATCACAAACCGCAGTACGTGTATCCGTGAGCCCGGGACGTGAGAATGACGGCGCATCACGAGGCGATTGAATTGTCGTTCGTTGCACGTAGAAACCGGGTGGCTAGATGCATGATTCTGTATCGTTGGACTAGAATCCATCTTGGTCTCGTCAAGCTGATCGATCCCCTTTTGTTTCTTGGTTGCTGCTGCTGCTGCTGCTGCTGCTGCTGCTGCTGCTGCTTCCTATTCCAGCTCATCCCGCCACGGGATCGAGTCCTGAGCCCCGGTCTTCTCGACCGTCTTGGCCGCCGCCTTGTTCGCCTTCCTCACGGCGGCCTCGATGTCAAACGCTTCCCCTCCCTTCTTGGCCACCACCGCGTCCAGCGCGTACTGCCCGACGAACGTGTCCCCGGCGGCCGTGGTGTCGACCACCTTGGCCTTCTCGGCCGGCACCAGGCCCCGCCTGCCGTCCTCGCTCCGGTAGTACACGCCCCTCCCGCCGAGCGTGATGATCACGTTGTGCACACCCTTCTTGACGAACCCCTGCGCGACCTTCTCGAGGCCGGCCTCGTCATCCAGCGCCCGCTCGTCCACCTCTCCCAGGATGGCCGCCTCGGTCTCGTTCACTACCAGGTGGGCCAGCCCGGCGTATGCCTCGTCGGGTAGCCGTCGCGCCGGCGCCGGGTTCAGGAGCACGTCCACCCCTTCGCGCCGGGCGGCCGCAAGCGCGGCCAGCACCGTGTCGAAGGGGATCTCCAGCTGCATAATCAGCAGGTCCGGCAGCTTCTGACCTCCCTCCTCCTCGCCCTCCTTCTTCTTCTCCCCGTCCCGACGGGGCCGCAGCCGGGCCAGCGTGCTCAGGTCCTCCGGCCGCAGCGCGTGGTTGGCCCCCGGGCTGAGTACGATCCTGTTCTCGCCCGTCGGCTTGTCGACGATGATCATGGCAACGCCCGTCGTGAGCCCCCCGCGCGCTTCAACCCCGGACACGTCGACGCCGTAGCCGGCCAGGTTGGACTGCAGCTGGGCGCCGTGTCCGTCCGCACCGACACTGAATCGCGCGTAAAGAGAGAGAGGAATGGTGAGTTTTTTCGTGTGTGCAAAATGAGGGTGCACCGCGTAGTGAAGGAGACAGATATGGAGAGGGAGAAAAAGGAAAACTTACCATCCGACCATGGCAACCCTCGCCGTCTCGCCTTTGTCAGCCCCCGACTCCGGCCTCGACCGTGACAGTTTCGCGCTAGTCATACGTCAACGTCTGCTCGGCTCACTCATTCCTCCTGGGTGGGTACATATGAGAAGAGAACCTCATAGACGAAAAAAAAAAGAGAGAGAGAGAGAGAGAGAGAAAAGCAGAAGAGAACAAAGAAACTTACCATGCCACCGCCTGATTTGCTCCCTTTCCACCGGGCGACGTCGCGAAGGCGTCTGCCGTGAGCGTCTCGCCTGGCAGCGGATCTGAGAAGATATCAACGAGTCGGCAACTAAGCCATGAAGAAAGAAAACGAAGACAAAGTAAATAAAATAAAATATGAAAAAAAAAGTCAGAAAAGAAAATAAATAAATAAAAAAGTCTTCTCCGAGATGAAACTTACGGTGCGGCACGTAGGCCACCAGGTCCATGTTGAGAGACCCCAGGACGGTGATGTGCGGGACTGTGGTAGAGGCCATCTCTCTCCTTCCGCTAGCTAGCCAGTTGCTTCCCGGTTCCTCCCAATCAAATTAATTCAGATCTTCGTGGGTATTCCTGTCGATCGAGAAGCCTTCGTGTTGGCCAATGCTCGTAGTGACGAATGGTTAAACAGTGATTAGTTGGCAAGCTAGCTTCTTCTTCCCGTCTTCTTGACTCTGTTCTTTTGTTTTAGAGTTCGAGAGGTGTGGGGTGAGTGGTTGTTTTCGAGGTGAAGTGGGGTCGGCCTTTTCTCTCTCTCTCTTGGACCTTCTTGCTTGTTGATCTCTGGACGCGCCTCAGAAGCTCTTTGATTGTTCTTTGACTACTTTTGCCAAGCAACTGAACTATGGGCTGATACGAGAACGATTTCGACTTGGTTGGTTCCGGTAATTACCTGTTCTTTTCAGTGTCTCCGTTGATGGGGAGCGGGCAGTTCCTAAGATGTAGCGGATTACAAACAGACCTAACTATGCCGAGGGTACCCGTCGGCAGGAGCCGTCCTCGCTTGATGACGACCTTCGATTAGGAGGCCTGAGTGAGACAATTGTCGTCGAAGACGTTCTAGAGTATATTTCTTTTTGAACAACCGTGTTGAGAGTTCCTGTCTCATACTCCGTAGAACTGATGTGATTAACCAGGGCGTATTTCCGCCATTGTATCTCTATCCCAGATCCAGATCCCAAACCATAACTCCTTCCCAAAAGAAACAAACCAAACTCCGAGAACAAGAGCAAAAAAAAAAAAAAAAAAAAAAAAAAAAAAAAAAAAAAAAAAAAAAAGGACACTCGCTATGCGGCAGTGGTATCACGATATCAAACAAGCGCAGAGCAAAACCGCGCTCAACCCCAACAGAAAAATAACTTTACCCTCCCATGCTTCCCCGTGAAGCGCTCTCGCTCAATGTTTCACTTTCTCGCCTCAGACGAGTTCGTCGTTTTCACGCAAAGGCTGATCTTCCGCGGCCATCTTCCTCCTTTTACTCGGCCGCCTCGGCGTGATCTCGTCGCCTTGTACCCAATGATTCTTCTCGATCTGGTGTTGCCGCAGATTGTCGGGCCGGTTCTTGTACTGGCTTGTGCAACCGGGATACGGGCACTTGTAGATCTTGGGCGGCTCCGTGCTGTGCTGGAGCTTCCTGTGTTTCGCCATGCTGCCCTTGAACCACTGCGGGTCGCCCCTGGGTCGGTATCCGCAAATCTCGCAGCACGAATCGGCCTCCACTTTCTGTCCGGCCGTCGGCTGTTGCGGCTCGGGTGGTTCTGGGGGGTGCTGCGTTTGCTCGGCCGATGGGCTCGTGGTCGCGCTGCTCGACGGGCTGTCGCTTTGGCTGGCCATCGGCGTCGGGAGCTGGTTCCGTCTGGGCTCGCGGCCCGCCGCCTGGCCACTTTTCAGTTGCCGGTCCGTACGCGTGCCGCCAGCCTGGGAGAGGTCGTTCAAAAACATATCCAGGTCGTCCGATGAGGGCCGTGTCCCGGCCATGCCGCCCGAACCGTCAAAAACCAGCACGAGGTTTTCGATTAGCATGACACCAAGTCCGTGATAGGCGTCGCGTCGTGATGCGCCCACGTCGTGCTTCTCGTAGATCCTATCGCACAGGACTCTGGCGCGCGGAACGTAGTCGTCAAAAAACTTCCCGGTCGACAAGCACGTCTATGTCCTGTCAGTCAAACCCTCTTCCTCGGTCTTTCATTAGCAAAGCTTACCCTCCCGGCTTGAATAAGTTCAATCTCCAGCCTCCGGACGCTGTAGATGGACCGGTTGGAGAGTCTTTGGTAAACTTCCTGAAGTCTGTTTCTGAGAGCAGCATGGTCGAATTGGCGAGAGAGCGTTACAAGCACCTCTTTCGCCGTCGCCACCAACGCCTCGTTGACGGGTGGGTTCCCAACTTTGAGGTGCTCGATGTGCAAGTCAGAGATTTGAACCTCGAGCGGCGGAGACACTTCGGCTAGGAGGCCGCTTTCAAGCTCTGTGTTCCCACATTTAGTCGCGTTCCTTTGGCAGCAATTGGTGGTCGACTTACCGTCCAAAAAATCGCGGGCCGCATTGAGCAGAGGATCTTCGTGTTTTCCGGGCGGCCGACCGGAGTGGCCTAGGGATTTGCCCTTGTGATTGGGTGATAGCCCAGATGATGGGCTGCCCGTCGCCAACGAGACCTGAACGCCGGTGTCGGCCGAACTGAAGCCTGGCGGTTCCCAAATGGCAACGACGAGTTGACGGTAAGGCGTCCTTTCGTTTGGTGGTAACCCGTTGGCATAGGCTAACGACTGCTGGAAGAGTCTCTTGGCACCATTGGACGTCTCCTGTCCGCGCACCACAACGAAAAAGGAGTAGATCAGATGGATCAAGCATAGGGCGTCGCTCGCGGACGAAGGCTGCTGGCCGTCGATGAGGGCACGGAGCGTCCGCAGGCCGGTCGTAGCTATTGTTTTGATCGACATGGCGCGCAGCTGTGTGGCGAGGTAGTTGTCCCCGTAGCCTTGGAGCTTCCACATCGAAGACACAATGTGCTCCTGCAGATTGTCCCACGCCGAACTGACGAGCGACTTCGTCTCGGAGCAGCACGTGTTCGCCTGGCCGATCTCGGGGTCACCAATCTCAACCGCCGGAGCCGCGACATCGGCCGGGGCAATCTCCGGCGCAGACGCCAAGTTGGTAGACAAAACGGGGTCAAGGCCGAGCAGCGCACTCGAAGTCATGTCGCATGCGCTGTCGAGCATGGGAAGGTCGGCCGGCAACTCGGAAAAGAAGTCATGCGGGGAGCCCTGGGACCCGTCCTGTTGGTGATCGCAGTTCAGCACGTCCACGAGCGACTCGTCAGTCACGGTGCAGGCCTCGATCGGAGAGGTCATGCTCGTGTCCAGGCCGGAGGCGATAGACCACGTTCCACTCCAGCCGGAAGCCGAGGAGATCAAGGTGCTGCTGTAGCTCGCGGTGCTCGTGGTGGTGTCGGTGCTAGCCGTCGACCGGACCGACGAGCTGGGCGACAGACCCATGCTGCGCGGAACGGCGGGTGCCGGCCTGGGAGCTGACCGTGGAATCTGCCGCCGACCCGGGATACCGGCCGTGGTCAGCTGAAGAGCGGGCTTCGGAGGCGATGGGGGATTGGCGCATCCGGATTCCTGGGCGAGGATGGGCAGGTGTGCGTTGAGCGCCGCGTTAAGAGATGATGGGATGCCCGGCATCGGCGGCCGAGGCGGCGCTGTCGCGGAAGCCGGCCGGTAGTCGCACGCCACATCTGTAAAGGGAGGCTGCGTGAAGCCCGACACGGGCGGCTGCCATTGCGTGAGCGCCTCGTTCGATTCGAGCTCGGGAAGGGAGGGAGGCGCGGGCACGAGGAGAGCTTGGGGGTTGATGCTCGAGCTGGGAGCCGGAGCGGGCGTGGGCTGGAGGAGAGGCACCTCGAAGGAATCGATCTCGCTGATTTCGGTAGATGGCAACTCGCTGGCATTGGCGTCGGCACTGGGGATGTTGAGGGAGTCGTAGCTCGGCGGCGGCGGCGGCGGCGGCTGTAGCATCATTTCCTGGTCGACAAGCTTGACACTAGGTGACTTCTTGGCCTTGTGGCCGAGCGACTGGAAGAAGCTCTTCGCCATGGTGAGCATTTTCCTCCTCTTGGACGGATGGCCCAGGCACTTCTTGCACTTCAGGTCGTCAAAGCGCTCCACTCGCATGTGATCGTAGCACCAGTACTCTCCCGACGCGAGATACCTACAGCCTGCCAGGTGTTTGAGCATCGACTCGTGGTCCGGAAACCTCTGCGTACAGCGGAGCAGCGGACACTCGAGCCGCTCCTCTGGGGTCATCCGAACAGACGAGTTGCGCTTGACCGCTGCCCAGACTATGAACCTGTGCCTTGCACAATCCTCCTGCGAGGTCTCCCTGGTCCTGCACGCTGCGATTAGGAAGCCATGTCATCACAAACGGGAGGGTTTGAGGGGTCCAAAAGCGGGCAGGGCAGCAGCAGCTCAGATACGTACACGCAAGATAAGGTACTGTGGTTGGGGCCGGGGCCGGGGCCCAGGTCCAGATCGACGCCGGAGCTGGGTTGCCCCGAGAACGGGTCTCCCGACCGGCCGGTATCCCGGATCGCCTCGGCGCCGGGATCGGGCGAGTGGTCCTCCATGAGGGAGGCGAGTTGCTTCTTGCTGTCCATCTGATTGATGGTGGGCGATGGGCCCCGTTGCAACCAAGTCAAAACGCACGTCAGCTGCAGCCTATGGAGCAGGCCGCGCGACGAAAGATGAGGAGACAGTTACTCGGGAACCCGCCGAAAGAATCAAAAACAAGACGCGAGGAATGCTCAATTTCCACCAAAGGGCAGCAGAATCATTTGCCACCCATTTTTGTTATATTCTTCCCTGTCTGGCGGGATGTTGTAGTGCCGGCGAGGCCTGCGCAAGGCTTCCGAAACGTCAACAAAGGTCCTATGCGAACTCTACTGAGCAAAGGTTGAGAATCCCCACGCCGCCGCGCGTGTTAGGACTTGGTAGGACTCGGGATGGCTCAGAGGTGCAGGCGCTGCAAGTCCGGCAGGGCGGCGACGGAGCCTAGCGATTGGCTGCCTCTCCCCGCCGAAATGGCTTGCGCACTCTTTAAGGTCGGAGGTGCGGCAGCGGCGCAAGACGCTTGCCGCAGCGGGGAACGGCGGAGAAAGGAACCGCAAACAGGAACTGAGCAGGGACCTCGCTCTCGGAGTGACCTCAGCTGCTCACCGGAGCTCTGCAGAGCATGAGGTACCGATGGTTGCGCGATGTGGTGCGGTGGCTTGTCGCTCGCTCTGCCTGCACTGGCCTGACGGTGCTTGTTTTCCACTTCCACTTCCGGAGAGGATCGATTCTGCCTTCGGGTAACGACCGCGGCATTCTCAGGCCAATGGAAGGGTGGAGCGCGCACCTGGAGGGGCCACAAAAGGCAGACTCAGACTCACACTCACCTGGCCTGGCCTATCGCTAACGGTTGATAACAGAGGTCAACTCATTTCTGCGCAGGCGCAGATAAGGATTGCTAGTAGCTTCGGCCAGCCTGCAGCCATAGCAAGGCGAACCCCAAAGGATGGACGAATTGCGGCGGTGGCAGGCAGCAGCGACATAAAAAGAAAGAAAGAGAGAGAGAGAGAGAGAGAGAGAGAGAGAGAATGTTTCGCAAGCAACATAGGACTGTATCGGTGGGGTTAGGTTGCCGGAATGAAGCTGGTGGGAAGACAGATACGGAGGAAATTTGTCTTCCAAAATCACGAAACTAGGCGAGTGTGATGGGAGGCCATGGCCTCAGAGGTACTCTGATCTCTGATCATTCGAAGCCCTCGGAAAACATGCGAATAGAATCTGTATGGTGCCGAGTCTCTGACGACGGCCGACACCGCAAAGTCGAGGCCAACCTGTCCAACAAGTGTTCCCCATGAGAACCAAGCACGATGTCTGGTCCTCTCCGTGGTGTAAGCAGAATAAAAAATAATTTACCTGCTGCGTCAGGGTTATTATGACGGCTTGAATAGTGGGTCTGGGCCGCTTCTTTCTTGTCAAGCACAAGCACAGACTCGGGCGAAGCTAAAGTCTCCCGCTGTGGTGGCACCAGGGACCCAAAACAACTTTTTGTCGGCTGCCCAACCTCGACGACCCCGGCCAGCAACTTCGGGCTGCAATCACCAGCTACCCAGCTGTGCGCCTCTCTTGCCGAATCGCCTACTGCCTGACGCCAGATACCATATCTCCGGGACTGCGACAACATTGAATCATGTCTGGTCCCAAGAAACAGTGGGGTAAGTAGCGATGTATATCGCATTACCCCGCGATCCTCGGAAGGCCACATTTTGGGCGCGGGGCATCTGCGACGGATGGATACGATCCTCACCAGCGCCGTTGCCGACGGTATGCGGCTTACGGACGGCGCCTTGCGCCTACTTGCTTGGGTTTTGGCATGAAAAGGCCGGACTAACACGAAATGCTTTCTGCAGATGAAGAGGAGTCGTCCTCCGGCTCCGCCCCGAACTCTCCAGTTATTGGAGCCGCTCGCCGAAGGTTCGATGATGAGGAGGCCCAAGACAACGACGTAGGTCTTGCGTTCCGAGACCGTGCAGGGAACGGGAAAGCCCGCGAGCCCGAGCTGACGTGCCGCGAATTTCCAGGTGCTAGATTCTTGGGACGCCGCCGAAGATTCCGAGGTGGAGCGCGAAAAGGCAAAGAAGGCCGCGGAAGCCAAAGCGAAGGCGGAAGCAGAAGCCGCTGCTAAGAAGAAGAGCAAGGCGCAGCGGATAGCTGAACGCCAGGCCGAGCGCGCCGCGGCCAAGGCCAACGCGGAGAAGGACGAGAGCGAGGAGGAGACGGAAGCTCAGAGGCGCGAACGCCTCCGCCGCACCGAAAAGGAGTCGGATCTGCGTCACGCCGAGGATCTCTTTGGCAACATCGGCATCAGCAGCGGGCGCAAGGCGACAACCGCCGGAAGCGCCGTGCCCATCGACGCAAACGACCCGACCAAGACAGTCGATCTGTCGGCGCTTCCTCTCCTCAACCCCGCGACGAAGGCGCAGTTCGAGGAGCTGCGCAACATCTTGGGCCCCATCCTGGCGGCCAGCGCCAAGAAGCCACACTACACGCTCTTCTTGCAGGAGTTCACCAAGCAGCTTGCCAAGGACCTGCCGAGCGACCAGATCAAGAAGATTGCGAGTAGCCTGACGGCACTGAGTAACGAGAAGATGAAGGAGGAGAAGGCGGCCGAGAAGGGCGGCAAGAAGACGAAGGCGGCCAAGACAAAAACTTCTCTTGCCGGCGTTACCCGCGGCGGTGGTATGGCTGCGGAGATGGATGTGTACGACGACGTCGATGACGGCTTTGGCGAGTAAGTGACCTGCTACCCTCATACGCAATCTCGGTCGCTAACGCTCGCCTCAAGTGACGACTTTATGTGAAGTCTCCGCGATGGCCCACCATTAGTTCGTCGGCTGGCGTCTCTCTTGGCTGCCCTTTTCCAACCGAAAGGGCGCAGTTGGATGACCATCCCGACTGTGTCACGATCGCCGTTCACGAGCACGTGTGCGCAGAGGCATTCACCTTTTACAGGGAGCCCATGCGAATACTGGCCGAGTCACGGTTGGGGACGGTGGCGTCCTCAGGGGTGTGGCGTCAAGGTAGGAGAGGTTGCTAGGAGATGCTCTGGCAGGTCCGCTGATATAGCATCGATCTGGTAGCAGCTAGTCGGTGATTAGATTGCAGATAGCCTTAGAATATTGCTCCACTAGCAGGGCCAATCTTCTAATCTACTGCTTCAAAACGGTATCCAGGCGAGCGGCGCGTTAGCTCTTCCTCATCTTGCTCTTTGCATCTCTTGTGGAATTCCCTGTAACATACTCGACAACGAGAACCTCCGGGTAGGGAGCTTCTCCGTGGTGCGGTGGAATCCCTGGGCAACGAGGCTCGAGGAGGCATGTGAAGAGAAGCTCACACTGACCAGGACATCAAAACTCAGATGTGGATAAGCTGCTGCCTGGGAGCATGTTTATACAACGACGAGTATCAGACCTGTCGCCTATCCCGCGATGGTGTCTATCCCGTGACACTATCTCATGATAGTATTCAGCACAAATCGGCTTCGTAGGTAGTAGGGAGTGGCCTCCTTCTCGCACCAAGAACGGCATGAATCAACAGAAGGCATCAAACCGCAACGCCGTTTTACTCTTTCCATGCAACCAAATGAAATCGCCATCACAACCCACCAGAACCCCCTTTCCCCCCCTTCTTTTTCCTTTTTGTGTATGAAAGCCGCCCCTCCAATCTTAGTATACATCAGACTTACATTCAACATATATATCATACAATACTCGAGGATCACGGGAGAACAGCCATGATCTTAGAAAACCACCGAATCAAGGCGGCGCAGAAGCATCCAGAAAAACAGAAAAAAAAAAAAAAAAAAACACCCTCACATCAGATCGCCCGCCACCCCCGCCAACAGCGCGTGCACGACGAGGCTGACGGTCCACAGCCCGACCCTCTTGAACCTGCGCACTCGGCTCTGCTGGTCCTCGACGCTGCGGGCAAAGGCAGCGTACACCTCGGCGCTGGTGTCGTCCATGAGGCCGCAGTCCCAGACGGTCCACGAGCCGTCAAAGTCGGTGAGGCGCTTGACGATGCGGCAGTTGACGGGGATGTAGGTGTGCTTGGCGTTGATGTAGGCCACGATGGGCCGCACCAGCGCCTGGTTGACGTAGCTGATGTGCGGGTTGTTGAAGAGCGGGACAGCGGCGCGCACATTGTTGAGGTGGATGCGGAGGTCCATGACTAAATAAGAGGGGTTCTCTTTTTTGTCAACTTGGGGCTCTTCGGAAGGGGAGGCCGAGGCGGTGCAGGTGTTTCGGGAAGTCGGGGATAGAGTAGTTGGCGAGGGTTCCACGCTGGCCGTAGCAGTGGAGGAGAGGGCTTCTTCGAGGGGAGAGGAGGGAGAGATATCGTCCTCATGACTGCGTTGGCTGCCATCAAAGATGACATCTGAGCTCGAGTTGTCGGCGACATCTGGTTCGGAACTGCGGCTGCGGTTGCCCGTGGCCTCGAGGATCTTGAGGTAGCGGTTACTGGTTACAGCTTCTTCCATCTTGTCGTAGAACTCAGCTACGACCTTGCCGATGCCCTCTGCGGGATCGGTGGGGAACATGATATCGGCAACAACATCGACGTTGCCTTCGTAGATCCAGCCGAACGGCCCCTCCACGCCGCGGTTAAGGTGGTCGATCTTGAGCCCGTCGATGCGTAAGCGGGAGAACTTCTTCCAGACAGAGGGGTCGCCGAACTCATCCTGTCGCCGGTCACCAGCGGAGGAGATGCCGTGTATCTGTCGAGGGTGGATAGTGAACAGGGAGCCGTCGAAAGAACCCGACATATGCGAGGCGGACAGGAAGTCATAGAAGAGCCATTGCTTCCGCAGCTGTGGGAGCTCGCAGGAGAAAATGGAGACGGAGAATGGGCGGAAACCGCCTGGTTGGTAAACGGTCACCAACAGGTCTTCCAGCTTGAAGTAGTCCAGTTCGAAGTCACCGGGGTTATGCTCGTGCCGGTATGAGAGCGGATCCACGGGCTCCGAGCTCCATTTGACCGATGTCCTGTCCACCACGCCTCTGACACCCTTGACCTCGACATTCTTCAGGAGACCCTTGCCGTTCCACCACTTGATAAACGATAACGTAACGTTGACCGTGTCGATGGTGAGATCAAACTGCGTGTAATTGCCGTCGTCGTCCTCCTCGGTGGCCGCCTCTTGGCCTGCCTTCCTTGCGGCAGCTGCTTCCGCCGCAGCGTTAGAGGACCCCTTTGTCACTGTGGACTTCACCTGACCAGGCCGTCGAGAGACGAAGACATTACGGAAAGTGATGACGTTGTCCTTCCACTTTGGAACGATCGCCGATTCAAACACGACCGTCAAGCCGGCCGATTGGGTTAGGTAGTCGCCGACCCACTTAGCAAGAGTTTCTAGATGATTATGTGTCAGCCATTCTCCTCTTGGAGCCGGCAAGCACCGGAGACATACCTTGCGCAAACACCGTATTGATGGTGAGAATGACGATGGAGAAAAAAGTTGTGGTCCCGACCAAAATCCACACAATGTGCCCGAAGAGGAACCAGGAGAGGAAAGCGCCCCATTCGTCGGCATTCCACGGCCGCATGCTCCTGATTGAAAACCACTTGAACCGGACTTTCAGGCGTTGGCCGAATCCGCTAGCGGCTGCCAGTAGCTCTTCCTTTGTCGGCCTGTGTGGCATTTTCGGGAGGTGCAAGTATTTGGACATTGAGTCGGCCAGGGTTTCCTGTTCGGAGGGCTCGGCCCCCGGTGGTTTAGCGGGTGGTTTAGCGGGTGGTTGCTGTGGTGGCTCAGGTTGTTTTTCGGGAGGAGACTCCGCGTTCTTGTCGCCGTGGGCGCTCGTCTTGGAGCTATTGGCTCTCCTCCCAGGCGCGACAACGTGCCCTGGGCCGTGCCTGGCTTGCCGGCTCTGGAGCCATATCTGCCGGGCGAGGTGGCTGAGTGTTGCCCTCTGCCCCGCGCCCCTGGCAAGGGCCGAATCCGCCGCCGCCGTACATGTTGCCACAACCGCGCTTGTCGAGGACGGGCTAGATCCCAGTCCCAGGAGTAGAAGGCCGCCCGAGGTGCAGCTTTTGCGGACATTTTGGGGCGATATCCTGGGGGAAGGGTGCTGGAAGAAGCATCGGCCGGAATGTGAAAACCGATTGCCCCGGCCGCGTGATGTGTTGAAAAAGGAGGGCTGCGCTGCTGATGGCTGGTCCGGCAGCGGCCGGCGGGTCGGGAGTCTCGCGGCGAGGACGTTGACGGAATCGCGGATCGATCCCCAGAACCGGCGGCCCAGCTGGGTCGTGGATGCGCTAGAGGTCATTGTTGAAAAGACATGCTGCCGCACTGTGTGACCTCGTGCGTAAGCTTTTCAGGCCATTGTCAGGGTGAATCGCCGATTATTTCGTATCAAAAGCGGTGCCCGTTTGCGGGCTCGAGATCTCCTGCGAAGGTAGTCGTCGAAGGGGGGGGGGGTGTTTGGACCGGGAACCGAGCAAGCAACGAGACTTTGGGGCGCGGCGCGCATGCAAGAACTTGACGGCCATGACGCTAACCCTGGCCTTGGGCTGGTAGCAGGGATGTGTTGGTAAGGCAAAGTGCTGAGCCAATCGATAAGCCTGTATTTTTGAGTGGGTCTTTTGCCTTTTTGAACGAATTTCGAACCCCACCAAAAACCGCAGGATGCAGAGTTGAAGACGGTGAGAGTAGCGAGAACACCAACTGACAATACCCACGACAACTTTTTGCATCCGGGCCAAATAGTCTCTCCGAAATCTCCGTCGAAACAGTGGAAAAGAAGCCGTATCAGCTACAATCAACACGATGCCTGCGCCGACAGCACTTGTGCAGCCTGCTGCGGCACCCGACCCAGTCGCCGTCCCCGCGCCCGAGCAGAAGGATGAGCTCCTCGTGGACATGCAGGATGCTAGCGCCCTTGAACCCACCGCCGTTGCGCCCCCGATAAATGCCGAAGACACAGACATGGCCATCGACGAAGAAGGGCGGCCACGGTTCGCTCCAGGAAAGGATGTGGTATGTCCGTCCGAGCCGAGGACCAGAGAGACCTCAAGAGGAGAACCTTACTGACAGTCCTGCCAGAATCCCGTACGCCGCGCCGAGACAAGAAAGATTCCAATCCCACCAAACCGCATGTCTGCTTTGAAGAACAACTGGTCCAAGGCAAGTAGAGACACCCCTTCTTCTCTGCCGTCCGCTCACTCCACTAATCCCTTCCAGATGTACGTCTAGTTCAAGCCCCCCTTCTTATGCCCGTTGTTCCACCCGGTCTAACCAACCGCCCCAGCTACCCCCCGCTCGTCGACCACTGCAAGCTCCAGGTGCGCATGAACGTCAAGGAGAAGCGGGTAGAGCTCCGGTCATCCAGGTTCACCACCTCCAACGACGCGCTGCAGATGGGCGCCGACTTTGTATCGGCCTTTGCCATGGGCTTTGACATCGACGACGCCATCGCCCTGCTGCGCCTTGACTCGCTGTATATCCAGTCCTTCGACATCAAGGATGTTCGGCAGACGCTCGGCCAGGACGCCTTGAGCCGCGCGATTGGACGGATTGCGGGCAAAGATGGGGTATGTTTGCCATCGCTTGCGGGGAGTTGATGTGCTGTATGCAAGAGGCGAGATGCTGACGGGCCGGGAACAGAAAACCAAGTTTGCGATTGAGAATGGTAAGCATTGGTGGGAGAGCGAGAATGGTTGTACAAGGGGGCTGACTGGAAACTGCAGCGACCAAGACGCGAATTGTGCTCGCCGGATCAAAGGTGCATATTCTCGGTGCTTTTGAGAACATCGGGATGGCTCGAGAGAGGTGCGTTAACTCTCCTCGAAGATGACAAGACGTGGCTGACAGTCTGGTAGCATTGTCTCGCTGGTGCTTGGTGCTCAGCCCGGCAAGGTGTACAACAACCTGAGGATAATCGCCTCGCGGATGAAGGAGAGGTTTTAGACCAGATTGGGATTCCTGGGGGGGGGGGGGGGGAGAGGGAATAATCAGAGTATCAAATGGTTTGGGTCCGGTCGGCGTTCAGGAGTATCATGTGGTTTCCATGTTCATTGCATGAATGAGACCGATTTCGCGTACCTCAGGTATCTTAAGGTCGGCTGGGCAAGAGCGTCAACGGTGTAAAACTGGCATACTCCTCCTCCCTGAGCGCCTTTGCTGGGTATCAATCACGGTGCAAGCCTTTTCCACTCGTCCACTCATCGCGTCCTTCGGACGTCTTCTCAGCTGCCACCCCTTTTGACATGCACCTCTAGCTGGTTAACGTCGTCCGGGTCGACGTCCAGATCCGTAACCAACGAATCTTCCTCCAACCTCTCCCCGTCAAACCACATAGCAACATCCCACTCAGGCCCGAGATTCCGCTGGGCCCGGAAAGCTTCGATGAGCATCTCGACAGTCGTGTCCTCTCTCGTCGTCAGCTTGAGCGGTTCATGGTCTTTCGCCTTGAGCACGATGCGAATCCCCTTCTTCTTCCGCTGCCGCGCAGGCGCCGGCGCCTCTTCCGCCCCTCCGCTCGCCCCTCTTCGGTCATCGACCCCTGAGTCATCGTCGTCATCCTCATCAGCCGCCAGCAACCTCGATGCTCGCTTCTTGCCCCGGGTCTCCAGGTACGCCGCATACTCCTCCTCGGTCCAGACCTCCAGGTGGATCCCGTCGCGGGTGTAGCCCTCGCCCTGGTTGTTGCGCAGGCGGCCCTTCGCGTCCACCTGCACGCCCAGCGACGCGAGCGTGCTGTGCCCGTAGATCTTGTTTCCCTTCCAGGTGAGGAACATGCGCGCGGCCACGTCGTCGGGGATCACCGTGCGGGAGCTCCGCGTCCGCTCGATCCAGGCCTTGAGGATGATCTGCACGGCCTGGTTCATCCGGCACCGCGTCCTCACCGGCTTGTCGCAGCCCTCGATGCGCGAGGTCGTCAGGACCTCCACGACGGCGGTGTGACTCTCGGAGGCCTGAAGGGCGCGCGCCTTGGCGACCCATTCGGAGAAGTCGTCGCCGCTGGGCGGGTTAGGATCGGGGTCGGGGTTGGGGAGGATCTCGATGGGTGAGGAGGATGTTGAGGAGGTGCCGCGGGAACGGCCCGGAGTTGTGGGTTTGCTGGCTTCTCTCTTGTTGGAAGGTGCAGCGGGTTTGACAACGCCGACGTCGTCCGAGTCGGAGACGTCGGAGGCGAGTACCGTCACCGGGGCCCCAGGTGAACCGGCGGTGTTTTTCGAAAGGCTCCTCCTCGAGACCGCCGTTCTTGGGGTGGTTCTGCTGGAGCCCGGTGATTCCGAAACTTCTCGTGCTGTGGAAGTTTGCAAAGGCGTCGAGGGCCTCCTTGGCCGGGGTATCTCCTTGCCTTTGCCTTTTACGTCCATTATCAGGTCATTGTCGGATTCGTCCAGGGTAACCGGTTGCTTGTGCGAGCGCTGAGGGTCGTCCGGCGGGCTTGAGAGCTTCCTGCGTTTGCGATCATGATTTTCCTGGTCCTTGCCTTCGCTGACTTCTCGGAGAATTTCGGGAAAGACTTCGTCGGTGTGACGGAAGAAGTCGAGATCATTATCATCATCGGCCTTTTTTGCTTCCTCGCTCGGCTGTTGCGGTTTTTGAGATTGCTGCTTCCGCGCGACGGTGCGCTTGAAGGGCAACGCCTTTTTCTTGGGTTGCGCAGGGATTTCATCGTCCGTCATCATGGTCGCCAAGTTCTATGAGATCACACTCTTGCTACTTTAGAGGTCTTGTTTCTGTTGCAATCACACGCTACCCTGATTTGCTCCGAAGGTCTTTTTTTGCTCGTGGTACTGTAGGCTTAGTAGCAACCGTTTGGTGAGTGTTTGCGCCTAAATGGGGGCAGATTTGAAAGCGCATCTCGCGCGTTGGCGGGGCAAATGATGTAACTATGGATATCGTCGCGGCAGGAACCCACACACACACATATATATATATATATATATTTTCAGGCCTCGCTTCAAAGCGCGCTTTCACGAGGTCCTTCAAACTGCACTTTGAAGTTGTACTACCTGAGTATGCATTCTCATGGTCCATTCCAAATGATACTGGACTATCTTCCGCTATCAATTCTTTGTTCCGTGTCGATAGACCGAACCGCTGTTGCCGTCAAGCCATACAATGACTTCCAACCCATGGCTTTTTCAGAGCCTTTCTTCGCAACAATTCAAAACAATCCCATACCTGCGTCCATCTCCATCGATTTGTGATATCCCTGGCTGTGAAGGGTCCCGGTGGAAGCTCAGAAGCGAACCCGAGCCCAATAGATGAGAATATCTCCCTGACATTCGTAATTCACGACTTTCCTCTTGCCATGTCAGTCTGTGGGCCTAGTGTATGCTTGGCACTCGGAAGCCAGGCAAAAGGGGATCGAAATGGCGCGCAATTATCTCATCCAGACTCCGAAACCGTTTCTCCCGTAGGAAGGGCTGAGAAAATAAAAAAAAGAACAGACAGATGACCTCTGAGTTACGGAGTAGTTAGGGTAACATTGATGACCGACCCCGTCACAACAAGCAGCTATGCTCCAAGGTCTCTCAGCTCCGGTCCCACATCGGCTGCCGGTACTAAAGTGGATCCAGCCGAGGTTACTTCGTTCTTTCGGCCAGAACCCTGAATTTAGGGATTACTATTCCGTATACGAAGTACTATTCGGTACCTCTTAAAGTTGCCTTCTCGACCAAGCACTCGCTGCTCCCTCGATTCCAGAGCGAATATCGTGCCTTTCAGCGCTGTCCTACTTTCGCAACAGCGAAACATAGTTTGCGACTTCGAAACCCCAGACTTTCCATCGTCTTGCCTCTATTGCCATAGTCGGCAAGTCTCATTGTCGTGTCTTAGCAGCTCCTGCCTATCGTCGGCGATTCTTTCCCTTCTGGGACGGAGTGGCACAATGTCTGTTCCAAAGTCCGAATATCTGAGCAACGTTTGGGCCGACGGCATTTTCGGTTAGTTTCTTTGCTGTTGTGCTATCCATTTGTATCCGTCGCTCCCGCGCGCCTAGGTTAAACCCATATCAACAGCCATTATCAACTAACCAAACACTTCGACGCCGGCGTAGCCAACCGAGTGCTCTTCATCACTGGCGGGGCGGGAACCATTGGAAGTGCGCAGGCCCGGGCGCTCGTGCATCTTGGTGCCGATGCCTGCATTATCGGGCGCAGCGTCGAGAAGACGGAGGCCGCGGCGAAGGAGATTGCCAAAGTCCGCAATGGCGCACGAGTCCTTGGCATCGGCGGCGTAGATGTCCGGAACGTAAGTCCCGTATCCCGCGCGTAGCAGCACATGGTTCTCTTTCTCTCGGGTTAGACAGCCCTTTGACCGTCAATGCCAGTTTGATGCCCTCAAGGCGGCAGCAGACCGCTGTGTGAGGGAGCTTGGAGCGATCGACTATGTCATGTAAGCCCCGCTCGCCGCTCTTTCCCCCGTCCTTTGACCAGCCCTCTGATTTCGAACTCTCTCTCTCTCTCTCTCTCGCTCTCTCTCTGTTTAGCGCCGGCGCGGCGGGCAACTTCGTGGCGCCCATCTCGGGCCTCAGCCCCAACGCCTTCAAGACGGTCATCGACATCGACACCATTGGCACCTTCAACACCATCAAGGCCACGATCCCGCACCTCGTGGCCTCGGCCGCCCGCAACCCCAACCTCAACCCGTCCGGCCTGACCGGCGGCCGCTTCATCGCCGTCTCGGCCACCTTCCACTACACGGGCATGCCGCTGCAGGCGCACGTCTCGGCCGCCAAGGCGGCCATCGACTCGCTCGTGGGCTCGCTGGCGCTCGAGTACGGCCCGTTCGGCGTGACGGCCAACGGCATCGCGCCGGGCGCCATCGCGGGCACCGAGGGCATGGAGCGCCTCGCCAGCAGCCGCATGTCCAAGGCGGACCAGGACCGCGGCGTCCCCAGCGGGCGGTGGGGCACGGTGCGCGACATCGCCGACGCCACCGTCTTCCTGCTGAGCGAGGCCGGTAGCTACGTCAACGGCACCACCCTTGTCGTGGACGGCGCTGGCTGGCGCAGGCAGGGCGGGCTCGGGGTCGGCTTGGACCCCGGAATGGTGTATCCGGATTTCCTGCTGAAGGGTGAGGTGAGCAAGAACCTGAAAGACGGGCGGCGAAAGAGCAAGTTGTGAATGGGTCTGGTTACGAAAATGTCGGCGTGTAATTTGCCTTGGGTACTGGTTTTCGGGACTTGCGAGGTGTTTCGAGTAGAATAAGTTTTCTATATAACCGCTACGGACATGTCAATTGGTCAGGGTGAATGACCGTCTATCTCGTGTAGTAGATTAACGCTTGTAGCACACATACTTCAACGTCTGCTGCCAAAGAAGTCGAAAGAACAGGGCGGATGCAGATACCGCAGAGCGAACCTCAACAATCCTGTTTGGTCGATCGGCACATCCGACAACCGTCGACAACACTCCCCGAGTTGTCCGCCGAAAGTAAGGAGACATTAGATTAAGTAAGATACGTAGCGTCGCAAAATGTCGTAAGATGATGATGCAATAAGAGACCGTTTCCAAGCTCCCTTAGTTTTCGATTCCGAACGCAGGAAGGTCCGCTCCACAATAACGCAAGTCCCAAATGCTCAGGACCTTATCGTTTACCGGACCCCGAAGGCCTCTAGCAAGTCGTGGCGGTGAAAGAAACTTCGGATTCGCTTGCCGAAGACATCTAGAACCAAAAGTCAGGGTCCCCGTCACGTCACGTCGCTGTGGGTCAGACTTGGGAAGTTCCCGTGTCACTTACACATGGGTATGCTGAGCACGCAGACAGCCACCTGAATCGAAGCGACAATGTTGAACAAGGGCTCGGCCTTTGTGTTGCTTGCAACGAGCCAATCGAAAGCCTTGAAGGTGAGGGCGAAACTGAATACGTTTTTGAAGATGATCATGCAGGTGAAGCCCTCAATAGACAAGTCGCCTGTTTGCGCATTAGTGTCCGTCTCGAGCGGCTGTGCAGACGAGGAGGGCAGGAGGGAAACACAGAACGTACGGTAAGCATCGACAATGTACAAGGAGCTCGCGACGGCACCAATCACCATGCCGGCGACCTCGAGGCCGAAGAAGGTCAACGGGACGGCGTAGTGGTATTTCTCATCCAACAGTCCGTCAATGGTGGTACCGAAGCCGTACAGACCAGCGCAGCCGATGATGAGCTGAGGGATAACGAGCAGAATGCGGAATTCGGGCTCGTAGATGCCATTGTTCCACTTGGTCATGGCACGCGCGCTCCAGTCGGACAGCGCTCCGGCGATGACGAAGCCGACAATGGCGCCAATGAAGGCCGCCGTGTAGGCGTAACCCGTCTTGACCTCTCCCCACCATAGCGGCGAGCCGAGGAAGAACTGGGCCATGATGACGCCGATGAAGACAGTCCAACCGATCATCAGTCCTTGGATCAAGCAAGCCCAGAGGAAGGCAGGCTGTAGGAACAGCGGGAGAGGCCGCAGAAGGAGTTTCCAGAACGTCTCGTCAGTCTTGCGGCCGTTGAAGAGAGCCAATGACTGCTTGAATGTCGCCTTTGGCCTGGTAGCTGATTTGGGAGAGACCGGTGCTGCGGTACTCGCGGCCCCGTTGGCTTCGGGCCCCGTGTTGGCTTCTTCGTCCGTCTTCACCGCCGAGACCCCCCCATTGCTCTGGCCCGACTTCTCCGTGTCTTCCGGTGTTCCAGGATTGGCGGCGCGAGCATTCGCCGGGTTCTCCTTGTCCAGCAGGTCAAGGTTCAACACCGTGTCTCGACGGTATGCCGTCTCCGGGCAGAAGAGGAAGACGAGTGGGAAGCAAGCGCCACAGAAGATGGCCACCAGGTAGAAAGTCCACCACCACCCGATGGTGTTGGTAATCTTGCCGACGAGAATGGGCGTGAAGAAGGCGCCGCCAAAGACGGCGAGGTTTGTGAAAGCCATGCGGATTCCGCGTTGCTGGCTCTAGTCGTCAGCTTGCTTCTTCATTTCTCCACCCAACATGCAGACTCGAGCGCGTCGCGTCTTGGTTGTTCTTGGTTGTCGCACTCACATGAACGTAGTACAAGTCCCCCACCGCGGCGTTGACCAGGGACTCGAAGGGAGCCGTAGCGATGCCCTGGAAGACCCTCGCAGCCACCATGCTGCGGTAGTTGCCCTCACCCTGCGACGCTCCGCCCCATGCCGCCGTCACCACCAGCAGGAGCGTGCCCCCAACAAACAGATGGCGTTTGCCCCAGATGCGGCCCGAAGGCACAAAGAAAAAGGCGGCAATGCCGACGCCCAGCAGGTACCAGCCCGTCAACTCAGCGATCTTGGCGAAAGATGTGGTGTAGTAAAGGCCCAGAGTCACGGTGTTTGCAGCGAGGATCGGGCCGAGGCAGGTCGCGAAGATGGCCACCATGGAGAGGATGAAGGTGATGAGGTCGCGCTTCCAGAGCGGCCAGTTGAGGGGATCGTTCGGATCGTCGGACGGCTGCGGTACCAGGATGACGGGCACCGGCCCGCTGGTGTCGCACTTGAGGCCCTCGACGCCGTCGGCGGCATACTGTGGTCTTTCCGGGTCGTCGAAGTATCTGGTCGTCCCTATAGCAAACATTTCCCGTCAGCGGCGCGGCCGAGAGGAGGAGTCTGGCAGTCACAAGGGTGCCGCACCTGGGACGTGGTCCATGACCCGGTCCTCGAGAACCCCCAACCCCATCTTGACGCGTTCGTCGAACCTGCGCCTATTTTCCGCTGCTACAGATGGCAACGCGATTTTACATGCGCGGCGGTATAGCCGGGTATTCCCGGCGATTTGGATGCCTTCCGCGCGCTGACCGTTGGCTGCTGTCGACTCTACTTGGTGCGCAGCAACTGGAGTACCTTATTAAAAAAAAAAAAAAGGTATTGATGATTCCTTAAAGTGTTGCCCTGGACTCAGTAGTGGTCTTGCAGCGATCCTTTGCGCAAGCAAGATGCGGCGTGGCAGGTGGTGTGGGCCAATCTCACCAACCACAACTGCAGTCATGCGGCTCGGGGGCGGGGCAGGCCCCCCCGATCTGTGTGCGCGCTACACTAGTTAGTCAGTTAGCAGCTTCTGCGTCCAATCCCAGACTGCCGACAGAAGTCGACCGGGGATCGCAATGACAAGAGACCGACTTTCCAAGACGAATCACAAGTGGAAAGCGATTCCAACACCACTGTGGGGCGTTTCAAGTTTCGACGCAGAGCTGCGGAGTACTCTCAGAAGTATCTGTCTTTGCACTCGGGTTGGTTCCTGATAGTTAAACTACTCCCTAGTCTTCTCGTCTTTTGATACCTTGCGATTCTTCATACCTTACCTTCTCTAGTACAAGTATGACGCTAACGTTAAAAACGTCTTGCCAGCATTGATACTCTCCTCTCCCTAACTAATGGTTATCGGCCCGGGGAACGCACTTCTGTGATCCCCGAGACTCCGCCACGGCAAAGGACCATCCATGTTGGCTGCTTGCTCGGACTGGTCCTGTGCCGACCAATTAACCGGGGGAAATACCAAGACGATCCCCCAGAGGATCGCCGGCGGAGTCGGGTTATCACCGAAGTTCCTCCTGCCCATCTTCACGGCGACTCCGCGCGTACATACATACAGTACACAGCGGGGAGGGGTGTGCTGAGGAGATTTCGATGACGTTTCTGCGTTCATCCATGTCTTAGTACCTCAATTGTTCCTGTCTCGGTTCTTGACAATGCTACAAGAGGTCATCGTAACAAGACTCGCCCCATGCCATACATACACTCTTTGCACAACACGCCGGGAGTCTCTCTTGCTTTTCTGGAAGAAGATAAATATGATTGCATTCCCGACATCTGTTGCGGCAGGTTGGAAAGGCCTACGTAGAAGTTGCGGAGACGGGAGGCCTTCAGCCCCGCAATGCAAAAGGGGTGGAACACGCCTCGAGCCACAGGCCCAATGTCGATGGGAACAGTGATGAAACCTGGAGATACAGCGGATACTACGGAGTACTTGATAGTGTCAATCAGCCGAGAGTCGAAATGAACGTGTTGCAAGCGAGCGTCAACGCCAATCCCTTTCCGGCAAGACCGGAAAGAGCTGGCGGCCGGCGGGCGCCATGCACAGCCCATCCTCCCTCCCCTTGCAGGCCACCGACGAGGTGGGGACATCCTTCCCGCTAGTTAACTGCTGGTAGTTAATAGCTTACTGTGTACAGGGCCGCAACCCATTGGCTCGGGCCGCGCCATTTGGGGGGGGGGGGGGGGGGGGGGGGGGGGGGGGGGGGGGGGGCGAACTCGATGTGTTTGTCAAAGCTATTTAACACTGGGGTGCCGCTCCCCCAGTTCGCGTCTCCATCTCCCCCAGCTCTTCTTAAAAAGGGTTCTGCGCTCTCAGACAAACGTAGCCCTCCTCCGAGACGACCGATCGATTATCTCCATCCGCACGCCACCGAACACCGCCATTATGAAGGCCATCGCTGCTCTTACCCTCGCTCTTGCCGGCGCCGTCGTCGCCCAGGACGGTCTCGGCCTCCCTGAATGCGCTGTACGTCTTGCCGAATCGGCCACTGTTGCAAACAAGGGTTCTTGTGTGCGCGCGTGCGGAGTTGCTAACGGGTGCACCATTGCAGCAATCATGCGCGAGCTCATTCCTCGCCGGCGGCATTGGCAACTGCGGGAGGGATGTGAAGTGCATCTGCCAGGAGAAGAGCTTCCTCAATGACATCGCGTGCTGCCTAGCTGGCGATTGCAGCGCTCAGGACCAGGCGCAGGCCGTCAGCGTTGCCGCCAATGTGAGTCTCCTTTCCTGATTCTCTTCAACGGGCCCCATTTCGATCAACCGTTGCGTTCCCGGTGCGCTGACAGGTTCTCTTCCACGCGCACAGCTCTGCCGCGGAGTCGGCGTGACCGACCTGCCGAGCTCGGTCTCCTGCGCGACCGCCTCCACCTCGGCGACTGGCTCCGCCGCCAGCGCCTCGACCACCGGCTCGGCCTCGACCACGGCCTCGGGCTCCGACACGACCTCCGGTCCTACCAACACCGCCACCGCCGCCGCCACCGAGACTTCGACCCAGTCCAGCAACCTCGGCCCCCGCCCGACTGCTGCCGCCGGCCTCGGCGCCATTGGCGGCATCATTGCTGCCGTCGCCCTCCTCTAAACACGCTCGCCGCAGAATGGTCTCTCGGCGTCTCAGCATCGACACTACCGCTGTCGATCAAACGTTGGGCGCTGCTCGGCAATCAAAAGGAATGGTTTAATGATGGCTTACGGATCTTTGTACCATATGATTGAATGGAGGTGCTGTACGTGATGTGCGGCCTTGGCTGGGCTCGAAACCAAGAGCCGCTGCAGCACGACGCATGTATGCATGCATCCGAGAGCCTGATATAATGCAGGTCTTGACATGTTAACATGTGCAGACGTATTAATATGTGTAGAGCTAGCAAAATAATTTAACTAATGCGCGATGTACGGGACCCGGAAGATGATATGCAATTCGCTTTGTTCAAGCAGGTCATAACAAGACACCGCTGGGAAGGCCACCTTGACTCCTATCCACCTTCGTTGCCTCCAACCATCGCAGCTCGATCCGCATCCCATCATCTATCATAATCAAGAAGCATTCGTCCCTTAGGGTATCGATATTGCCTCCCAAACCCCCCCCCAAAAAAAAAGCCAACCCTCTCCCTCTTCAACCTTCTCCCCTCTTCTGTCGCTATCTCTTTTTTTTTTCTTCTCCCCATCAGCTCACCTGCCCTTGACCTTGCGAATCACGACGTTCCCGGCGTCCAGCTCCCAGCCGACGCCGAACCTCTCCTTCAGGTCGGCCCAGGCGCAGCCCGTCTGCTCCTCGAGCACGCCGAGGGGCACCGAGTGGTAGGCGCGGGCGAAGGCCTTGAGCGTGTGGCGCACGACGACGCGGGCCTCGGCAAAGTCCATCAGCCGGGCGCGGTACCCGTCCACCTGCCGCCGCACCCGCCGCCACGCCACCCAGTTGTCCGCCGCCAGCGCCCGCAGCGCCCCGTCCACCCGCCCGTCCCGCAGGCCCTGCTCGTGCCGCAGCCGGTACGCCCCCGCCAGGTCCCCCCGCCGGCACGCCGCGTCCAGCACCAGGTAGCCCACCACCTCTTGCCGCTCGAGCGACGTCAGGGCGCCGTCGTCGTCGTCGTTGGCGGCGGCGGCGGCGGCGGCGACATCGCCGTGCCTATTCCCTCCCGCCGCGGCCTCGGAGGTGGTGCTTGTTGCGTTTGTGGTTGTGGTTGTGGTGGTGGTGGTGGTGGTGGTGGTGGTTGTCGTTGTTGTTGTTGTTGAGCGCCATCGGAGGAGCTGCAGCAGCGCGGGGTAGTACGTCTCGTATGCGGATGCTAGGATGCCCAGGCGCGCGGAAAAGAGGTAGACCTGGACGGCGAAGTGGTCGCGCCGGTTGGAGGCGACTAGAGCTTCGCGCAGTTTGCGGAGGGCCGAGAGGATCTGGGAAAGGTGCTGGTGTTGCTCGCTATCGGGGTGGGCTTCGGCAGCGGCGGCAGCGGAGGGGGAGGAGGAAGAGGAGGAGGGGTGCGGTCGTTCCGTTTCTGATGGTTTGGGTGGGTGATCGTGGGTTGGTACTTCGGATAGACCAGCTGGCTGTTCCGTCTGGGGTGACGGCGATAGTAACGGGGACGGGAGGGGCTGCAACTGAGAGGGTCTGCTGCTCTTGCTGTCGCCGCCGGTCAAGGAGAGGCGTGCAAATTGCTTTTGTAGGTTATCCCGGTCGCCGGCGGCGGTGCAGAAGGCGAGGTAACGGGCGGTTATTTGAGTGTAATAGGATTCTTGGACCTTGGGGGAGAGGAGTCTGCAACAGGAGAAAGTCAGCGAGAATGGTTCACAGAGCACCTGAAAGCCGGGCCGTTGGCGGGGCTCCCCGCCCAGGCGCTGGCGCACCTCTTCTCGCCTTTGGAGGGTAGACCGTATTCTGCGAGCGGATCTTGCTCGACCGGCTTCAAGCGTGGGAGATGCCCAGAATATCCCCGCCCTTGTTTTCTCTGCATCTTCGTCTGTAGGTGAGCAGCCCCGCTGTGTAGGAGTGTGTTGGCATTGTAGATTCCATCCCGCTGTCTACGGTAGGCCCGCCCCGCCAAAACATGACGTGCCCTGTTTGGAGCACACTCGGCGCCCCGCGGTGCTGGAACACCTCTCTGGTTGGCACTGGTTGCCCCGCCAACCCTTACCCCTAAGTTTTAAGACGCTTCGGCAATGAACACGCTTCTCTCTCACCAGCGCTTCGACGAGGTGTAGAGCAAGATTATAACGCCACCTGGTTCGTTTCTTATTCTTGATAAGGTAACTTTAGTGCTTGCCCCAGTAACCTCAAATTCAGTCCTCGTTTAGCTCACGAGCCGTTTGGCTGGTATTCGTATGGACGAAGCAAACAAAGAAGCAAACAAAACCAAATATCTCCGTACGTGAACGATATTACATCATTTGCACCTTTTTTTTTTTTTTTTGCTTCCTACTCCGTAGAAGGAGCCGCTTTCGTATAAGTAGGCGATACGGAGTAGTGTATTTTGCTACGAGTGTCATAGCAGCTCAACAACGGTGACAAATGAGTAAATGGAAACGCTGTCTAATAGAGCATGTTGTTCAAAACAGTCACTTCCCACCTAACAAAAAGCTTCCGCACCAGTCAAAGTTCGACTGGCTCCTACAATTCGAAAGAGTTTTCATGTGAAAAACGCATCGTAACCGGCACATTCTGCGTCTTCCCTCTCCGGCTGACACATCTTCATGGGCGGTGGGCGGCCGCCCGGTAGCTGGGGCCCAAAGTAGCTGTGAGCCAGGTCTCGCAGTTCCGGGTCATCCAGGTAGAGGTGTGTTGAGAAGATCCTTCGAAACATGCACCGGTCGTCGCCCTGAAAGCAGGGAGGCCACCATTGGGTGCAACACGATTTAGGAAAGACCAGATAGAACACCTTTCCGACATCCAGGACGTCCTCGGCGGAAAATTTGTGTGCAGATGCACTGCAGGAGCACATCACATTGTTAGTTAGACTTTATCATGGTTGGAGAAGTAGGGAAAAAAGGGTGGAATCAGCTGTGGGGCACGCCGGAGGGAGCGGAGGATAGAGAGGACGATGATCCGGAGAAAAGGAGCATCCAGGAGGAAACGCAGTGCTCACCACATCATGGTTTCGGGACGGAACATGGTTGCCATGCGGGCATATGTCAGGGCTGCCAGCCACTGGGCATCGCGGTGCCAGATGGAGATGCCGGCCGCCCGGGAGACACTCGCCCCGTCAGGACTCCTGTAGTAGATCTTGATGCGTCGACGGAACAACTTCTTATTGGGGAGTAATGGATGGCGCTTTGTCGAGATCTTGTCAGAAAAGCACCGGTGGAGATTTTCGAGCCAAGCCGGTGGCTCCTGCACCAGACGACGCAGATCCTGGACGCCGACGATGGCTTCGGCAATCCAGGGTGCTGCTTCTAGTGCCTCCGGGGTTGCGCGTTCGATCGGGCAGTGTTGACAAGCCAGTTTGTACCTCCAGCGGCCACGGGATGG
Organism: Thermothelomyces heterothallicus; assembly: GCF_042370625.1. Classification (NCBI taxonomy): domain Eukaryota; kingdom Fungi; phylum Ascomycota; class Sordariomycetes; order Sordariales; family Chaetomiaceae; genus Thermothelomyces; species Thermothelomyces heterothallicus. Next base: position 418,460 of record NW_027192573.1, on the reverse strand, counting down.
AAGCCGGCCAGTCTGGACGCTGCAGGTGGTCACTGGCCTCCTCCACCCGTCGTCAGAGTACTGAGACACGCTGCCGACCAAAGGCAGATGTGATCTTGGAAGGGGCCGAGCATTCTCCAATTCTCTCGAAAGCAGTGGGCTGACAGGAGGTTCAGAGCTGACCTGTCTCAAGCAACGCGGGAGGGCAAGGCGGTTCCAGATTCTGCGCCATACAGTCGGTCGCCTTGTACCAGCCGGAGTCGAAGACGGCCCATCCTCAGAAAAGCGCTTAGATGGGCCCTTCTCGGACCTGAAACCCCGGCTCGACTGTTGGCCGGTAACCTCGCTATATGCTGGGGGCGCGTCCTGATGTCTGGTCGTTTGCTCAACTGCCATTCCTGGGAACGGTTTCATTCAGGATGGGTCATGTAAAGTACTCGGTGGAAAGGCAGGATGATAACGGGTCGTGGCATCTCAAAATCTTGATTTGTGAGTAGGAAAGGTCCTTTAAAGTTCTTGGTGATTACGTTGAACTGCGCGTGGCATTCGTTCTCCTCGCATGTGCCATCTGCTTGTCGACAAGCTCTGGGCAGTTGCCGGGCAAACTTTTTCGGATCCGGTTACCTATGCTTTCCTATCAGTACACATATACGTCTTTCCCCCGCAATGCTGACGTTTTCGTTTTCCTTTTTTTTTTCCCCTTCATTTCTGGAATTGCGTGTTCTCCTTAGCCAGACCAATACCCTGAGAACCTTGCAAGCACATGCCACGAACGCTTCTTTCCTTGTACATGGCCCTGATCCAGTACCGGAGAAATGACGGACCAAAAGGAGGAATGAGGTCGGCTTCTATAAGGACTCGTGTTTTTCTCGGAGAATTCAGCAGGTGGTTTAGTGTGACTTTCGCGTCACATGCCATCATCCATCCCGCGCTTCAGTTTCAGGTCCGAGGCTTGCGGAGACGTCAAATTGAGAGCCCAATAAGGCACGTTCGGCAAGACAAGCCACGTATTTGCAGATTGTTGTCGGAGCCAATACTACGGGGTGCCGGGTAGGTAGGAAGTCAGGTAGAAACCAAACCCCACCACGGGTTGTGTGTGGGGTGATGGAGACCATCCCCGGATTTCCCAACCCCCACTGATTTTAAACATCCGAGGGCCATATCTCCGATTGCTACAGAGTAGTTTCTATGTATGCTACGAGATGGCCGAGACTTCAACCACTGTTTGCAGGGGATACTGAATCTCACTGATGTATCCATATGGTTCCTGTCTCAAACCAAAGTTCGCGAACTAGGTAGTTTCAAACCAAATGGTGAGAGAATGGCACAGGAACCAGCCACAAGGTTTCAGGCGGGGTTGTCGAATCGTTTGGGGCTCGGCCGGGTTATGCCTCGGCATTGCCGGCCCCGGCTCTCTTTTCGTGTGAATAGATACGCTAATCCGTACAGGAGTACACTGGTTCAATCCGTAGATCCTCTCGATTGTCTCTGACCAGTTCCAGGGCCGTGAATCACCGCGATCATCATGTCCGAACGGATTAAGCAGATCGCCCGTCAGCTCAACTACCCCAAAGGCTTGCTCGCGGGTCAGGTTGCCATCATCACGGGGGCTGGCCAGGGCATCGGCGCCGAATGCGCGAGACTGTTTGCGAACGAAGGAGCAAAGGTGGTCGTATCAGATATTGACGCTGCCAAAGCAGAAGAGGTAGCCTCCAAGATCAGGGCCAGCGGCGGCGAGGCACTCGCCGTCGCCGGGGACCTGCTCAAGGATGAGTGCATCAAGCAGCTGATCCAGAAGGCGGCGGCGTTTGGCAACGGCAAGATCCATATCCTCGTCAACAACGCCGGCTTTACCTGGGATGCAGTCATCCACAAGGTATTTGATCTTTCTTTCTTTTTTTTTTTCTTTTTTTTTTTTTTTTTGGTCTCCTCTTTCAAGATCACGAAAATAGACCATCCTTACTTGACTGACCATTATTACTACCTTAGATGACGGACAAGCAATGGGACACGATGCTTGCCATGCACGGCACCGTTCCCTTCAAGCTCGTGCGCGAGGCCGCTCCGTACTTCCGCGTCAAGGACGGAGAGCCGCGCAACATTGTCAACATCTCGTCCACGTCGGGCCTGCACGGCAACGCCGGCCAGCTCAACTACGCCATGGCCAAGGCGGGCGTCGTCGGCCTGACCAAGACCATCGCCAAGGAATGGGGCCCCGCGTTCGGCGTCCGCGCCAACACCGTCGCCTTCGGCCACATCGAGACCAGGCTGACGGCCAACAAGGAGGCCGGCGCGTTCATCGAGGTCGACGGGCAGAGGGTGGCGCTGGGGATTCCCGCGAAGCAGAAAGCGGCTCCTGCCGGGGCGGTGCCCTATGCCGACATCCCGCTGAGGCGGCCCGGGACGGCCACCGAGGCGGCGAGTGCCGTGCTGGCAATCGCGTCGCCGCTGAGCTCGTACATTAGCGGGCAGACGATCAGCGTGACCGGTGGCAGGAACATGTAGCGGGGTTCGAACGGGGTCGAGTGGCTGGCCCCATCTGTGACGAGCGGGCTGGCGGTAGTACTTGGTGCAGCAAAAGAAGACGGAAGGAAGGTATTATGCTGTTTGCCCTCTCCTAGGTTGCAACCCAAGCAACGCCTTTCCCAAATGTTGCCTTTTGCCTTACTCATACAACGGCCCCCCGTTGGGGTATCTCTTCTCCTTGCAGCATTACTTCTTCCCCCCAACCGGCGGTTTCCAAATTTCCCCCCGCCGCTTCACGATCTGTTCCCCCTCCCTTGATCTGAAAACATACTTAGATCGACCACCACAATTGCAGCACCCCCTTCGCGTACTCGACAATCTCCTCCCCGCCCAACTTGCTGTCCCCGTATACACGGTCCACAAACGAGATGGGCACTTCGCCGATGCTGTATCCCTTGGCCTTGGCGGTCACGGCCAGGGCCATCTGCATGGTAAACCCGCGGGCGTCGGTGCTCTCGAACAGCTTCTCGAGCACGGCGCGCTTGTACAATCGGAAACTCCCCGTCAGGTCGCTGACGCCGGGGCGGAGGACGGTGTCGGCGAAGATGTTGGCGCCCTTGCTGGTCAGCTTGCGCTTGAGGTCCCAGCCGTAGACGCCGCCGTCGCCGGCGTAGCGGGTGCCCGTGACGATGTCGTAGCCGCGCTCCTTCTGCAGCGCGATCATGCGCGGGATGAACTTGGGGTGGTGGCTGAAGTCGGCGTCCATGATGATGATGTGGGTGCCCCGCGCGAACTGCAGACCGTGCACGTACGCCGTGCCCAGCCCCAGCTTGCCCGAGCGCGTCTGCAGTTGCACGTGCGGCGCGTAGGCCCGTACCAGCTGCCGGGCTACATCCTGCGTGCCGTCGGGCGAGCCGTCGTCGACAATGACGAGCTCCCAGTCGAGGTTGCTATGGAGAGAGGGCGGGGGGAGAACGAGGAGCGAGGCCGGTGTGGTTAGATCGCGGTCAAGTAGTAGCCATGACGGGGGGAAGAGGGATCGGGGAAAAAAAAAAAAGGGGGGAGGGTGGTGTGCGCACTGCTCGGTAAAGGTGCGATTCAGCAGCCAGGTAATGATGGGCAGGTTCTGGCGCTCGTTGAAGGTCGGCAGGATCACCGAGTAAATTTCCTTGTCGGACGACGGCTCTGCGGGCGCCATTGCGGTTGTTGCTGGGCGGACAATGGGAGTGTTCCGTTGGTGGATTGCTGGTGATTGGTGATTTCGCGGGATGTCCTAGGAACCTCGAGAGCTCCCAATTCGAGGTGCAGGTGGCCAAGTTCTGGCCCCGACGCGACTCGACGTTAACTACGTGGCAAGGACCTTGTAAAGTTAAATACGTCCTGCCAGGGGGGGACGTGTTCTTGGCGTGAACGCAGTAGAGTCCCTAACCCTTGCCAAGAAACACTGCATACGGAGGTACCGTGTTCGTTCCTTCCTATTGTGGAAGTAGGTTTCCTTCGACTTGGAGCACTTGAAGCATTGAAAATTGCGGACCAGTTGTACTCCGTACTCCAGAATTCAATTCCGCTTCTACCAAGGTTGTACACTGCGACCGTAGCGCAGCATTGTAATATCTATCAAAACACTTGGAAAAACACGTTCCAAGATGGGTATTCCAAGATGGGTATCCTGAATGGCGAGCTCTTGACGACAACCAACAAACCTCTTCCCCCATGACTTCTCGGACGCGATTTTCTGCTCTTTTTCTTCGGTTTGACCACATAAGACATCTTACTGTCGGGCTCCGCGACAATGTTTTTCGCGACCCCAACCCGGTCGTCCCGCATCGTCTTCCCAATGGCCTTTTCAGACCTCAAACCGGCGGCAGCGCGCTGCTTCCCTGCTGTGTCTCTTGCTGCGTTCCCTGCTGCGTCGTCACCGGCGTCAACGCGCCATTTGACGGCGCCTTGGACCTGGACTCGGTTCGGCTGGCACTCAGCGTGCGCCCCGCGCTCAGCCAGTTCTTGAGGTGGCCAAGACCCAAGCTCCTGTGGTACTTTTTGGTGACCTCCTCGCCCTGCGACCAAGGACCTTGGACCACCTTGTGGTCGTCGAGGATGTTCAGCCTGCGCTTGACGTACTTCCACACCTCGATGCCCAGGACATAGACGATGGTCATGCCGATCACGACCCCCCACTCCCAGCTGATGGACGTGTGCTTGAAGACATCCCGATTGAGATACGGGATGTAGACGGTCGGGAACACGCTGACGAAGCCGATGGCGACGGCCCAGAAGAGGAACGGGTTGTTGTACAGGTCCTTGAACAGCGGGAACCGCGACGTATCATTGGGGTTGAGCCGGAACAGCGACCGGCGGATGTCCTTGAACTCCCACGCGCTGAGCAGGATGAGCCAGGTGAGCTCGGCGAAGACGGCCGCCCGGGCCCGGAACACAGGAATGCACGAGTCCGAGAACTTGCGGTTGCAGTCGTGGCCGAGCTGCCCGTCGTACCTCCCATACACCACAATGACAAAGGTCATGAGCGTGCAGATGCCCATCAGCAGTCCATAGACCATCATGTCTGCGAGGATCTGGTTGCTGAAGACGCCGCGCCGCTTGTCCTGTGGCGGCTTCCGCATCACCATGGGGCTGGCCTTCTCCCGGCCCAGCCCGAAAGCCGGGAAGGACGACGTGACCATGTTGATCCACAGGATCTCCAGCGGAGAAATGGGGAACACCGACAGGCCCGACTCGTCCTGGAACCCCAGGCCAGCGATCAGCAGGATGACCTCGCCGACGTTGCTGCTCAGCAAGTGCAGCACAAACTTCTGAATGTTCTCAAACATCCTCCTGCCCTCCTTGATCGCCGCGACGATACTGTTGAACTTGTCGTCCGTCAGCACGATCTTGGCCGCCGACTTGGCCACGTCGCTCCCGGAGCCCATGGCGATGCCGACGTCGGCCCTGCTCAGCGACGGCGCGTCGTTGACGCCGTCTCCGGTCATGGCCATGAAGGCGTCGCGCCGCCGCAGCGCCTCGACCATGCGCGTCTTGGTCTCGGGCGCGCACCGCGCGATCACCAGCGGCAGTTCCGGCAGCGCGTCGATCTCGGCGTCCGACAGCCGGTCAAAGTCGGTCGCCTTCATCACCGCCGTCTCGGCCACGCCGGCCGGGAGCACGCTCATGTTGGTCGGGATGATGCCGACCTCCTTCGCGATCGCCTTGGCCGTCTCCGGGTGGTCGCCCGTCAGCATGTGCACCTTGATGCCGGCCTTGGAGCACTCGTAGATGGAGGGCGAAGTCTCGCGCCGTGGGGGGTCGTAGATGCCTGCGAGACCGAGCAGAATCAGGTTCTGTTCCACGGCGGCCCGGGCCTCGTCTTCCGCCGGAGATGCCTCGGCCGCCTTTTCGTCGTCCTCGTTGGAGGGGGACAATGTCCGATCGGCCGTGTACCTGCCTTGCCAGGGGCGGTAGGCCACGGCCAAGACGCGCTGGCCGAGCGAGGCAAAGCTGGTCATCTGGTCGAGGATCTGCTCCTTCATCTCGGCCGTCATGGGTTGCTGGTTGGAGCCGGTGCCGACGTGCGAGCACAGGTCGAGAATACGCTCGACGGCGCCCTTGGTGAAGACGACACTGTTGGAAGGGTCGAGCTCGGCGTCGTTGTCCGGGGGCGCATCGTAGACCACCGACATGCGCTTGATGGTGCTGTCGAAGGGAAACTCGGCTACCTGCCGCCAGCCGAGCGCTTCCATGGCCTTCTTGTTGCGGTCGTACCGGTGCGCGAAGACCTGCAGGGCGATCTCGGTCGGCTCGCCCGTGGTCTTCCAGGCGCTCTCGCCTTCGTCGTAACGAACCGTGGCCAGATTGCAGAGCGCCGCCGAGAGCATGAACAAGCGGAGCTCGGGCGTCAACTCGGCCGTCTTGGCCTTCTCGGCCGGCTTCGGGTTGAGCTTCTCGTCGGGAACGCCGTCGAACTTGACGGCTTGCGTCGTGCGCTCCTGGTCGAAGTCGCGCTTCTTTTCCTCCGCTTGCGGCTGGTCCGTCACAGTGCCCTTGTAAGGGTCGCTGGGATCCGTCGAGCCCGAGACGGTGTAGATTTTGGAGGGCGGTAGCCAGACCTTCTTTACGATCATGGCGCCCTGGGTCAACGTGCCGGTCTTGTCCGAGCAGATGTTAGTGACGCCACCGAGGGCTTCAAGTGCGGAGAGATCGCTGTGTACAAAACAGTCAGCAGTCAGCACTCGACTAGAGAGGGAAACGAGAAGGGAGGGAGAAGGAAGGGGGATCCAAGGGCCAGGAGGCAAAGCACATACCGAACGACGACGTTTGCCTTCCTCATCACCGTGGTCGCCACCACCATCGAGATGGTCAAAACGGCAACCAGCGACTCGGGAATGATGGCGATGCCCGTCGAGATGGCGTAAATGACAACCTCCTTGGGCAGCGGCTGGACAAACTTGTTCACGCCGAACACGATGATGGCCAGCAGTATCGCACAAAAGAACAAGAGGTAAGCCAGCTTGGACAGCTTAATCTGCAGCGGCGTGCCCTCGGTCAAGCCCAAGAACTTGCCCAGGAAATCGTAGGTCCGACGAAAGGCGCCCTTGATGGGCTGCGTCTTGCCATACTTCCTCCAGTTCATTGACCGGCCAGCCTTGCGGCGCTTCTTGTTGGTCGAGGCCGCGATCTTGCCCACCTCGGTCTGCATGCCCGTGGCCACGACGATACCGCGGCCGCGGCCCTTTTGCACCGTGGTGGTGGCGTACGCCATGTTGATGCGGTCACCAATGCCGACCTCGTGCTCGGACACCGCAAGCTTCTCGGTGCCGGGAACCACGATGTCGTTGTTAATCTGCTTCTCGACGGGAATGGCCTCGCCCGTGAGCGAGGACTCGTCGCACGTCAGATTCATGGCTTCAAATAGGCGCACATCGGCGGGCACCGTGTCGCCCATCTTGAGGTTTACGATATCGCCGGGAACCACTTGCGCACTGGTTTTGCGAAGATATTATTATTAGCCCTGAAACAGGGAACAGGGAACAGGAACAAAAAGGGTAACGACGGGGTGCCCACTCACTTTGGGATGACAATGGTCTTACCGTCCCGCAGGACGCTTGCGCTGGGAGAGGACAGGGCCCGGAGAGCATCCATCTTCTTCTCGGCGCCATACTCCTGGTAGAAGCCGATGGAGACGTTGAGTACGATGACGGCAGCCAGAACGCCACCTTCGATATAGTCGGAGACGCCAAAGCTCAGTGCCATGGCAAAGAAGAGAACCTGGATGTTGGGGGCGTGAGAACAAGGCAATTGGCGAGAGGAGAGTTTCGGGATCGTAGGTGGGGGGAAATGGCACGCACCAGAATCATGGCATTGCACAGCTGTCTGATGAAGATGGTATACCACGCAATGCTGCCGCCCACGTCCAACTCGTTGGGGGGGTACTTTTGCTGCAACTCGGCGGCCTTGGAAGAGCTCAAGCCATTGTCGACGTTGGTGCCGAGGGCCTGCTCAACCTCCCGAACCGAGAGGAGGAAGGGGTGTTTGGGGAATTCCGCAGCCATCGGACGATGGGGACAAGTTCACTCTGCGCACGTGGGATGAACAGGGCGGTGGGCGATGACGATGAGCACTTTGCTTCATTGGCGGATCAGAGGACGGTAAAGGAAGGCTTTTGAATCGCAGAATGAGCTGCGATTTCTACGACCTCGGCAAAGATCTGGCGAGAAGAGGGCTCGTCAAATCGGTCAGTGTTCCGATGACGACAGACCCAAGAAGACAGACGTACACTACGAGGGGGCACGTGTTGTTTAAGTATGTACGGATTACAGTAATCCGTACATGGCTCCAGCCACCCGGTTCTGGGTTTTCGTCCCCGCGAGCCACGCGCGCGAGCAACATTCCGTTTCTCTCACCGATTAACCCGACAGAAAGAGGCTGACAACCTTGCTCGAGCTGTTGGCCAAGACGAGACCAAGAAGTTCCATCCCAGCCCGGATCCGGCGTCCAGACGTTCTCTGCAAGGCGGATGCTGTTTGAGCCCCACTGTGGGACTGGCCTTCAGCCTCTGAGGACGGACCGTGTGGGCGATAAAGCTGCAAGTGGGTGGCGATAGCATCCGAGGGCGTCATTCTTGGGCTCTTGGGTCGCCTTGAGGGGGTGAGGGTTCTCTGTCGAGCTCTTCAGCAGGGGGCGCTCTGATAGGCCGAGCCAGCCCGGCAGGAATGCGCAGCGAGGTCATCCCGCTTGGCGCCGAGTTCTCGGCATGCCGAGTTACCCTCGCTCCCCACGCTTGGCGGCGCCGGTGGTCTCCCCAACGACGGAGCCGGTTGGGCCCCGCCGGTGCGGTCGGCCTTCTTGCCGTCCGTTGCCGTTCCATGCAGTTCCTCGCTGTTCGACTGGGCAGATTGCCCACGACCTTTTTTTTTCTTTTTTCTTTTTTCTTTTTTTTTTTTTGGCGAGCCGCCGTTCGCGAGATGATTTTAAACAAAACCAAATAAAAGAAAAAAAAAACAAGTACGGTGTAGGGTTACCCCATTATCAATACTCCGACATGCACACGACGAGCGCCGCAGTGGCCAATGTCACCGCCGGTGTCCCTGGCTGTTCCTGGGACACGTGGGCAGTGACTTGACTTTGTGTCGTCTCGGCTACGGTCTGGGCGGCGCGCTGTCGGTAACTCAGTGGCTTGGTCTGGATGCCGATGGTCGCTGTGGGCGGGGTGGGGGGGTGGAGTCTTCGCGGGCAATGATGTCGCCTTCAGCCGTCTCCGTTCGCGACGGAGGTGTTTCAGACCGTTTACGCCGCTGCCGTGTGCCTTCGACGGAAGTGAAGTAGATCGGAAGTGGAGCGCACCCAAGCGTTCACTTCATCCGTTACGATCAGCATACGCAGTTCTGAGCAAACATGCGCAGTAGTGTACATACCTACACACCAGTGGACGTCTGCATACAAGTTACTTGCCCAATTAGGAATGCCCACAGACAAGGATGATCGGCAGCGGCTGGCTGGCCGCCCTCGTCCAAAGGTTGGGGGAAATTGGGTTGCTGTCGCCGTGCTGGGTCGTTGACAACGAGAATGCAGAATCGAGTTTCAATGTGTCGTTTTCAACAAGCGCCAGACGCGCTGCACGCTGCATACGTTCGTTTTGGGATCTTGTCGATGGGTCAGTCTAGACGCGATGTATGGGGCACTCCCTAAGTAATCCGTACATTGCGCCTGATATCCGACAATTATATGACGCCAGTGTTACACGGTGCGTAAATAGTGCACGGAAAAGAGAGAGAGAGAGAGAGAGAGAGAGAGTAATTGTAACCCAGACTGCCATTGTCGAGTGTCGTGCCCGTTGCTTTCTTTCCTGGCTTGGTTCCGCCGGTTTCCCTCGGATGTTCTCTGTAAAGCTCGTTTCTCCCTAATGCTTCCATTTTGAACCCAACGAGAGAGGTAGCAACATGGACAAGGTTCAGTTTGTGGCCGGCCCAGGCCCGCTCCTGGGCAACCATTGGAGGGCTTACAAACTTAACGCTGAGGGGGACGATGCCCCCCATCGGCTCGTGGCACTGGCGACGTTCCAGAACCGTAGCGCAACAGCCGCTGGCACATCTTGGCGACGATCCGGTCTTCACCCTCTCTCTTATCTTGGCCGGACCTACATCCAGACACCCAGGCCTGCACTGAGCGAACCGGAAACCCTGTCACGAAGTGTCGGCGTTCTGGTCCACATGCCGAAGCCGACCAGAAACCACACCGTTTGAAGTCAGCATCCGCACTTGTCAACCGCCTCAATGTCGTCGGATAGCACTGAAACTACTTCGGCCAGCGCCCCTCGCCTCAAGATGCCAGGGTCGGGTCGGCCAGCCCAAGCGGGAGCTAACCATCCGCTTGGCATCCCACCGCCACCCAATACAGAAGGCCCGGGTTCTGGTTACAGAGAATACGCTGCCGGCAACTCCCTCGTACACCTTCCTCGACCTTCTCCGAGACCACTTGAGACAGGACTCTCTCCCCCTCGGAACCGGCTGTAGGACCCAAGCGGGTATAGCCGCCTGCTCTCCCCCGCTATCGCCGCTTCAGCATCCGATGAAAAGATTCCTGCCGCGCGAGCGATATATATCATCCCGAAAAGTGTTTTTCAGCAGAGTCAGGTCCGTGAGAACGGAAGAAGACACGGAACCGGCCGGGATGAACGGTCCATGCACCCCTTTCTGGCTGGCGCTTGTAAACGTCACCCTTCGGTGGACGTCCACAATATCTGAATCGCTGCCGAACTTATGATTCTGACAATAAATTGTGCTTATAAGTCACCCATGCAAGAGCAACGCCTGCCGCGCCTGAGAACCCCCCCCCCTTCTTTTTTTTTTTTTAATTTTTATTTTTATTTTTTTTACCATCGTGTGTTCCCGTACGCTGGCCGAGAGACAGAGCACGCCACGTTCCTCAACGCGCCCGCCATGGACGGCAACCGCCTGCGAACATGACTTGTAGAGGTCCTTAATACGGTCACCAAGCCGGCCTCCCGAGTGCATGCTCGAATATCCTGCTGCCAAGACTCGTAGGCCGCACGCGTCATGCTGCGGGCTATGCGCACTAGTTGCAACTCACAAGGCTCCGATGTCGACATGCTGCAGCTGTCAACTCTGTCGTTCGCTTCTACCCTGGGAAGGAGATTTGCGCGTCGAAGTCGCCGCCGGCCGCCAACTGTGGGAGAACAGAAATCGGAATGTCAGCGCGAGCACCTTATAGTATTTGCTGGTTCGACTGTAAAGACCACCACCCCACTGTTTCGTCATCGAAGGCTCTGACACCCTGGCACGCTGCTTTCAAGTCTTCTTCGGTCCGACGTTGTCTTCTGAGCTAGGCATAAGTTGAACCCACAGGCGGCAGCCCAACGCGCTTGCTGATTGAAGCGCGATGCCCACATTTAGGCCCCAGGCGGTTCTGGTACTGTCCGGCGCTCGCGTGATAGCTCAGTGTTCTTGATGGTCAAGTCTCTGTTCGTTTGCCTGGAGCTCGTGAATCTTGGGTTGTGAGCAAATGAACAGGCAACACGCAAAGAAATGAGGAGGAGAAGCTGCGAGTGGCGTGGATAGGTTGATTCGCAAGCTCTACTTGGAAGTTGTAGCAGACGACTCCATATTCCTCTGTCATGTATGTACGGACGTACAGTACAGCCCTTCTTGATTCAGGTAAGTTACGGAGGTAACAAAGATAGTTACCTTACAGAGTACGCTACGCATGTTACCGCAAGTCAGGTATGTAAGGTACTCATTACGTCTAGTGGATACCTCATAAGGCAGCCGGCAATCTGGGCCCCCGTCATGTACGTCCGCACATACGCGTGGGGAAGATGCCCTCCGTCATTCTTCCGGCGGGGTTAATTCGTCAGTGCGACTGCATTAACCAAGGCACGCAGGAACTTCCTAGTTTGTACCGTGTGCGAGGGAACGCTGCCACCGTATTCCGCAAGCTCAGCCATTTCCCGACGCATTTTCTGTTTTGTTCCATTGCCATCTTTTTGTCTCCATTCACTGCTCTACCACACGACCATCAATTGAAATCGCCTCAACCATCACCCATTGAGCTGTTTCCGACCGCGATATCACCGCGGCAGCCCTCCATCGTTGCGCTCTTGCGATTTTGGGCCCCTAGTCGCTTCATTCGCGCCCATTGGCCGTTACGTCATATTTCGCGATGTCTGCCGAGCCAGAGAAAGGTGAGCTCCTGCCTTGGCGCCGCAGCAGTCATCACTTGTCGCCCATGCCATGGCCTTCAATTGCGCCCTAGCAAGAAGATTAGTCTGTCCATCAACCGCCGTCGCTTCTTCGTTGCTTGCTTCGCATATGTTGCTGACGTTAGGGTTCTCTTTTCCTCTACTGGCGATGACCAGTCGCTCAGCAGGGTCAATCTACGGGGCCGCCCGTAACCGCAGCCATGAGCGCCGCGGAGATCCCAGCGCCTAATCCGCCCGGAGAGCAGGACGCGAAGCCGGAAGGAGCCAAGGCAGAGCAAGGCGCCCAGGCCGAATCCACCGAGCGCTCCACCCAGACTGGTGCCGGTTCCGCCAGCGGCGGGGGGGTTGAGGGTGTAATCCCGGAACCGAGCGCACCTCAGGAGGAAGAGCCCAAGCCGGCATCTACTGATCGATCCACAGAAGCTGCCGAGCCTAGCGCGACGTCCACTTCTCCTGCGGCGGAGGAGCCCAAGCAGACTAACGGAAGAACCGACACGTCAGCTGTCGGGGAGCCACTGGAAGCCGCCGCATCCGCGACGGAACCCCCCAAGGATGTCGCCGAGAAATCAGAGGAGTCTGCGACCGTGAAGCCGACTGATACCGAGCCCGCCGCGGCTGCCAGCGCGAACGCCGAAGCCAAGCCCGTCCCAGATACGGAGATGAGAGACCAGCCAGCAGCAACCCCCGTAACCGCCGCTGAGGACGACACTGCCAACAACAAGCGTAAAGCCGACGCCGCGCTCGAGCCCAGCGCCGATGCCGAGGGCGACGCCGCAGGGAGCAAGAGAGTCAAGACGGACGCCGAGGGCGACTCCGCCCCTGCCGAGACGGAGACCCAACCACCGGCGGAAACCAACGGGGGCGGGGCTGATGCCCCACCTGCTCCCCCTGCCAAGAAAAGGGGCCGTTCAAAGAAGCAGGCGACCAAGCCTGCCGCGCCGGTCGGCAGGACCGCGAGGAAGACGCGGAGCCAGGGGCCTGTTGAGGTTTGAACCCTGGAGCTCTTTGGAGCGAGGTAAGGTGGTCAAACGAGCAATGATGGGTGTTTCTTCCTTCCATGGGGTTTTGTTTACGGTCCGTCGGCAGGTTGGCTTAAAATCCGAACCGGGCTTGGTTCTCAAAAATTCTCTTGCAATAACTCGTATACTTTTTTTGGTGGCCGATCCTCGGCATGGATGGTTTTATACAACCTGCGAGGTGGCTCGAGGTGTCAAGCGGCGGACGGCAGGTTATGTACATTATGATTACGCTGCAGGAACAAGTAGCTTTTACTTACCATTGTAATCAATGAAGTCGTTCAACACTCTGGTGCTGGCGGATCTCTGCTTCTCCAGGTTGTCGGTTCAGGTCGAAAACTATCAATGAGGAGGTTGACAACCTGATACTCGACCCTTTCCTAAACGGTGGTTATCAGCTGCCGGTCTTTGGTGTGGTCCAAAAGCCACGAGGTCCAACTGCATGACCAAGTTTTTCATGAGCCTGGTCAGCCGAACACTCCAAGACTAGCATGGGCCGCTGAATATCGGTCGGTTTCTTTTGGTCTTGTCGACCTCTAAAATTTCTTATTCTTGTCTCGCGATGGTTATTTTCTCTTTCAAGAAGGTTGACTGCAGCGCACACACCCGTTCGGAAGCGGAGATCTGCGTCAAAAGCCGATGCGTTCCTCGGATCGACGCCCGATGTGGCAAGGTTCCCAGATCCCGTTGTTGTGTGTGGCAGCGAGAAAACGGGACCCCTGGTTGTCAAGTTTATGTACGCGCATATAACTACACAGCATCACAAAGCTAAAATATAATTGAGTATGTACGGAGTATGTATATATAAATTGCTGCGTACTTGTACCTAATGGAGATGCACATTGACACCCTGCTTTATGTGAATGATCCTGTAGTGTAGTCGGCGTGACGGGATCGTTCCGGGATCGTTCCGGGAACGATCAAAGCTGCCCTGGTGATTCTCGGATTTATTGTAACTAGATTTGTTGACATGTTTGGATGCGACATTGCCATCGTGCACTTCCTTGATCTCACTCATTCAAAGAGCTCGTATTTTGCCAGCTGGCTGTTCCACCGGCCGTCTGGAAGGTGGGACGAGAACGGGACCCGGGGACTTGGCTCGTCCGGGGGTGGGGGGAACAGGTGGCAGTGCCAAAAAGAAGACTGCCTTTGCTGGGCATCATTGGATTGTTACGGGAAAATGCCCGGTTCGGTCTCCAGAGTCTTGTTGTATTTTTGGCGACGCGCTCGGTGGAGCGAGATGCCTCCAGAGCGATCGCCCAACCGGTTTTTGCATAGTTAGTTATCTCGAGCGTTCCGGCACGCGCGGGAGAAGCACATAAAGCTGGCAGAAATTTTTGGGGGTTCGCTTGCCGAGAGGTGGTCATTCTTGGCTAACACCGGCAACCCCATCCTCTCTGGCTGGGCTTTTTAGATTCCAGAACTTGGTCCCCTGTCCCCACTCCCTCCCCCCGGGATCCAGGTCTTTTTCGGAGAATAGGCCAGTCCCTGAACTCCCTTACTGACCGACCTTTCGACTGAGCTCCTTCATACCACTTTGCTGTTGCCCTTAGCATCGGAGGCTCGACCATCGCTCGTTACTGGTCGATTCTCCCCAGACACTCGTTTCCGCGCGGTCGAACTTCGTCGCGCCCTCTCCACGACCGATCTGCATGCACGTCTACCCTTGTCGATCTCGAACCCCATCAACCCGTCCCTCTTTTGAGTCGACACACCATTCTCGGGCCTTGGCGTTGAAGCGTCGCTGCTAGCATACGTCACCTTTCGGAGCATCACGTCCAGCAAGCACTTGACGCCCTCAAATCTGACTTGACTTGCTTTTTTGATCGATCTTTGTGTGTTTCGAAGGAGGTCCGTTCCGAGCCGGCCAAGGCGTCCTTGACAGTTGGCTTTTTGTTTGGTTCTGTTCCTTGGAAGGGAAGAGGAACGTGCATATACCGGAGACGGGACTTGCTGGTGGATGGAAAAGATACTGGGACTGTTGCACCCCGCAGCTCGAACCCCGGCGGCTCGAGGATCCAGTCTGGCTTCTTAAGGGCCGTCTGTTTTTTCCTTCCTGAGGGCCGGCTTGCTCGCACGAGCCCAATCAGAAAGTTCTTGGCCTCGACTTGCATCCCTGCCCTTCGCGGGCGTCGAACTCTACTCCTCCGAGCCCGGTATGGATGCTATAAGACATGTTCTCTCCCGGGACGAACCTGGGGGCAAAGACAACAACGATCCGGCCAAGGTCCTGCTGGAGCTCTTGTCAGATCCCTTCTCGTCCCAGGTTAAGGTACCTCTCCGAAACGCCACGGCGCTCCTTGAATCGTTCCCTGCGCTGGTGCTGACCCGTAATCTACCTGCCTAGCTTCAATCGAATGCCGTGTTTGCCGCTTTAGGCTCCTCCCTGGGCGTCACGGTCGCCATCGCCATCTGCTTTTCCTTCCTTCGCCCGTACAATAGCGTTGTATATGCGCCGAAACTGAAGCATGCCGACGAGAAACACGCCCCTCCACCACTGGGGAAGGGCATCTTTGCCTGGATCGTACCCCTGTGGACGACTTCTGAGCGGGACATGATCAACCTGGTCGGCATGGATGCCGCCGTCTTTCTTCGCTTCACCAGGATGTGCCGCAACATCTTCCTCGTCCTCTCCCTACTCGGTTGCGCCATCCTGGTCCCGATCAACTGGGCCAACTTCGCTGCCGATGAAGCGAATTGGTTGAGCAGGATCACACCGCTGAACGTTTGGGCCTCTGCGCACTGGGCCACCGTCACGTTCGCTTGGCTGTTGACGATTGTCGTTTGCGGCTTCCTTTGGTGGAACTACAGGAAGGTGTTGCAGATGAGGCGCGTCTACATGCGGAGCGAGGAGTACCAGCACAGCCTCCACGCCCGCACATTGATGGTACAACGGCGACTCTCGTCCTCTTGCTGCTCCGTTCAACCGAACCGCCCAGCTAACCAACCGATCGCAGTTGTACGACATTCCCAAGAACCTCACCTCGGACGAAGGCATTGCCCGGATCATTGATACCGTCGCCCCTAACTCGTCCTTCTCGAGAACCGCCGTCGCCCGCGACGTCAAGGTCCTCCCCGACCTCATCCAGCAGCACGACAAGGCCGTCCGAAAACTGGAGAAGGTGCTGGCCAAGTACCTCAGAGATCCGGACAACCTCCCGCCGGAGAGACCCAAATGCTCGCCTTCCAAGAAGGACCCTTCGTATAGCACCTACCCGAAAGGCCACAAAGTCGACGCCATCGAGTACCTCACCCAGCGGATCAAGGTGTTGGAGCTGGAGATCAAGGACGTTCGACAACGGATCGATAAACGGGGCTCGATGCCATACGGATTCTCATCCTACGCAGATATCGCCGAGGCGCATGCCATCGCCTATGCCTGCCGCAAGAGAAAACCCCGCGGCGCCACCATCAGGTTGGCTCCGCGGCCGAACGACATCATTTGGGACAATATGCCGCTCAACTCGTCGACCCGGAGCAGGAGGAGGCTGTGGAACAACCTTTGGATGGCGGCCCTCACGATCGCCTGGATCGCACCAAACGCCATGATTGCCATCTTCTTGGTCAACCTGAGTAACTTGGGGCAAGTGTGGCCCGCCTTCCAGGAGTCGCTACGCCAGAACGCCGGGATCTGGTCCATCATCCAGGGTATCGCCTCCCCCGCGCTCATGTCGCTCGTCTACCTTGTCCTCCCGATCATCTTCCGGCGCCTGTCCATCAAGGCGGGCGACCAGACCAAGACCGGGCGCGAGCGTCACGTCGTCGCGAAGCTGTACGCCTTCTTTGTCTTCAACAACCTCATCGTCTTCTCCATGTTTAGCGCCATATGGAACTTTACGGCAACCGTTGTGCAGCAGACCGAGGGGGGCGCGAATGCTTGGCATGCCTTCCTCGACGCCAACATCGGCCAGACCCTGTTCGTCTCCCTCTGCGGCGTGTCGCCGTTCTGGGTGACCTGGCTCCTCCAGAGACAACTCGGCGCCGCCGTCGACCTGGCTCAGCTCTGGACCCTTCTCTCTACCTTTGTCACGCGCAAGTTTTCGAGTCCGACACCCCGCGAGCTGATCGAATTCACTGCGCCGCCTCCGTTCGACTATGCGAGTTACTACAACTACTTCTTGTACTACTCCACCGTCGCCCTCTGCTACGGCTCCATCCAGCCGCTTGTTCTGCCGGCCGCGGCCCTGTACTTCTGCATCGACGTAGGGCTGAAGAAGTATCTGCTGCTTTACGTCTTCGTCACCAAGACCGAGAGCGGCGGTCTGTTCTGGCGCATCTTGTTCAACCGCTTCCTCTTCGGCTCCATGCTTTCTCACCTTGTCGTGTTCCTGACGTGCTGGGTTCGCGGTGACGGAACGCATGTCGAGGCGTATGCCGTCGCCCCCCTCCCGTTCCTCATGCTCGCATTCAAGTTTTACTGCTCGCGCGCCTTTGACGACAAGATGCACTATTATGCCACTAGGTATTCCCCGCAGCAGCGAGCCGAGTCGGGATTCGACGTCAAGGAGCAGAGCTCGCGGAACGACCGGCTTGCCGCTCGCTTCGGCCATCCCGCGCTCTATAAGCCTCTCATCACACCGATGGTGCATGCCAAGGCGCAGCACCTGCTCGCCAGCATTTACCAAGGCCGTCTGAGCGACGGGCGGGACGCTGGCCACGACGATTCCGCCACCGTTAGTGGCTACAGCGACACCTATCTCCTCGACAACATGGCGTCCGGCAAAGCCGGGAAGCTCTCGCCTTCAATTCCCGGGTTTGAAGTCGTCCCCGAATCGCGCCTCGATTTTGAGTTCTACAAGAACCGCGACGAATTCGCTGCAGACCACGGTGGTGGCGACCTATTCGGCCGGAACCCGGACATCGTCCGCCCTGGCACACCGGGCACGATCGGCAGCGGGCACTCAGAGCCCAACTCACGGCCGGGCACGCCCCAAGGTGGAATGGGTTTCGCCAGCAACAGGAACCCTTATTCTCCGTACCCAGACCCCATCGGCGCTTCGTCCGCCTATCCAGGGCAACCAGGCTACCTCTCTTCCTCCGCTTTCGACCCGGTTGCCCGCCCCCGCAGCCCCATGTACGCCAACCCCAACGACAGCGCCACCAACCTCGTGGCCGGCGCCGCGGGCATGCCGGTCTCCTCGCCGGGGATTCCTCCGACGCCGAGCACGTATCGGTCTCCCGGAGCAGGAGCAGCAGATGACGACCTGGGTCCGGTAGCATCTGCTTCCAGCAGCCGATATAGCCAGCGCGCCCCGGGCATGCTGGGTGGCGGGCCGCACGGGTACGGCGGACTACCGCAGACGGATGAATATGATGTGCAGCCGCCACCTCTGAGGACTGTGGCTGGGACGCAGCAGCAGAAGGATCCGGCGCGGTACGATTATTTTAGAGGCGGAAGCAGTGGTGCGAGGGCTGGGTACGGCGATCGAAGCGTGACGCCGGGGGCTGCGACTAGGGGCAAGGGGCCTGGTGCGGGTAGTGCGGGAAGCCAGATTTGGGGAGGGAACCGGTAGTCTCGTTTCCCCTTTCTCTCTCATGAGGCCTCCACTCAGACTAAGGGGGCAGGGCAGGGTGAGGAAGGACGAGAAGATGGAGAGGATTGGATTAAACGGGATGAAAGCAGCGGATCTTTTACGGGATCTTTTACGGGGTCTGTCTGGCAGTTGTCAAAGGGATGATGGCGCAATTTCTGCAAGGGAAGCAACCAAGGCCGGTTCTGCTCTCGAGCGCGTCGCAAAATGGTGGCATTGTTCTGGCGTTGGCGGTTGGGCTTGTTTTACCTATTCACGCATCTGTTGTGTTGTTTGGATATGATGGCTGGCTGGCCACCGCATGCATGACAGACGCATGACGTTCTTGATAGACGGTACCTACTTTTGCCAATATCTTTGATCTACCACTACGCAGATGTAGTATGTTTATGCTGTAGTACAATCTTGTAATTGATTCGTGGTTCGGGCTTCGATTCATAATAACAAATACCTGCTCTCTATCAGGGGCCTCATTTTGAGAGAATTGCTGACGGCAACAGACCACGTTAGGTGAAGGCGGGCTCGGGCATAGATAGTATAGGGCATGACGGGACCCGAGACTGCGAAGGTAGGAGATATTCCGTGTAGGTTACCAGGACGATCCCAGGCTTGGTTCTCGTGCACAGTCAAGTAGTCCAAGTCCAGCGTTCACTTTACTGCGTAGAAAACGTCGCTCATTGTCTTCGTTATGTAAGGTCCGTATCCTCGCAAACATGGCAATCCTGCGCCCAGCTACCGCTGACCCTTTGCGCCCGAGAAAGAATCCCAATCCTAACCATAACCCAACACCGGCACCGGCATTGGAGGCCTTATAAATCGGCCAACACACGCAATGCAACACAACGCCACGCCACGCAACGCAACGCAATGCCCTGCTTCCCAGAATGGGAACTCTACTTCTTTCCCGACTTCTTGATGCCCTTTTTTTTGTCTCCATATTAGCATGGTCGCGAGCCGTGGTAGATCCCGCCGAAAGGCGAACCATACCTGAGAACCTATGTTCTAGAGGCGGCGAAGAGAGGTCAGTGACGGCGTAGTAAAGGACCGCGAGCGGGCACGGAAACTCACCAGAGGACCCTTGCCGCTGGCCTTGGCCGCGAGCTCCTTCTTGGCTTTCTCATCTGGGTTGAGCGGGAGTGTTAGTGAACAATGTCAGCGGGAGAAATGTGCCCTTGGGAGTTCCGAGTTCCTCCGGCAAAATCCTCACATTCACGCTGCTTCGCCTTGAAGGCCAGATCCTCCTCATCGAGTTCCTTGGCAGACTTCTTCGGGGCCTGTTTTCGAACCGCATCCCGGTTAAGCTCTGATCGTCAAAGTGGGTTCTACAGGAAGGGAACCCAGGAACGGATAGCAGTCATGCGCACCTTGAGGGGCTTGGCCTTGCCGCCTAATGGAGGAGTGTTACTAATTAAGAGTGATCTTACTGGCGCAAGCAAACCATGATGTCTTGGACAGGAACGTACCTTCTCTGCTCTGACCACCCATTTTGTGATCTGAGTAACGACAGCTCCGAGACCGTGAAAGCTTGGGTCGCCTCAGGGCAAAATGTGGGAGAGTCGACTGCTTCGAGCCGGTTTAGGGGAAAAATGGCCCCGCCGGAAGAGCGGCAGGCCCCGGCGCAAGTCCCCTGGAAAATTTGGGCGGTGAAACGGCTAAACTCCGGTGAATTGCTTCTGGAAGTCCCTTGCATTGTCACCTGAGGCGGGCTGCCAGACGCCCCGAGAGCGTTGCATCAACGCCCTGAGAACTTTCAACATCGGAAAACGTAAACCCAACATCGCCGCGTCAGGCTTTCTCGGTCCCACGTTGACACCACAAACATCTCCACCATAGGCATTAACGATTTTGCTCTCCCGAATCAGCCTTTCCCTTCGCCTTATCCTGACTTATCCACGACCGCGACTGGAAAAGTCGAAGCTCAAGTCTGAATACTCCCCAGCCGAATTGATTTGACTACATTGGGCGCTGCCTGCTACATTCGAGCGGGGCGCCCCTGAACCAGAGAGCGCCGGTTTGAGTCTCCGCCAAGCCAGGACAGCATAGAAGAACTAGAAGGGTGAACTCGGCGGTCGGTACATATAATGGCGTCCTCTACGTTCAGCTCGGATGAGGGGGAAATCGTAGAGGCAACTCCCCTGCCTCGCTCTGGACAAAACGGTGATGTTGACCGGACCGGCAGACATCGAGGTAGATACCCGTCGCGCACGCCCGAGCGCGACTTACCATCAAGAGAATCGGCCGACGGGCCCCGCCGAAGCCGTTCGCCCCGCGGCTGGAAGCGGCCCCGGGAGGACCACCGCGACCGGCGCGACAGCCGCCAGTTCCGCGTCCACTACGAGGGCAGCTCTCGCGACTATCGCCGCCCGTATCGCGACCTAGACCGTCCTCCCTCACGTGGCGCAGACCGCTACGACGAGCGACCGAACTATCGCTACGGCAGCCGCGAACCGGCACCCCCTCGCCCCAGAGGCCACCGCGCCGATGCCGGCACCTACGACCGCAGCTACGACCGTGATCGCAGGGACGATGGCTACCCGGACAAGCGGGCTCGGACCCGCAGTCGGTCACCCCGCGGCAGGGGCGACAGGACCGACAGGACCGACAGGGCGGGGCGAGACGGTGGCCGCTCCGGAGATGACCTGAGGTCAGGGGAAGTCAAGTACAGTGCCCCTGCTGAGAGACGTCCCCAGGATGGCTCCACGTCCAGACGGGATGCACCAGTAGAGGCTCCTGATGTGTCCAAGCAGAATGCTAAAACTGATCAAGGTGCTCCGGTTGAACGAGGCATTAATGACCTTGCCCTTTCACAACCCAGGTAAGGGTGGTTCCGAGTTTTCGAGAGGCTTGACCATCGCTAACGCTGCCGTTGCAGCGCACCTCCCGAACCGGAACCCGATATGGACTGGGACCCCGATGCGGCCATGGACCAGGAGGCGGCCGTTCAGGCGGAGATTGAGCGGCGTCGCCGAGCCAGAGAAGCGGCTCTCAAGCGAGCAGCAACCCCGACGGTCCAGGCGTTACAGGCCGGTGACCGGCCTGCCTCCACGCCGACTTCGACTCGTCCGAGCACTCCGGGCCCCCAGAAAGCCGGAGGCGCCACCCCCTCCTCCAGTAAGCCCACGAGCCCTAGAAACGACAGGTGGATTCTGCTAACGAGCATAGACGGCCCTTTATCACCCGGTCCGTCTCCGGGCGGGGTTCAAGCCGCCCTGTCTCCCGGGAGCTTCAACTTTGCTGACGACCAAGCACTCATCAATGCTCACGCCAAGGCTAAGACGGCCGACGAGGACGGCCCGTCGGCTGCTGACTATGACCCGACCGCCGACATGAAGGAGGATGAGCGCAGAGACGAGATGCGCCACGGCAACGTAGGTCTGCATGGTGAGCCTCGTCGTCCCTCTCAGGACGAACTTGCGGCCCCTCCGGCGGAGACGGAGGAGGACAAGGGCGCCAAGAAAGGTGATGACGACGACGACTTCGACATGTTCGCAGATAACTTTGCCGACAAGTTCGCCGCGCCTGCGCCTGAAAAACCCGACGCCGCCCAAGAAGGACGCGCACCGCAAGGCGGCGGCGGCATCTTGGAAGGAGATGACAAGGAGGGCTATTACAAGATCCGGCCGGGGGAGCTACTGGATGGGCGGTATCAGGTCCTGACGACCTTGGGCCGTGGTATGTTCTCGGGCGTGGCTCGTGCCGTCGACATCACCACCAAGAAACAGGTTGCCATCAAGATTATGCGCAACAACGATGCGCTGCGCAAAGGAGGTCTCACCGAAATTGCCATTCTCGAGAAGCTCAATGCCGCCGATCCGGACGACAAGAAACACATTGTCAGGTTCGAGCGGGCCTTCGAGTACAAGGCGCATCTCTGCATGGCTTTTGAAAACCTGAGCATGAACCTCCGCGAGGTCCTCAAGAAGTTCGGCAACAACGTTGGCATCAACCTGAACGCAGTACGGGCGTATGCGTACCAGATCTTCCTCGCCCTGGGCCACATGCGCAAATGCAGCATCATCCACGCCGATCTGAAGCCAGACAATATACTGGTACGTCGAGCCTTCGCACCTCGGGGTGAGACCAAAAGCGCTAACTGGGCCACAGGTAAACGAAGCACGCAACGTGCTCAAGATTTGCGACTTGGGCACCGCAATCGATCGTTCCGATGCGGCCATGGCTGCGTCCGAACCTATGCCGTACCTTGTGAGCAGGTTCTACAGAGCTCCCGAAATCATCCTGGGAGTGCCCTTCGACTATGCTGTCGACATGTGGTCAATCGGATGCACGCTGTATGAGCTATACACGGGCAAGATCCTTTTCACGGGCGAGAACAACAACCAGATGCTGAAGAATATCATGGAAGTTCGGGGCAAGCTGAGCGCAAAGTTCTACCGCCGTGGTGAGCTCGCCCACAATCACTTCGACGAACTGGGCAACTTCATCAGCGTGGAGCGGGATAAGGTTCTTGGCAAGGTGAGTTCAAGCATTGCTACGTCCTCTTACTCGCGTTTCCTCTTCGTAACATCATACCCCTTCATTGATCTAAGCGTTCCCTCCTGCCCCTCCAACCCCGTCGCCTCCTTTTCCTCTCAAATCGCAACGCCAATCATTCTTCTTTCCTCCCTTCTCCGGGCTCACGGTTCTGTGTCATAAAGCCGTCAGTTGGCGGCAAGACCGACCTTGCGCCGCGGTCCTCGTTACCGCGGCCACGGCCTGGGATTAGGAAACACGCCCCGCGTTGGCGGTTCACCCCGGCGGCCATGCAGGCCGCCCAAATGGCCACCAGCCACCTCCGAGCCTTGCATCATGCGCAACGGGGCGTGTACCCCCCCCCCCCTTTTCCTTTTCCAGTTTGCCGCCGCGCATCGTCGTGGCCCAGGCGAGGTTGTAACAAACTTGTCAACACAAATGCCCCCAATCACTGATCCCAGACGGCTTAACTCAGCGGCTATACACGGGTCACAGTCTCGCGTCTATGCCTCTCTAGCCGCCCGGGTCCAAACACGGCCGCCATGCGGTTCCTTATAGGCTCGCTGCCCTTTTTTTTACGTCTAGTCTCAACCTCACGTTGGATGGTACGTACCATGCTGACCACACCTCGCTCGTGTCACAGACAACTGTTCGCACGCTGGCGACCGTCAAGCCTACGCGGGACCTGCGGACCCGCCTACTGGCCGCATCAGTCGGGATGGACGATGCCGAGAGCCGGGAGCTCAACCACTTTATTGACCTACTGGAGCGGTGCTTGACGCTGAACCCGGAAAAGCGGCTTGTGCCTGCTGATGCGCTGAAGCATCCTTTCTTTACTCAGCGAGTGCGTGGATACGGGCACGGGCATGGGCGATGAGACCGGCGCTGCAGCGCGTGGAGGTAGAGTTGGTTTGGGACGACAGCCAGGTATGGCGAAGCTTCATTCCTCCCAAGAGGCGGTGGCGATGTTGCGCTTGAGCCTGATATAGCGATGTAGCTGTGTCAAGGTTGATGCCGAACTGAGATTGAGAGACTAAGCAACGCCTGTAGTAAGGGAAGGGGGTTATAGTGGTAATAGTTCGATTCGGGATATATGAGGGGGTCCGGACATAGAACATGCGCACATAAGATTACTGCATTTTTTTTTGGGGGGGGGGGGGGGGTTTCAACCATCACTGGGGAAGTCCTCCTCCATCATCAAGGCTCAAGGTCTCTCTAATGTTCCAAATGTTGTGGGAGAAGGACACGGTCAGGGACTGGCCGGCACCCATCAGTGAGCTCACGCCTGGGCACCCTAAGGGCGCATCTTTTTTTCAGTCGGTCACTCTGTGCTTGACCCCCCTTTTGGCCTGCCATGCCGCCCCCCTCGTTTTTGTTTGTTGGTTCGCCTTGACACCAAATATCGTGTTATGTTGGCGCTTGTAGCACACTGCCCGCCTTGTCCTCACTTATCCTAAGCCCTCGCCACGGTGGCCGTTCCTACGGCGCCACACGACCGTGGCGAGATCCTAACGCCCCTCGGGGTGGCTCGAAGAGCGCACATGAACAATCCGTAAAGTTAGTGCTTAGGAACTCCACCTTGGCAGACTCTCCAATTCGTGGCAAGCTGACACCGCAAAGAGAGAAAGGAGTAACTACCCTTCAAGGTTAACCATGTGCGGCAACCCCCCAAGATCCCCCCGAGAGTGGCCACCACCAGCGGCAGGACGTTGTATGTACATTAGTTTACGTACAAGCAGGATCCTGCATCCGAGCGGCTCGAACAGATGATGTAACTATTCCGTCCATTGGGTCTCCGGTTGAAAATCCAAGGTCACATTGCCCCCTGTCGGAGAGGTTGTTTTTGTTGTTTCGTCGCCGCACTGCGCCGCTTCCACTGGCTCCTAGCGTCGATCCGGAATGCCAACGGTCCCCTAGGCGGGCTCGCCCATATCGTACTTGGATTGGATAAGTTTACGACCGAACTAGATCCTTCGTCTCGTGTCGACCAAACTCCGGGTTGGAAGACTGGTAACTAGGCCGGTCACGGCACCAAGTGGCACAGACAAGAAGACAGAAGACCTGCGTCGTCCCATGACGGTCTGTGGTTGACCTGCTGGTCTGCCATTCTTTGACTTGTTTCTTCTTCTTGTTTCTCATTTTTCTCCTCCCTGACTCTTCTCTTCTACTCGTCTGACATCGAAGGAGCAAGACACTAACGAACCAAAATCCAACGGCCCCGGTGCCGGGAGGATCGAGTCGGAATTGTCAGACAAGGAATAGTATAACTAGCGGTACATTAGAGCTACTCGCATCGGTTGTTTGTTCCTTCGATCCAGTGAACAAGGTGACAGAAGTACGGAAGAAATTGGTATTGCTTACACTACGGAGTACCATGGTAGTTATTCCGTACACTGCTTGCTTCGCTCCCCTTCCCCCCCCTCCTCTTTCCCCCCGACCCCTGACTTACGGGAACGGACACGGACAGACGACAGGAATTGCCGCCCCCCGCCGCGGCCGGCCATCTCTCCTCTCTTTCTTTCTTATTTTTTTCCTTTTTTTTTTCACCACCACCAGGCCGACCTCCACACCATCGCCGCCGCGGTCATCTCCAGGCACGACTTGTGCCCTTTACCCTTCCCCCCCCCCCCAAAAAAAAAAAGCCCTTCTTTTCTCTCCTTTTGCCCCTCAACAAGCCCCAGGAAGCCTAGCCGATAACTACGTCGGGGGCCGAGCCATCCTCGGCTCTACCGTGTTCGTGTATCGTATTCAAGCATGTATAGAACTACACTACATTACATTGCTCGCAGGCTCTCCTCTCGGCCCATGAAGGATTTGGAGCATCAAACGTAATTAGGTGGAATGAAGCACACACTCCCGCCTTTTTACGTAGGTAGGTAGTTAAAAGGGTCGAGTTGTCGCGGACCGCCGCAAAGAAAATTCTGCTCTGTTGCCTGTCTCCCATGTTCCCGCTCGAGCTGCTCCCGCCCCAATCGCACATATGTGTACTTTGGATGCGCATTATGTTTTACGGAATGCTCACACTACCTATATATGGTATGTATGTACATACAGATTATGCTACATTTGTACGGAGTGGTCGCACAAGCACATGCCGCACCTGGCCGGCCCTGCCTGTGTGTTGCCGCTGGAGAGTTAGTTGCCCCTAACATTACCGTAGTATTGATTGTTTCGTCGCTAAGGGGTCTTGGATGTGTTAGTCATTGATCGGTAACTCTCTGTGCGTAAAGTATCTGCATCATATGTGCAAACACAGATACGGAAAAAAAAAGAGAATGTCCGCTTATCCCGGACGCACGCAGCAGGCAGCGGCCGTGAAGAAGATGACTGGTGATTAGTTATTAAAGATGATGTCGTCGTGCAGCATGTTCACATCTCCACTTGGCCCCCCATCCAACCCCCGCACTCTGGATCGCCCGATGCTACCCTCAGCGAGCGGCGATCGGCCTGTCCGGGGATGGTGCCTTCGGAGTGGGTTCCACATCCGGGGCCTTCCCGGCCGGCGTCATCTCCGTGAGCGGGTGAGTTGAGAGAGAGAGAGAGAGGGAGAGAGAGAGTGTGTGTGTGCGTACATGCGTGCTCGTTAGGCGTGCCGCATTGGCGGACGTAAGTTGTGAGAGATTTGTCGCTCCGCACACAGCGAAGGAATTTTACGACCGAACACGACCATGCATACTAACGTTAGTTCACGACGACTCTGTACCTTGGTAGAACAAAAAAGGCGTTGTAGTGACGATCGAGTCTCCATCATCAGGCGCTAATCATTTATTGTTTCTGCTTTTACCTAGTATTATAAGTAGTAGAGAGAGCTTATTTGTTGACTCAGGATTATTTATTTATTTATTTATCTACGATTTATTTGTATATTTTAACTCTGTTTTATTCTTCTACTCTGTAACTTTAGATAGACGTGATAATAAAAAGATGCTTCTGGAAGCTTGCCAAGTGCGCTCGGGCCTCCTTCCTTCATTCACTCACTCATAACTAACCCGCTGACAACATTCCTCATTAGGATCGGCAGCCTGTTCACGCTCCAATTTGACCTTGATCCGTCTGCTCGGGACAGGGATGCTGTGTCAAACCAGGCATATGAGGGACCTGCCAGATCTACACGGGGTCAAAAAGATCGCGCGGTCGATGGCCTTAGCTAATGAGCGTTATTCTTTTCGGCCGATGGTACCAAGCTCTTGCGTGCATGATTGCGGGCCATAGGAAATACTGGCTGCAGACCCTAGCCGGGAAGAACGGGCAAGAATAGAACAACCTGGTCTGAGACCGAGTTACATTGCTTTTTTCTATGTTCTCTTGCATTCACCTCGGCATGGTTTCATCTTGCGTACGCCTTCCAAGGAAAAGAAGAAGAACCGTCGGACTTCGTGTTCAAGCAAATTCCACTCGCATACCTTACGTGCAGATCATCAATCTGCAAGTCACAGTAGTTATTCCGTGTTTGCAAGCAGTGTGCCAAAATTAGAGGGGCTGCCTAGTCGTGTCCCTAGCGAGATGACTCGGCAACATCAGAAGGATGCGGCAGGATTTCAGGCTTTCCCCAACCCACTAACACCGCATACTTCTATAACCGCGGCGTCTATGCATCTTGGCGCACTGCATCAAGGTTTCGATTCACTAGCCGCTGGATCGTCTGGATCGTTAGCGGCAACCCGATATTGAGGCCCTCCCGATTCCATAGCCCCCAGCAGGCATCCCAATTTTTTTTTTTTTTTTTTTGGCGAACGAACCCTACTCCTGTACTTTGTAACTACTTCTTTAACAGATGCTTCACTCGCCGTGGCGGCTGATTCGAGCGGCCGCAAACATGGCTCGTCTGCGGCCGGCCTTGGTTTGCGGCGCGGGGAGAAGACAGGGAATGGAGATTACTCGAGTATACGGGTATCGAGATAGTAGAGACCGGCTAGCTAGCTAGTAGAGGGTTACCATATTAGAGGAAATTTTCTTTTTCTCTCTCTTGCGAGAGGGTTGCACAGCCGGGAACAGCCAGATAACTACTGCAGTGCTTTCATCGACTTAGCGGCGGCCGCCGAGAGAGGCTCAGTCACTGCGGTGCAAGATTGCCACAGGACGCTCTGGGTGACCTGCTCCGTGTATGTACCATACGGGGCTCATATTGATCACGAGCATAAATGCGAGATTGCAAGCTTCCTCGCCCCTCTGCCCACGCCCGGCGGGCCGCAGAGGGTGCCATTGCCCCACATTTAGCTGCCGGTCAGATACGGGCCATCGAATCGATGTCATTGTGAGGCGGCCAATGCACGCAACGTGGGGCGAAAGTCACCCGGGTCCTGCCTAACTCGGCCAGTCACAATCAAACAAATCCGCCTCTCGGCCTCCAACCCTTGTGCCAAGGACCGAAGCGAGGTGACTCTGTGTAACTTGCGGTTGCCTCGCAAATGTGGCCTGAGACTGGTTCTGCGCCCAGTTGGCTGCTTTCCATCCTTTTGTGCTCTCGTCGCTTTGTTTTCCCGCAGCCTGCCCCCGAACGGCTGCAACCCCAACACACTCCTCCGTATCGGCGCTCTTGGTCAAACCGGGCGCAACGACCAATGGCACTGCGTCGCCTAGATGGCCTGGAAGACGGGAGAACAGCAACAAGAAAAAGCACTACTCCGTATGTACGCTTGAGAACTGCCTTTGGACGGCCCACAGAGACCCACCAGCAGGTGCTTTGGATTTCAGGCGGTTGCGTCGGCTGCCCACCGCCCCGTCCACCGCTCCGTCCACCACAGGCCCGCCGACGTGCTTTTGGGGGGAACGAGAGACCTAGAAGCCGAGTTATCGATCTGCTTTGGCCCCTTTCTGGCCCGAGCCTGGCAGATCCCGAAAAGGGGCCCCACGAGGCCTTGCGACTTCGCTTGAGCGTTACGTTAGTTAGCGGTTCCACCGTCATGTTCTGCCGAGACGCCATCTCAACCCGTTCCCACCAGCTTTCGATGGCCTTTCGTCACGCCCAGCTAAGCACTGTGGTCTGGAGCACTGCCTGGCTTGAGACGTAATGTACGGATTAAACTACACTACAATAGCACTAGGTATCCGTACGGACTATCCCGTATAGATACTCCCATGTTTGTGCAGTTGTGCAGAGCATCTCGACGCCTCCCTCAGCGAGCCCGAGGATCCCGTGCCAGTACTACTTACTTCGTACAGCAAGCGCACGCCAATATCGACGGCGGAGCCTTTCCTTTGGCCTTGCCACGCATGAATTCTTGCGGACTGATGGCTGTACAATACTTCGTTAGCACTTTATCCGGGCTCCGACTGTGCCCGCATTAGGGAGGCACGGCATGACAGGAACCCTCAACGCTGCTCAGGCTGCAGACAAAGCAATTCGCTCGTCCTTACCGCTGCGGTGCAGTAAACACCCAGCAGCTGCCGGCCTGCCCGTCTCCTGGCCGATGCATGCAATCACCCACTTGGTTGGCGGCTGCTCCGATCTGCAGAACCAAACAGCGCAGGAGAAGCGTCTGAATCACCTCTCAGACCCGAGGTGTGGCACCCAATCAATGCCGTCTCCTGACAGGCCGGGCGAGAAGCTGGCTCAAACAAAAAAAAAACACCGGAGACGACCGTTTCGGACTCCGGACCCCGGTCGTTCAGTTACAACTACACTACTGTACGAAGGACGCATTGAAAGACTTACCGGAGATCTGAAGACCTCTTACTCTTTACGCCACGAAAGAGCGGGTCTTTTCGTTGTCAAGAGATAACCCAGACGGCAACCAGGAGCCAGCACCACACTGGTGTACGGATTAGTGGAGTTTTACTGGGGCGTACCGAGTGCTCCATAACTACGGATTACACTACGTGGACACTTGACTCAAAACTTCGCCTCTCCCGTCATCGCCCATCATGCCCGCGGGACACTACAAGCGGAAGCTATCACCAGGCGCAGCCACCCCACAGTTCCCTCAACTCAAAGAAAGGAAAAGAGGAGGGAGACAGATGTAAGAGTCAGCTCGTCACGGGGCCTCGGTTGACTTCTTCGCCCGGACATCAGCCCCGCCGTTTGGCTCTCTTGCATTCACTTGTGTTCTCGACCCACACCCATCTCATGAGACCAGAGAGAGTCTTTTTGCCCACCCTTCCCGTTGTTTGGCTGGCCCGACTGGCATGTGGGGCGAGGAGACAGAGGTGTGGGGTGGCGGGAGGTGTGTGTGTGTGTGTGTGCGCATGTGTCCGCGAGAGTGTGAGATGGAAGCTGTGACACATTGCAATGGGCTTAGTTATTCGCTAGCGCGAAGGTATCGAGCCCATTTTGTTGGCCACCAGGTCTCCCAATCGCAGGGCCGCCCAGGGTCCCGCCGCAACACATGTTCCCACGAACACCATTGCTCCTTCAGAACTAGCGCCGCGCACCCAAGATTAAGAATAGGATGGCGCATCGCCGGTTTCATGGGCCCTTCTACACTAGTGTAAGGACAGGGGTGTTGTGCCGGGCCCCGATACACCGCACTACATAGTACGCTAACGTTAGTTAGTGGGTGTGAGTACGTATACTTGATACGTATACTTGATACGTACTCCGTACCACTGGTGGTGGTGGTGGCCCACAGAGGCGGCACCCCTGGCTTGCCCGGTTCCCGCCTCTGGGCATGGCATGGGCAGGCAGACGGCGCATCGAAGACTGGGCCCGTCTGACATGGGACCTTCCGAGGCCAATCAAGCCACTGCACACACAGCTCGAAGCCATCGGGCAAGAGAAGGGAAATAAGAAGGGGGGGGGGGGGGCGAGGGGGGAGATGGGGAGGTAAGGAGAGGGCGCCTTGGGGATTGACGGGGCGGTGGAACTGGCCAGTCAATGAGCTCGAGACATATCAACGATCTCCCAGCCCGCATCAGTGACGGCCTTTGCTCCCGCCGTCGACCGCCCTTTCTCATCACTCATTAACTAACACTACCCTTCCCTCCCCGCCTCTTCTTTTTCTCCCAGCGCGCATCTGGTCTTTGTATTACTTTTTTACCCCCCCCTGCCAGTTGCCGTGGGAGTCTGTTCCCCATTAAAGTCGCCCCCTCTTTTTGCACTGCCTCCTCCGAAAGTCACCTGTGGATCCTTCGCCCGTCGACACCCAACCAAACCATCTTATCTATCAAGCCAAGCCAGCTTGACTCTGCTCGCTGGTTTGCGATCTTGAGAAGGAAGAAAACATCGGCCGCCCCTTGAGGAGAGAAGACTTACTTTTCGATAACTCCCCGGGTTTCTTCGAAGCCAGCCATTGGGAGCAGAAGAGGCTTAGTTTTTCTTTTTCTCTCTTTCCCAAGCTCGCAGCTTTGGTTTCCTAGAGGATTCTAGAGGATTTTTGGCCATTTCCGCAGGACCTTGCCACCCAGAATCGCCTCTCCGGTTTCTTTCTTTTCCTTCCAAAATATCTGTTTTCCTTTCCCTCAATCTTTGGCCTGCTTCTGCCTCTGGATCCTGCATCTCCCGGGACCTCGGCATACACCTTTTTTTCTCTCGACGGCAAGCCAGCAGGGAGACAGTGCGTTCGGAAGCGAAGGGTTAGATCATGCAGCATGTTTCAGTATTCGGATACCCCACTCCGCCAGCATCACCAGCCTTCGGCCGGCCCTGCAGCATCCCGAGCCAGCATATCACGGTCCAACAAGCTTGCCTGCCCCAGTTCGTCCCGGTCGCCCCGGAGGAGAGGTTAGGGAGGTTCATCACCAGCTCGTTGCAGTTGACGAGCATCGTGGGCACCGGCGCGTACGGGGTGGTCTACTCGGCCGTCGATACCAAGACCAACGTCCGCTATGCCGTCAAGTGCCTCAGCAAGTTCAACCCGGATGGGACTCCGCTGGACCGCCGCCAGGTTGCCTTCCAGACCAGGGAGATCAGGTTGCACTACCTCGCGTCGAGCCACCGCAACGTGGTCTCGATCCTGAAGATCATCGACTACCTGGACTGCATCTACGTTATCCTGGAGTACTGCCCCGAGGGTGATTTGTTCTACAACATCACCGAGCGCGGCCAGTACGTCGGTAAGGATGAGCTGGCCAAGAAGGCTTTCCTCCAGATCCTGGACGCCGTGGAGCATTGCCACAACCTGGGAATCTACCATCGGGATTTGAAGCCGGAGAATATCCTTGTTACGGACCAGGGAGAGACTGTCAAGCTGGCAGATTTTGGTCTCGCTACCTCTTCTGACCGATCCGAAGACTACGGCTGCGGCTCAACGTTTTACATGTCACCAGGTAGGTTCTCGATGTCGCGAACAACTCCTTGCCCTTTCCGGTTTCTTGATATATATATATATATATGTATATATATGTATATATCTACAATGCCCCTTCTGTCTCTTGGCGAGACTTCCCCGCCCGTGGCCGTTAGGACAGCGCCCTCTCTCTCTCTCTCTCTCTCTCTCTCTCCCTCCTCCTCTTGTTCCTTTCACCACCCCGTTTTCTCCCTTTTTCTCCGGTATACACCCCACTGACTTTTCTCTTTTCTCTTCTCTTATTTTAGAATGCCTGGATCCATCATCAAGGAGGCCGTTTTACTACTGCGCACCAAATGATGTCTGGAGCCTAGGAGTCATCCTGGTGAACCTCACCTGTGGACGCAACCCATGGAAGCAGGCATCCTATGAGGATTCCACTTACCGGGCCTACATCAAGAGCCGGGACTTTCTCAAGACTATCCTCCCCGTGTCGGATGAACTGAACGACATCTTGGGGAGGATCTTCACACGGAACCCGGACGAGAGGATCACGCTTCCCGAGTTGCGCGCTCAGATCCTGGCTTGCTCCAGGTTTACCCAACAACCGGCAGCCGAGCTGCCGCCGTCACCTGCACCGCCAGGACACACGACTTACGTTTGCGAGGGACAGCCCATCGTGGACGGTGGGTACGAGTCGGACCACGAGGTGCCGCTCTCGCCGGCATCGTCGGACGGCGAGTCGTGCTCATCCGACGAGGAAGGATCCCTCACTTCCACCTGCTCCAGTATCGAGGACCTGGAAGACGACGACGACTGCTCCCTGGAGGACATCCCAGAGGCCAGGACGCCCCCGCCGCAGGCGCAAGCACCCCTTGGAGAGCCGGCAATCTGCGAACCCGAGGAGCCGAGGCACGTGCCGTTTCAACAACCACCCGAGTACATGCACCACCATTACCACGGACAGCCCATGCTTGTTCCCCCTTCGGCCCAGGCCATGCCCACGCCTATCCAGCCTTGTGCCCAGAACAAGTTCCCGCTGGACCAATATGTCTGGGACATGTTGAGGTACGCACAGCCGACGCCGCAGGTGCAACAGCTCCACCATCCGGTCCCGTTCCACCATCATCAGGTTCCGCTGTTTGCCCACCACATCCAGGGCTGCTATTAGCTTCCCCTGGGATTCTCCTTCTCGCGTCTCATCTTCCATGGATACGCTTCTGGTGGTGGCCGACGAACCCCAACTCGACCACACACACACACACACACACACACTCACACACTCACACACTCACACACACCGGGCTGTGGGATAAAAAACCGTTCTTGAAAACCGAACGATCCTCCAGTCCAAGGCCACGACAAAGAAACGTTTACAACTATTACTTTTCTTTTAGGCTGCCCTAGAAGGGAACCGCCAAACCAAAAGAGAAGCAAAAATATGGATTTTAATCAACCCGAGGTTTTGTTTTCTTTCTCCCATCTCGAAAACGGATATATCGCCCCTTTGGGGTCTCGGCCGGGCTGGGGGGTTGCCGCTCGTTCATATTTTCAAACGAGACCTTGCGTGTATCTTTTTTTCCTTGCTTTTTTTTTAAATTCTCTTCCCCCATCTCCTTTTTTTTCTGGGTGCGTCGCGTGAAGGCACCTTTGTTTGGGGATCACTTAGGGGAGCGAGCATATCATGGCGCTGGGGGGCAGGGGCAGCGGGATAAGAGATACAGGAGTTCCCTGGACATGAGGCTGGTGTTTGGTTATTTGTTTCACAGTTCCATCATCATTCTAATACCCCTCATCTATTTTTTCGGAGTTTTTTTTTTTTTTTTTTTTTGGTTGGGGATGAAGGTGGAAAATGTCAGGGCATGGGATATGAAAGATAAAAACATCTACTACTACTTTGGTTAGACGTTACCCGGGGTCAATAGCCCTTCGCGCGCCGCGTCATGGGCCGCGAGAACACAGATTACGTTATGCTTAGTTTGGAAAAATGGGGGGGAGGGGGAGAAGGGTCAGAAGACAGCGTCAATAGAAGGGTGGCTGCCCCCTTTCTTGGGCGAAAAGAAGCTGCTTCAGAGGAAGCTGTCATGCTTAGCTAGCAATGTGATGGAGCTATGCCGCAGGCCACCGTCTTGATCCGCCTTGACCAATGTGACGCTCTGTTGGAGGTTGACTATTATATCAGAGAGTATAGCTGAACTCTACGTGACAGGATTGCCATGCTCCGCCCCGATGATGAGGCTTGGCTTGGTCATTAGAAGAGGACGGCTGTCCGCGGAAAACGTACATCCATCCATCGCCGGTGGAACGGCTTTGCCACGGGGGCCCGGCGAGAACCCGATCTTTGCCACCAGCCTTATTACTCGCTTTACACTAGTGCGGAAGGTCGTGCGCATGCGGAGCGTTTCTCGTGCACGGAACATGCATGGAGCACAAGCTCTCCACCTTTTTTTCTTTTCTTTTTCTTTTCTTTTTTTTTTTTTTTTTTTTTCTTTCTTTTTTTTTTTTTTTGGTTTGTTGCCAGTTACCTTATGTAGGTTCCTTGTCAAGTACACGACGAGTAAGCATGCAACTCTGTTGAAGGTGAGTGACGTTGGATACCTGAGAACAGGGGAAGAGTGAAGGCCCTGCCGCTCGCAATAATCCATCCTTCCATCCTTCCGTCCTTTTCCAAGCCTACACCAGCTACTCCTTACGTACGCCACGGCACTAGTTATGTGAGCTGCTATTGGTGTTTCTCTCGTAGTGTAACATGCGATAGGCACGTTAGGTAGTTTGGGGGAGAAGGTGTGGGTGACATACACAGGAGTTATTGAGAAGTGACGTGCAGCAGCAAGAGCTGCCCCTCCCTTAATTTCCACAATTAGTTGGCCAGCCACCCCCTAGCAATACGCGGGAGTGTGTGTACGGATTCTACTACGTAACGTTATACGGATTCATTTATCCAGTGAATTCTGAGCTTGGGGAGGATAGTTATACTAGCATAATTTCGTGTCGCTAATATCAAGTAGACTTTGTCGCGATAAGCGGCTCATTAGTTACTAGAGCACAAAAAAAGGCACAGGCATCATCGGCCCCTTGTTGTTATCCGTGTTATCACTACGATGACGGCGCCGACGCCGCCGACGCCGACGCCGCCGACGCCGACGACCACCATCACAACCACCATCACCATCGGCAGCTGTTCTGCTCGCTGTATGTATGTATGGTATTGTGCCCATACCATTTGGAACATCTCGTATTGTCCTACGTCTGCACCATTTCTTCCCCCGTTGTCCATTGCCCATTGCCCGTTGGCCGTTGCCCGTCCACACACGCCCGCCTTACTCGGTCCTTGGCTCCCCCTTCCTTGTCCTGGCCCCTTCCTAATGCATGGAAAGAGCGAGACGAAGGGCGAGATGAGATGACGGCCTCTCAAGCGGACGCGTGATTGGCCCGCCAAGATGCATACATAACCCTTCGAATTCGGGGCGCCACGTCGCCTTACTTTTCCCGAGTTAAGTTGCACTACGCTAGCGCAGTGTAGCCCAAAGGCCCCGCAGTGTTTCCTGACTGCGAATCCATACATATT
The DNA here is from genome assembly GCF_042370625.1 of Thermothelomyces heterothallicus. Lineage (NCBI taxonomy): Eukaryota > Fungi > Ascomycota > Sordariomycetes > Sordariales > Chaetomiaceae > Thermothelomyces > Thermothelomyces heterothallicus. Next base: position 382,557 of record NW_027192573.1, on the reverse strand, counting down.
TCTCAGGGCTGCATGGGGGTTGCAGGGGCGGCGTGCGATTGGGCGTTCGCTGTGGGTTGTGTGTGTGTGTGTGTGTGAAACATGCAGACACAGACATGGAAGGGAAAATGTGAGGCTGCCCACGTAACGCATCGCTTTGATTGGGCGGGCGGCCCACGGCCGTTGTGATACCACTCTGCAAGTCGGTACCCCCTTTCTACCTTTTTTTTTTTTTTGTTGTTGTTGTTGTTGTTGTTGTGGACTCTGAGCTCTGCTGGGGCGTGCCGCTTCGTCCCTTTTCGTCGCCTTGCTTCTCCTTCCCTTTTCGTTTAAATTAGTTTTACACTTATTAGTATACGGAGGAATCCGTTACTGTTGTTTCGCTGCAGTCGGCCATCGCCAATCAAGTCGATAATATGTTTGGTCTCCACTGACCGTGCACTGACTTGGCCCAAGCTCCCTCCGGCCGCCTGCTTAGTGTAATCCGTACTCCGTAGAAGGTGCTGCTTGTGCCTGCGTGTGTTGCCTGCCTGCCTTAGCGGGATCGAAGCTGACGGGCTCATTGAATGTTTCCCGTCTCCCCGCTTTCCGGTTTGCCCCTCCTGACGCCATCTATCAGCCCAACGCCGGCGATGCTTGCGCACAACAAAGACCACTTTTCAGCTGTCTCGATTTTGGATGCACATCGGGCACATGGATCCCCTCACATCTCGAGATGTCTGACTCGAAAAATCCTCGAGTCACGTCCACAAGCGTGATGCTACACTCAGGCGGCGTTTGCCCCGTCAATCTTTCTTTTCAGCTGCTTGTTTTCCCTATTCCCTTGTCACTCGTCCATATCGCCGTCCTCTGCCCGCTTTTGCTCGTCAACAGCCGCGCCCGCTGAGTGGCTCCCCCGGGCAGGCGATGTAGTTTGTTTGCCGAATGTCCGGATTACGGACTCGGTAGTGTCGAGCCCATCCCTGAGAGATCGGGCGCATCGCCAAAAGAAATCGGGCAAAGGCGCGGCTTATCCTCGGGATCGGCTCGCCACTACTCCGCGTACTGGACTTTGTCTCGCCCTCGATCTTCCACACATCTCAATACAGAGTTAGCCGCCCTCGTGACCAACGGGAGGTCGGTCTGGTTGCCCGGCCTCTTGGGACCTCTCTCACTGTCGATCAAGTCAGAGAGGCTGGCGGCCCGCTTCCTCTCCATCGGTGGTGGTCCAGGTTGACGAAAAACAACCATGTTTGCCCAGCACCACACCTCAAACACCCCCCTCCCCTTTGTTTTTTTTTCTTCGATGGACGATGGCGCCTGGCCGGAGCACCGCCAATACACTAGTTCGGTTGTTGGAGCCGAGTGACGCACGCCTTCCGACAGTCGCATGAGCCTGAGCCCGCCTTGCTGATCCCATCTCGGACGGTGGCGGCGACGGTGTCGCGCCAGTCGTCCAACATTGTCCACCCAAGTGGCGCACCGTGATTGCCGAGCTACACTAGCTACACCACCGCATACACATGGCCCAATACTCGGCAGCACAAGAGCGGATCCTTTGTGGGAAGACGGGCGTGTCGTTGGGACGCGTTGCACGGTGGGGCCGATGCAGGTCGAGCGAGTCGAGTCCTTTTGCGAGTGCTTGCATTAGCGCCCTCGGGTCTGCCGTCACCACTTCTTTGTTCTCCAACGGCCAGCTTCGCGGACTCCATTACTGTGCGCGCTGGCCTACACTAAACACCAACCTGCCTCCGCAGCACTTGACTCGGTCCCTGCCATGATGTGGCGCGGCGACGCCCTTGGGCTGCATGCTTGGCCCTCGCTTGTCCGCGGGAGTGCATATCCGTTTGTACCCACAGCTTCATATGTACTATGACCCCGCGCGCCAGCACGTTCGGATGGCTCTTGTCCCGGAGCTGCTGTGATGCGGCTCGGGATATTGGCGGTGAAGGACAGAGCAAGCCCACCCACACAGATACTGTTCGGGTATTGGGTGCAGCTGGTTGGTTAACCGCAGATGAACGGCATAAAAACTCTATGTAGCTGAGCTGAGTCTCATGCGTCGTCGGCGAAGAAGCCCCGGAGACAACGCACCTTCGAAGCACATGCCATTTAGCTCAGTCAGAGATGTGCCGAATCGCCATCGTCGATATATTTGCGTTGTGTAAACAGATTCCCCGCCAAGCTCTGCGGTGTGCGACGCATTGCATTGGGCTGCGAGCCAACAGCTACCGCCGGTCCATGCAGCACCCGCAGTGCCTCTCAAGATTCACGCCCCGAGTTAGGCAAACCCCGACGATACGGAGGGAGGTGTATACCTAAGCTGTGGGAGCAAGTGCGGTGACCACCCAGCCATGGAACCTCAGCAGCAGCACCCGGCTCTGGTAATACGGAGAAGATCCCCGTCGTCCCGGCACACTCGGTACCAGTAACAATCGGGGGGCCCACACCGGTAATGCAGGAGTGCCCATTTGGGGGGCGCGGCCGGGGGGTAAGCCCGGTGGCCGGCGCCGTGCTGCTCTGTGTCGGGCACACCCAAATTTCCTGTATGCGGATGGGGCTTTGTTGTCCCGAATATCCGCGCGAACGACTCCCGTCCAGGTTGGTATCTCGCCAATAAGGCGGGAGTGGCTTCGATACCTTGGCCCATCTAGGCTTGAAGGCGTATACCTTATTTCCTCGTTGTGTGATGTGTAGGAGGAGACCACGTGTAGTTTCTGAAATGAAAACTCACGGGTAGCGGTATTCTGACGAGATCCCAGGACCGGGAGGTTCTTCAGCCGCACATGCATGGTAGTTATCCCACTTCTTGAGGCTTCAACTGCTGACATAGTCGGGTGTTTGTAGATAATTTTGGGCGTTCCTGGACAGGAAAGCTCTGGAAGCTAGCATCCTGAGTCCATAAGGGAGAGGCCGATCTGAACATGGTTCCCTGAGGCCCGGTGCTGTGATGGCTTCTCTCAGGGGGTGCCATCTCCCCCTCGAGGGCACTAACGGAGCCTGCCAGGTGATGACTCGACACGAACAGGTCACTGGACCCTCTTGCAATGCGGCAATCCGACTTCTCGAGTACAAACGGCAAATGATGGCCCATCTATCTTGTCGCGTGGCATGTATGGAGAGACCACCCCAGATGAGCGACGGCTCTGCCTGTACATACAAGAAACTCATGGCGGGGCAGAGAGAGGAAAGGTACTGTTGGCAACGGATCACGCCCGGTCAACCCGAGCACAGAGGAGAGGAGACTATGACCGGGTCCAGCTTGAGTGCGCCGGCATCCCGGCAGCAGTTATACGTCTCGGACTGCAGTGCTCCTCTCGTCGAGTTCGTTTGTCCATCGGTGCTTCAACCCGTGGCTCTGGCGCGTAAGGGGGTGCTTAACCAACTCACGGGTGTAACCACCAAGAGAGGGGTGGTAAGCAGAGATTGAACTTCGTAAGACGCAGTGTAAACGTTCTTCCCTGACCTTTCATGCTTTGGCAAGAGTTACGGAGCGACGCGCAGCGGGGGACAAACACAATATGAGAAATGGTGATCCTCGCCCCCTTTGTTCTCTCAACTCGGTTTTGCTACGTAGCACAACAGAGCAGGGCAATGTCGAACCACGGATAAAGGAAGAAATCCAAGTCAATCAAGCCTTTTAAATAACAGGAGATGCGAGAAACTCGCATGGGGGATAGAAGTATAACGGTGGGAGCAAGGGAGAAGAAACTAACTGGAACTGGAAACGTACATTAGAGAGGAAGGGAGAGAGGGGAGAAAAAAAGAAGGGAAAATAGGAATTGAAAGGTTCTTTTTTCCCCCCTTGTTTTGAGCAATGCTCAGGGCCGAGAACCATTCCGTCTACCAAACCCTTTCGAAGCTCATAACCATCTTCGCCAGCCTTGATCATAACCGCCACCCAACTTTCTCCCTTAACCTTTTTCTCCGTACAAAGCAGCTCAACCGGGACATTAGGCAGATTGCAGGCCGTCTGCGTCGGTCAAACTGGGTCGGAACCGAGCTCTAGTCGGAGGGCTTGATGATGGTGGTTGTCCCGTCAGGCGACTTGATGATGGTGATGCCGCAGCTCTTGAGGAAGGCGGTCAGCTTCTTCTTGGCGGCCTTCTCCTCGGCCGTCAGCTTGTCCTTGTGCAGGAGGCTCTCGAGAGCGAGCTCGGCGGCCTCGAGGTTCGAGCAATGCGCGGCATCCCGCTTGCCGGGGGTGAAGGTGGTGCCCGTTCCCGGCGGCGCGCTGATGTTGGTGATGCCCGCGAGGTACCTGAGGGCTGCCTTGATGGCCACGATATCCTCGAGGTCCTTCTTAGTCTTCTTGCTCTTGTTCTGCAGCCGGATAAGTTCCTTCTCCAGCTGCTCGATGGCCCCCTTGGGATTCGTGGCATAGTCGGACGGGAGCACGACCCCGCGCTTTTTGGTGCTTGGATCGATGCCACCGACGATGGGTGGCAAGAGGCAGGGTGGCTGCTGGTTCAGGGGAGTATCGGTGAGGCAAGGGGGCAGGTCGCCCTGGCCCGGTGTGATGTCACCTCCTGACGGATCGCCGATGACTGCTTGCCGCTTCTTTTTGGTGCTCGGTTCAATGGGGCCGACGATGGGGGGAAGAAGACAGGGCGGCTGCTGCTGCAGGGGGATAGTGATCAAGCATGGCTTCGGGTCGCCGTCGCCAGGGTGGAAGTCTCCCGTTCCCGGCCAGAGCCAGATCTGCCGCTTATCGAGTCCTCTCTTCTTCGTGCTTGGGTTGATGGGACCGACGATGGGTGGCAGGATACAAGGCGGTTGCGTCTCCAAGGGGACATCGGTCAGGCATGGCTTCGGGTCGCCGTCGCCCGGGTGGAAGTCTCCCGTTCCCGGCCAGATCCAGATCTGCCGCTTATCAAATCCTCTCTTCCTGGTGCTTGGGTTGATGGGGCCGACGATGGGCGGCAAGAGGCAGGGCGGTTGCTGCTCCAATGGCACGTCCGTCAAGCACGGTTGCAGGTCGCCGTCACCCGGGTGGAAGTCGCCGTTGCCGGGGCCGAGCCAGACCTGCCGCTCCTCCACCTTCCTTGCTGCGGGTAGGGCCTGGACGGCGCCCAGGCCGATGAGAGACAAAGCAAGAGCCGAGCCGACCATGTCTGCAGCGTTGGACGCGTCTGCTCAAAGGGGGATGATTCCGTTTCCGGCAGGGTCCGTGGCGGGCAGAAGATTCCAGCGTCCCTAGACGGAGACGGGCACACGAGGATTGATATAGACCTGGACCGTCGGCCGCTTGCCGATAGATACGGGACAACCTACTCCCGTAGTCGCCATGGCCCCCAAAAGTGAGGAAATATTTATAGAAGCCAGGCAGCAATAACATCGTGCGTCCGCCCCGCTGCTTCCAGAGAAGCGTGGGAAGTGGTGACATGGTTCGGCCGCATCGTGACGGGTTAGTTTGGTGGCGACAATCTCTGTGCAATATGGATTAGATGAAGGAGCGAGGGCAGGACCCAAATTCATCATATGGTTCAGCATATTTACCCGGGGAGCTTGACCGTATTTGTCGGCCTCTATCGGCCAGTCTCGATGACCCCCAGCTTTGGAGTCAAGCAGACGAGCCAAAGTTGGGGTTGCACTGTCATAAATTGTGCCTATAACTGCGGCTCAAAAACCCCAACCAAGTTTGGGGTCTTCGGCGGTTTAGGGCCGCGATAGACCAAATCCCCTGGAACTGAATTGTAGGAACGCCATATTCGGCTATTTTTGGCTCGATGTGGTGCATTTCCTCGCATGTGTTCCAGGATTACATCCCTCATGAAGGAATGGAATTGACACTTGCTTGTTCCCCTGGGCCGTAACCCAAGCACGGATGCGCGGCGATATTGCTGCGGCTTGCCGAAGAGCCAATATGGTTTTGCACCTATGGCCCAGGAGGCTGGCGTTCTAGGGACTTGTATCCAACGCACACCATCGTAGTTTCGACACGGTGGCATCGTGAACTGCCAAGCCAGAGAGGGACCGATGGCGACAATGCCGAAGAAGCTCGCGGAGCAACGGCGCCGACCATGTTATAAGGGAGATGGCTAGCCGGCAAAGCACCTGCCTTTCATGGCGAGCGGCTGCGCTATGCTTTGGAGCGCCATATCGCTCGGGCCGCTCGTCGTATCCGTCTCTGCTGTCGTCATTCGCTGCTCTGCCCTGGTCGACAACTCTCCTCGGTGACCGAGTTGTTCCCGTGGTGTTCGCTGCTGAAAGGACACGCGAGGGTAGTAGATAGCCCCAAGAATAGAAATAAAGTTGGCCGAGCACCTCACTGACCCAGGTATCTGGAGACTGGGCGTGGTTGACAGGCGGTCTTAACTCTTAGCCTGTTCCGGGAACAAGGAGAGTGATCTGCCGTGGCAGCTTCGATCCCGTCCTCCCATCCACCTCCATTTTCGGCATGTGAAGGACAGTCTGCCAGGGGGCCAGACGCAACGTTAATAATGTTCGGCTCTTGGGTGAGCGGCCTCACTCGTCTTCCATCGTCTACTGTGTAATGTGGTGTTCCATGTCTGCGGAAACAGTGGCTGGAAGCGTGTAACTAATGTTGGAGCAGGTTGGGACTTCAGGACAGCGCTGGCGGGCGGAATGGCTTCGTTGCAATGCAGTGACCAAGACTTAGGAACTGTTTATAGGTTGCTTCCTTGAAACTCGTGCTTTGGTGCGGTCACCATCTCGGCACAGCAATTAAGCGCTCGGTAGCGCAAGCAGGTCGCAATTGGCTTTAAAAAAATGACACAGACAGGTTCAGTGAACAGAAAATACCGAGCCCCGTAGTGATGCACCGCAAAAGCACGCAAATTTTCGGCAGCCAGGTTTGTTGTCCAGGACTGCGAAGATGAGTGAGTGCATCCAGTTGCGCCGCTGATGGACCTTCTTCCCACGAGGTCTGCCACCGAGGCAGGCAGCAGTGTGAGCTGGCGGCTGTCTGACAGCTGTTAGTCAGGTGGTTCTGCCGAGCATCGGCCAAGCAGGTGGAAACCTCCCTTCTTTGCTTGTTGTGACGACGCGAATCCCAACAAAGAAATTGTTGAAATCCGGGGACATGGATTGCTGCCGCGCAGCGTGGAACTCCCCACTGCTGCGCAGATGTAAAGGAACGCAGAGAAATTTGACCGTGGATGGGAAAGACCCGACGGCAGCGACATCCTCAAACCCACCGCTCTGACGCCACCGCCGCGAACGCGCACCGGGACTCGTAAAAATAGAGAGAAAAAAAAAAAAGTACGGGGGCTCGGTCAATTACACTTGTCACATAACTACACCGTGTTACTGTCATACATGCGCATAATTGCCGTGTAATCGAACAAATAACCCCCCAAACCCCACAAAACAAACTCAATGACCATGCCGCCCACGACGCGGAGCAAGACCAGAGGCCGCCCTGATCCGGGCACGGAGGATGACGGCCCGGCCCCAAACTCCGAAGGGGTTGATGAGACACCGTCCGGCGTCCGGCACCGCCGCCGGTGGTCATCCGGCTCCGCTTCGACCACGGCGGCGGCCACGGCGGCGGCGGCGGCCCAAGCCATCCGCGACACCGCCCAGGCCATCGAGACGGGCGTCGAGGCCACCGCCCGCCGACTGCTGCTCCTCCACTGGGACGACCTGCCCCCCTGGCGGCGCGACAACCCCTCGATCCGGTCGGGCTACCGGCCCACCTCCAGCTCCTTCCTCGCCTCCCTGTACAGCCTGCTCTACCTGCACAACGAGTCGGTCAACATCTGGACCCACCTCCTCGGCGCGGCCGCCGTGGCCGTCGGCGCCGCCTGGGCGTACGGCTTCCTCCTGGAAGAGGTCATCGCCCCTCGCTACGCCACGGCCAGCAGCGCCGACGCCCTGGTGTTTGCCTGCTTCTTTGCCGGCGCCTTCTGCTGTCTCGGGATGAGCGCCACGTATCACACGCTGTCCAACCACAGCGAGGAGGTGGCCAAGTGGGGCAACAAGCTCGACTATACCGGCATCGTGTTCTTGATCGTGGGGAGTTATGTGCCGGCGTTGTGGTATGGCTTCTTTTGCCGGGCCGAGTGGTTGACCTTTTACCTGGGGGCGGTGAGTCGATCCCTTGCGGGCGCTATCGTTCGTGACGAGGTAGTGTGAGGCTTCTGACCAAGGGTGGTAGATCGCGCTGCTTGGGCTGGGCTGCTTGGTGGTGTCGTGGTTTGAGCACTTCCGCACACCGGCATGGCGGCCGTACAGGGCACTGATGTTTGTTGGGCTGGGGCTCTCCGGCGTCGTGCCTGTCTTGCACGGCCTCACTTTCTACGGGTACCGCGAGCTCGACCAGAGGATGGGGCTCAGTTGGGTGATCCTCCAGGGCGGCCTGTACATCTTCGGCGCCTTCTTATATGCGGTGAGTAATTACCCCTAAAAGACGAGCAACAGGAATGGGGGTTGAGCGATTGCTGAGCTTGCGATGTGAAGGTTCGGTTTCCAGAGTGCAAGTGGCCGGGCGCCTTCGACATCTGGGGAAGCTCTCACCAGATCTTCCACGTCTGCGTTCTGCTGGCGGCGTCGTCGCATTTGTATGGCATGATCAAGGCGTTCGACTTCCATCACGGCATTCTCGAGGCACAGTGCTGAGTTCAGGGTCGGCCGGAGACGAGGCCGCTTATATAGATAGACAAGGTATAGACATTAGATCGAACTCTTCGGGATGGGTCGCAGTCGCTCGACGCTTTCGTGATGAATGCCGGAACACACAACTCAGGCGGCCGATTACCCTGGCCAGGTCGCGACAGGATGATGCACTGCGGGGATCCAATCATTCCACCCCCAAGTCCATGACTTTGATCAGCCCAGAAGCCATTGCACATGCAGCCCAGCAGCTGAACTGCACGTTGGGATTCCACTGGATCGTCGTTAAGCGCGTCAGCGGCTCGTGAATGACCACCCGAGACGCGAGTTTCTCGTCGAGCTCAGCCTCGCGGTCCTCGGTCTCGGCCTCATCGCCCTCTCTACTCTTTTTCTTCTTCCCGGCCTTCTTCTTCTTCTTCTTGGCCTCCCGCTTCTTCCTGTCCATTTCTTTTCGCTTCTCCGTCCTCGGGTCGTCGTTTTCTTCAGGCAGAAATCCCTGCAAAATCCTCGCCGCACCTCTCAGCCCGGACATCCCGGCCGCATTAGGTTGGTTGAAAGAATCAGTGGGTCTGTACTCGTGCTCAAAGACCTTGAGCTTGCGCAGAGGCTCGCCCTTTTGCTTGAAAAGTTTTTGCAGTGCGTTGCACGCAAAAACAGAGCCGTCTGCGCAACCCACCAGGATGAAGGGATGCGTTGCCCCAGCTGAGACACAGGTGAGGGTGTTCGGGCCGGTGGTGATGCTGCGTGCTTGGCAGAAGTAGCGATGGTGCAGGAAGGCGATGGTCGTGTTGGGCGTGGACGACGGGTAGAGGGCCATGAAGCCCTGCATCGGCTCGTTCCAGCACAGCAAGTTCGGCTGGAAGCTGATGGCTGGAACCGGGAAATACGTCATTTCGGAGCTCGGCTGGGACAGGTCCGTGAGGGTCGCGCAGCCGCCGACCGGGATGGATGCGACGAGGTACGGGTTCGAAGGGTACGCCGAGCAGATATCGATAACGTAGGTTGTGTGGGCGCCTACGCGCTGCAGCAGCTGGCGCGGGTAAATGGACCACAGGGTGATGGAGCCGTCGGAGTGGCCTAGGGCGATCCGGTTCGTGTTCACCCAGGTTAGGCAGGTGACGGCGACGTTGTAGTCTTCGGCAAGGCCAAGAGCCACGACGGGAGTCTCGATCCATTCTGCGTACCATGTCAGCGGAGAGAAGCATTGACCGGGCGCCTAGACCCAACGTACCGTAGAGGGGGGTGTCCTCGTTCTCGACAACCTTAGTGTCGATGACGCGAGCGGTTCCGTCGTCGGTCAGGAGGGCCAGCAGTCCGTACAGACCGGAAGAGTCGAGAGCGACCGGGCAGAACTGAAGCCGTTTCGGCCGGCCCCAGTTGAAGCATTTGACGCTAAGTAACCGCGGGAGTTGGGCGGAGGGAGAGGGTAGTTGGCCATGGCGCCTTTCACCGGGGACGAATTCCCACAGCTGGACGCACCCTGCAGTTTTGTCAGTCGCGTCCTCCCTCGGACCATCCCCGCCGGCCGGTTGCTGGTCAGAAAATGGGACCGTTGCCACAGCGAGGACCTGGATGTCTTGCCGAGACAATGGTGCCCATGATACGGCCAGGGGTACGCCTCCGGTATCCAGCATCCAACCGTTTGGCGTCTTGTTGGGGGCGTCAGGGTGATTGACCGGGAGACCTGTTGGTGAGACTGACACGCTGCCGCCTTGGCTGAGCCTGACCTCTTTCTGCCTGTTCCATGGTCCCACGAGGGTGATGATATCCCCCTCTGCCTGGGGAACGAACCGCCGGCCATCGCCGGGAGAAAGAACACGAGACTGCTGGATCTGGGGAGCGCTGATCTGGAAGTCGTCGTACCAGGCGAGCGCCCGCTTCTCCTGACCGCGCTCGAAGCCGCGGGGTAACCAGGGGCTCGGTATGACGCCCTGCTGGTCTTCGGGAGGGAACCGCGGGGGCAGCACGGGGAACTCTGACCAGCGGATCTCGAGGTCCCAGATGACCTTGATCCGCTCGTACTCCGGGCCATACATGGCATCGCGGAGCGCGCTGTAGCGGGCATAGCGGCGCAGTGGTCCTGCGTAGACGCGCGTGACGATGCGCGTCTCGAGAGGGTAATGGGGAATGTCGTGGAAGCCCTTGCGGCTTTGGATCATGCCAGCCCCGGTATTTCGCTGCCTCTTGGACTGGCTGGGGTCTTCTTGCGGTTGCGGGACTTTCGCACTGCCTGACACTTCCTCATCCTCGCTCAGGAGCTCGTCCTCTTCCTCCTTGTCGTCATCGTCCTCAGCCTGTGCTCCATCTGGCTCTGCCTCGAAGTCGTCATCCTTGGACTTGTCCTCGGGCAGAGTGATGGGCTCTTCGTCGTCGTCGTCGTCAAAGACAATAGGTTCTTCCACATAGCGCTTTCTCACGCCCCGGGTGCTGCGGAGGCGCATAGCTAGGGGATGTGAAAGCCAGCCAATTGCAGTACTGCGAGAGTCAAGTTGATGACCTAGGGTTGAGCGTCGCTGTGATGTGTGAGGGTTGGTGATGGCCCCACAGTGATTGTTTTTGTCGCCAACCCGGAATCTCCAATTCTTGAGGTTCTGGGAGTGGCGACAATCGTAAGGGCAATTGTAGGAAAGAAAATAACACACAAAGATGAAAGATATCTATTTGGCCCTGTTGCCTGCAATGGGGCAAACAATGCTGATTTGGATGATGAGAGTTGAAGTTTACAAAAACGACGTGAATCGGTGGAGCCAAGAGCGTTCTCTTTTGCACGTTGTATATAGGGGTTAGGGTTGGATATCGGCTGCAGCCAATGCTGACTCGGAAGCATGTCCATTATTATGATTAATGCTGATTTCATACGAAATCTCCATGCATAGCCTGTTCCAACATAGCCTTTTCAGAGTATTTCTAACATTTCTGGCAGCCGGCGCTTCGATTCGCACTCAAGTATCGAGATTACAGAGCGCCTCAGATTAGACTGGGAACACAGAATCAATCAGAGACGGATGCCAGAACTGTGGTGAGTAGTTATTAGGTTTAATTACAATTCCGTGAGAGGTTCTAACCTAACACACGGGTCCAGTCTGAGCGAGATGTATTAATTAACAGCTAAAGTGGCAAATGCACCTAGGCCCAGCTTGCAGCAGTACATAATTAATAGGTAGAACTCATTATCAATTAATAGTGATAACAACTAATTATTACAGAGCTTAAAAGACCTCGCAGGCATGGTATGTTCCCAGGCATGTCTGTCGGGGTACGTATGCATACGAAATTGTACGAATGGAAGCCCACATTCGTGTTCCGTGTTTCAGTTTCTTGGATTTAACATGGTAGTTAGTAACGAGAGGGACATCCAAAGCCGTAATACCAGATCAATTCATAGCAAGCATATTCTCATTCAGACCTCTTAGCAAATAATTATCTCACTTTAGAATTGACATCCACATTCATGTTCGAACGTTCCCCTTCCCAGACACAAGAGGAAGTCACCACGAGCCCCTCCTCTCACTCATCCGGGCAACTCCCAGGCCCCTTTCCGGCGCTCCGAAGCCGACCGTCCTGGAAGCTGGTGTCGATTTGCACTCCCTTCCCCGGTTACAGTGGGAGCCGACGAGTAAATCGACGGCGATGACAACGAAACCCCAGCCTGCTGGTTTTCCCAGCCAGAGCTGGCAGTAACCGGCGAGATTGGCGGCGGAGACGCATCACCCTGCAGCTCCGGCCATGCTAGCCACGGCCCGACAGCGCCGGTGCCACCGCCACCGCCACCGCCACCGCTGCCGCTAGGCAGCTCTGAACAGGCCACCTCTGGTCGCAGCGGGACCTCTGGGCTGGGCATCTCGGCGAGCGGCAGTGCTGCGCCTTTGCCAGGCGAAGTCTGACCGGAAGGAACCGCCGCGACCACCTGAGAGTGTGGAGCGGGATTGGAAGGCGTCGTATCGTTGTTCTGGTCATTGTCCTTGCTGTTGTTGGCGCGGCGGCGACGGCGGCGGCGGAGCATAACTACCACCAGTGCGGGTAGCGCACCACAAAGGAGGATGACGCCCACGGCACAACTGATGCCGATGCCGACTTTTACGCCGGTGCTGTACGGATAGGAAGGAGTGTGATTGCTGGAGTTGGAGCCATCCGCCGTTGGTGTGGAGCTTGGCGCTAGCGGTAGAGTCGGTGGTAAGGTTGGCGAGGGAGGCGAGATAGATGTCGGGCTCGAGGAAGAGTGGGCGGTGGAAGGAGACGTGGAGGACGGGATGGTGGACGGCAGGTGACCAGGAAGCCACTCGATCCAGCCCCCCGATGCGGTTGGGAGAATCGCGATTGATCCGATGATCGACCCGTCTGTGAAGGCGGCGGTTCTCGACTCGATGTCGGGATCGCAGGTGCAGTCATCGCCCGTGGTAATCGTGGACGGCTTTTCCGTCTGTTCGCATGCTATCCTTGATTTGGTATAATAATTAAGTCAGCATTTGGTCCTTGTAGCCTCGAGAGAGCACGGGGCGACCGCACGAGGCACCCACCATTGGTTGGGTCTGCAGTATATCAGACCAGCCCATGGATACTCTGGAGGTTGCGTTTGTCACCTGTCAGCTTTTGCCAGGGCACAACTCGTTGTGGTAGCTACCGTCATACCGTCCCACAATGTCTTGTCGGGACAGCTCTCGTCTTCGTAGTCGGGGTCGGTACATCCCGCAAGGTAAGTCGTGCCATATCTGCCATTGTAGCAGGCGCTGTCCTCGAGGCAAGTGTCCCCCGCCTGACAGCAGTGAATATTTCCAAATACCGCGTTACCGCAGGGTATGAATCTCAAGTTGGAAGTCTTTCCTCGTGCGTAGAAGCAGGTGCCGTTGCTGATGGATTGGTTTGGGTCGGCTATCTTGTAGTTCATCTTTATGTTTGTGGTCGCCCGCTCGGTGCCTTTGGACGAAGAATCCTGGGTCGAATAACCGGTAGGTAATAGCGTTCAGGTACCTCTGGTGGTACATCAACTGTTAGGATGTGGTCACGCCAGAGATCTCAACCTACCTAGCATAAGGCGCTAGTACTTAATTAGAGGATAACTTGATTGATTCGAGTCTCGGGCCCTGAGTTGGCTCCTATACAACGGGGAAAGGAGTGGGTCTGAATAAGTGGAAAGGAAGGAAAGGAGAAGGGAAAAAAACGAGATCTAATCTGTCTGAGAACACGGAAGGAACCCTAGAAGGCCATAATTAATACTTCCTTCCCAACATTCCTGTGCTTGCTTCCTGTGCTTGCCTAATTATTTCGTGAAACAGTCCGGGTCGCGCCCAATTTTTCAGCATCTTGCCGCCTTCATCTCTAATTTCCTAATCTATTCCCCAATCTCTTGTGTAATTACCCTGCTTTGCCACAGCAGAGGCCTTGGGTATCTGGATCGTCACTCGAAACCCAGCGTTGAACTTTCCAACTGCTAAGAACAAACACGCTGGCACTTTGCAATTAATAGTACTGGACTGTTGCCGCAGAATTCATCTTTAAGCGCACATAAATCATAATTTCATATACACCTCAACCTGCGCTAATGTCACACAGCCCCCCTGCTGCTAATTATTCGGTGCTACCCGAGGGAAATGGATCATTTCTTCCTGCACAACCGCCCATTCTGCGTCGGGATCCACGGCAATTGGTCCGTAATGTACCAGTACTCGGAGCCGACGGCGGTAGGCGCATAGAACAGACCGGTCGGGTCGTACTTTTTCTTGAGTTCCAGCAGCCTGGGATAGTGGTCGCCGTAGAAGGACTGCTGGAAGTCGGGCTCGTTGATGTCGCCCTCGGACGCGTAGGAGCCGCCGCCGGGCGAGACGGCGCGCCAGCGGGCCATCCAGTCGTTGGTCAGCGTCTCGCTGGCCTGCTGGATCTGCGCGTCGGTCGCGTTGGCCGGCCACGACGCCCCCAGGATAAAGAAGGCCGTCGTCCTGCGCCACGCCGGATGGACGCTGTTGGTCTGGTTGACGGCCGGGTTAGGCGCGGCCCGGATGTTGTAGCCGACTATCACGCCGCCGCCCTCGACCGCGTGGCGCACTGCCGCGAGGGTGTCGTTGAGCCGGTCCGGCTCGAAGCTCTCCTTGGGGAAGATGCGCGAGGCGGCGTGGTTGTCGTAGGCGCCGACCTGCTCGGCCGCCGGGAAGGCGCCGTTGAAGGCACTGAACATAGACGGATACTCGGTGACGTTGGGAGTGATGGCGATGCCCAGGCTAGCCAGGTCGTTGAGGAGGGGCGTCGCGAGCTCGGTGAGCTGCGGCTTTGTCATGTTTGCTCCCCACAGGGGCATCATGCTGAAGAGGTACTGGTCGGGGCCGATACTGACGACGATGAAGTAGCCGTAAGCGCCGGCGGCGGTGATCCTGTCAAAGTGGCTCATATAAACGCCGAGCGACGCAAAGAAGGTATCGGTTGTGACGTTGGGACTCGTGGTGTAGAAATAAGTCATCAGCGTATTGGGAATCTTCGGATAGGCCCGGATGGTCACCGAGGTTACCACACCATACGTGCCTGTGACCGTGTTAATTAATAATAAACGAGTTCCAGAGACGTTCGGTTCGGCAAACCCTCGACTTACTGCCACCAGCGCCGCGGAGAGCCCAGTACAGGTCCGGGTTCGTATCCTCGTTGGCAGTGACGAACCGCCCGTTGGGGAGCACAACCTCGAGCGACAGCACTTGATCAGCTCCCATGCCCAGAAGGGCGGACATGGGCGAATGGCCGCCACCTGCAATGTAGCCACCCGCAATGCCCACGGTCTAAAAAGCCCCGTCCTAGTTAGCTATCTCCCCTAGACCCATGCACGGTTATCTTCACTCACCCTACACTCGCCGCCGACCACCGTGACATTATTCTCCTCGGCCGCAGCATACAGCTCTTCCGTCATGATGCCGCTGCCGAGCTTGAAGGCTGGCCCGCTGTAACCCCGGCAGTTATGATCAGGCAAGAACTGGATGTCGCGGAGCTTGTGTGTCCAGACGGACAGAGCGCCGGCGCCGATGGACCGGTCGTTGAAGTCGTGGCCCGTATTCCGCACGACCAGGCGGAGGTTGGCGTTGCGGGCAAAGTTGAGGGCGAGCTGGATGTGCGAGACGTTGGTGGCGGCGACCGAGTAGGCCGCGTAGCCGCCCAGGGTGCAGTTGCTGCCGTCCGGGTCGTCGGTCGGCAGACAGGTGCGGCCCTGGTAGAGGGGGAACATGGCCGAGGTCGGGTCCTCGACGTGCATGTGCGGATCGCCCCAGTGCTCCGTCACGTACTCGCACGCCGCGGCGTCGCGCTGGGGCCAATTGTTGTAGCACGGCGCGGCGATGGGGACCGTCTCGATCAGGGCGCCGCCAAGGGTCGAGTTGAAGAGGGCCCAGGTCTCTGGCGACGGCCACGAGGTGTCGCCGGGCATGACTTTGCAGTTTGGAAGCTCCGGCCCGCCATTTTCGGAGGTGGAGGCCGCGGTGTCGACAGGGTTACCGAAGCCAAAGAGCAAGGGGTCGGTGCTGGAGATCACCTCGTCAGTCAACTGAGCGTCCTCCCACGCAAACCGTGTCGGGCACTTGGTTGCCGGGGCCCCGGCGATGGTCCGCTCGGCAAAGAGTGTTGAGACGGTCGCGAGAGCTGCGGACCGGAGGGAGAAGGAGGACGTCATCATCTTTGTTGACTTGGACTATTACTTGAAAGTCGTCTCGCGAGTTGCCGGTTCAAGGTCAACTTTGCAACCCTGCTCAGATCACTCTTCCCAAACACTGGAGAATAATCGATCACTAGCTCCCCCAGCTTGGTGAGAACATTCTTATGTATGACATGTTGCTCGCCCTCAGCTGTGGAGGAGAGGGGGATCGGTTCCCGGAAAAAAAAATCCCAGCTAGTGCCGCCGGATACCCAGTCACACTGGCTGGCACCCTTGATCGCGGCCTGGTGTTGAGGATCCAACCATGCCGAGAATGCTACCTGCCCACATGAACTATGCGCCGCGGTCGCGGGGAGTTGACCGCATACTGCGTATGCCCGAAATTTTGGCCAATCCGGGGCGCCCGGGTCTCATGTTCCGCGCATGGCCGCTGCTGCGCACAAGCTACCGTGGGCGACGACTCAGACCACTGCGGCTGCATTCCGATGCCTTCTCGAATCGTCAACGTTGCCGAGCGGCAGCAATACCTTGCAGCATACAGGGACGCTAGAAGAGGCTATGCATCGGGTAGATGTAGCCGGGTTATCAGCTAACAAACCGAGTCTCGCCTAGGGAGAAAAAATATAAAAAAAAAAAAGAAGGGAGTGTAAGCCCGCTCGCCTGCTCCCGTCTGCAGTGATGAACATGTAATTAAGTACTGAACAGTACAGGCCTACCCAGAGGCTAATAATTGTGATCTCGAATTAGCGGTAATACAGGCCCCAGTCTTGCGCCCGCACGACCGGACCTAGGGTTGCAGATCTGAGGCGGGGGTGTATTTAAATCCTCAGACCAGGCTGACACGAGTACGGGTCCTACGTGCTCTAATTATACACTGTAGTGAGATTCCGCGGGGAAGGGGGCGTGCCATCTTGAATCCTCATCACCGTCAAAGAGGAAGCAGATTGGTTTAGCCGCACCCGCTTGACACGATTAGGTCCCTAGGCGCCTCTAGGTACCTACCCGGTAGGTGATATGTATGCGTATGTTAATGAGTTAAAACTGGGGTTGCCTGGCGGAACCTGGCAAAGCCTGGGCAGCGATGAGGCTCGGATATCGTGGTTTGAGAAAGACCTGGGATCGTGTGGCGCTGAAGCCAGGAAGTTCATCGCGTCGGACCGCATTATCGCTAAACAGCATAATTAGCGAATCTCGTGCACCGGAACTGGACTCTCTAGCAGTCGCCTTCAACCTACCCTTGCTCTTCATCCACGTTGATCTTCGGGCAGTGACGACCGTGAAGGGGCGTCCTCTTGTGATGGTGATCTCTTTATTCAGATAGTCACATATGGATGGATGGTTTCCTGACGTGTTGTGGTCAAGGTTGAACAAGACGTTATTATGCACGTCCTCTGATGTGGTGCGCGGTTGTAATGAAAAGGCGAGAGAGGAGCCTCTTCAATAGTACGACTCGCTAGAAACCGTGACGAGCACGAGATGCTTTGCATAAGCAAGTTAGTAAGAGCAAGAGTAATCTAATACATAACGAGGAGGAACCAGAAACATACGCAAGGATAAAGATCACTTGAACAACTGTGGATGAGCTGGTGATGTTGATGGAATGCCGGTGCATTCCCAAGTCTCGTAGGAGAACTTGCCATGTCTTGGGATAAAGACATGCTAGTTTGTATGGAATGATCACAACTAGCAGTTAACGGCCCGAAACCGTCCCGGACAGGCAGGTAGAAGAAGAACCGATGACAACCTCGGAAGCTGTTCCCCAAAAAGGTTCAAGGGGCCCCTATCCCACTTCTACCTCATATTATCGCAATGACCGGTGAGCAAGTATACATAGACCTAAAGTGGCTCAAAAGGGCGTGAAGCGCGAATTGTTGTCCATCCTGGCTCTTTCTTCCAGGAGTTCGCCTGAGGTAGACTCGTCGGATTTCATAGGGCTGAATAATAAAACCAACCCAGAAACTGTTCGCATTAGACCTCGGCCGAAGCTGGCTTGGAGCATGCACGATATGTCGTCTGTAATTATCTCCCAAGCGAAGAGGTTGCAATTAGGAGCTCTTTGCCGTACGATTTGTAATTCGTATGACAACGGGAGGTTGTTCAATCCTTGAGCGACGATATCGGAGGCCATCATCAGCGATCAACAGTCCTCATCAGTTAATTAATAAATCAAAGGTCGTTCGCCAAGACATAATTTACTGCGTAAGCGATCCCTGGCTGTTGAAGAAACCCTAATTACTCGGACTTAAGCCCCAGAAACAATGACGTGTTTCCGTTCCCCACGACGTGCCGAATGGGGACTCAACCACAATGCTGCTCGAGGGATGTGGAACGCGAGTCGCACTCGCGGAAGTCGATGACGCGATCCACGCCGCGTCTAGCATCACCTCCCAACCCGCGACGGAGGTGGCCGATGTAACCGGTACCCTTGGATACCTCAACGTTCGCAAGATGTATCCCCCGCCCTAATCCCGTCGAACCTGCCTGTCGCTGTAACGAGCTGTGGAGCATCGCGTGGGTTATCAGATCGGTCCCTTCCGGCCGGAACGCCCTCTCTTGTTCATCTCTATCGCTGCATCGTACTTGATTGGGACATACCGGGGTTGCGCAATCCCATCCATGCTGTTTGCCATTCCTAACGTCCGACCCCGCAGGTCGGATCGCGGGGCGAGATGGTGACTTGGCGGATTAAAAAGAAACGAGTCCGCTCCGGATCCGAGGATGAGTTGTACATCAAAGAAGCAGCAGCCGAGTCAAGAAACCGCCGGCCGTCCCAGAACACCGCCCGGTTGGAACACCAACAGAAATATTTATCCAAAGATGGCTCCCTCCGCAGTCGAAACCGAAACGGTCACGGTCCCGGACGTATCCACGCTGAAGCTCCAAGCAGTCGCCGGTCCGTACAAGGAGCTCGCAGCGACCAGGTACGACGCTGAGGCCGAGGCTGGATTGAAGGGCCACAAGGCAGCCAAGGTTAGTGGGCAAGAGGGCACCTCTCTCGGTCGCGCTACACCGACCCCTCCGCTGACCGATCCCAGTACCCCCACTACCTCCCGACCTGGAACCACAACGAGAAGTACCCGGCGCTCGAGCCGTTCGAGCACTACGAGCACGGCAAGGATGCCGACACTTCCTATCCGAATCTGCTTCCCGAGGGCACCGTCAAGGTGACGCATCTGACCCCGACCATCGGCACCGAGGTCAGGGGTATCCAGCTGTCTCAGCTGAGCAACGCCGGCAAGGACGAGCTGGCTCGGTTCGTCGCCGAGCGCAAGGTGGTCGCCTTCCGTGACCAAGACTTTGCCGACCTGCCGATCGAGAAGGCGCTCGAGTTCGGGTCGTACTTTGGCCGGTATGTTGCAGCGCTGCCCTCCTAATTTCTTCTTCACAAACACAGCGCAATCCCCCCCCCCCCCCCCCCCCCCCCAAAATCCTTCCCTCCTCCCCGAGATCGGCGTGTGTACATACAAAGTAAAAAAGAAACATGCTGACCGTGGCGAAACCCCTCGGCGCTCTGCAGCCACCACATCCACCCGACGTCGGGTGCCCCGGCGGGCCACCCGCAGGTCCACATCGTGCACCGTGGGGCGGGCGACACGGGGGTGCAGGATTTCTTCGCCAAGCGGACGTCGTCGGTGGCGTGGCACTCGGACGTGTCGTACGAGCAGCAGCCTCCCGGAACGACGTTCCTGTACGTGCTGGACCTGCCGTCCACGGGCGGCGACACGCTCTTCGCCGACACGGCCGAGGCGTACCGCCGTCTCAGCCCGCTCTTCCAGGAGCGTCTGCACGGCCTGCGCGCCACGCACTCGGCCGTCGAGCAGGCGAATGCAAGCCTCGCGCGCGGCGGCGTCAAGCGGCGCGAGCCCGTCATCAACGAGCACCCCATCGTCCGCACCCACCCTGTCACGGGTGAGAAGGCGCTCTATGTCAACCCTCAGTGTAGGTTTCCCCCCCCCTGTTTATTTTTTCCTCTCCCCCCTCCCTCCCCGCCGCCCCCGCGGGGGACCCCACCCCCAAACCCACCCTTTTGCCTCCCTCTCAATTCTTTTGGAATGAACAAGAGCTGACAAAGTGGGCAGTCACCCGCGAGATCGTCGGCCTGAAGAAGGAAGAGTCGGATGCCATCCTGAAATTCCTGTACGACCACATCGCCTTCGGGGCCGACTTCCATGTACGTGTCAAGTGGGAGGAGAAGACGGTCGTGGTGTGGGATAACCGGGTCACGCAGCACTCGGCGCTGGTAGACTGGAAAGATGGGCAGAGACGCCACTTGGCGCGGATCACGCCGCAGGCGGAGAGGCCTTATGAAACGCCGTTTGAGCGCAACTAAAGCCGAAGAAAGACAAAGCAAGTAAAGTCGGCATGAACTATATGGTGTTGGGGTCGAGGGTGAGGGGGCTGGTAGTGATTAATTAGCGATTAGCCATCATGTGAACGGAATGGAATCAATTGCTGCTGCCTGGCCATCGGATATCTTGGTGTTGTCGTCCTGGGCTTTATTGTTCATGCGACGTCGTTTTTGCTCTGCCCTCCTCGCTCGTAGCCTCGCAAGAGGGTCGTCATCTTCATCATCGTCGTTGGGAGTGGCAACATGCTCACTCGTAGATGCGTCATTGGTGGGAGATTGATATCTCGGAAGCTGTGTCTTGCTGGCCGCGAGAAACGGATTGCTCTGGTTGCTATACCGGGACGTCTGTTGAGGAACGGGTGGCCGCTCGGTTACACCGTTCCCGGGCTCCGGGCGCTGTAATAGACCTTGTCTCTGGGGCCAGGGAGGTTGGCCATCGAGGTCGTCAGCTTCATCAGACTCTGTTGAGATCTCGTACTTGGAGGGCTCCAGAGACGGCCCTCGACGTGTGCCGCCGGCCATTGTGACGCGCTTCTCGGGCTTCATGGATGGGACCGCGTGATTACCCGGATGTTGGTGAGAGGAAGCACTGGCGTCCGCCGCCCGTCGGTAACTCGAGCCTGGCCGCGTGCCGATTATGGACGTCAGCGGAACATTCTGCTTCCTCGGACTGTCCATTAACCCTTGCAACGATGTAGCTGGCCGCCGTGACGGCTCTTCCTCGTCCGAGTCGATGCTCGTCGCCCGTTTCCGGAGGGTCTTGGCTATTCCCTTGCGTTGCCTAGCCGCCATGTCGAGAGCGGCATGGCGCCGTTTCACAAGATCCGTCATCTCTTGGGTAACGGGCCGCGAGATGTTTTGAATGGTCTCGGCATTCTGAGACTTGGCGAGTCCTTTGAGTCGCTGGTACTCGGCGGTGTGGAGGTGCCGAGTGAATTCCCCAGCCACGGCAAGAAACTCGTCCTCAACCATGCGGTACATATCGTCATGGTCGATGCCTTCGATCATGAACCTGATGAGGATCAGCGGCTGCGGTTGCTGGGGCCAAATCTGGTTCACAGAGACACAGAAACATAAAGACGTACTCTTCCTTGGGTGGCTCAGGCGGGGGTGAGGTGGATGGCGAGCGAGCTGCCTAAAGTTAGCCTCAGCCTCATTCAAGGGCTGCTGGGGGAATCTGGCTAATGGGATAATTACCAGGAGTAGAAAAGAACCCCAAGCTGCGCCTCGGCTTTTTGGACCTGTCTTCTGGAGTCTCTTCTCTCTTGGGTACCGGCGTGGGGCGGTGAGACGGAGCAGGACTGCGACTGGCTGATGAAGGGGCCGGACTCGCCGATGCCTTGGGCCGAGATGGTGCCTGCTTCGTTGTGCGGGTGCCGACCTTCCATGGTAGCTGTCGGGGCATGGCGAGCGCATCGGCCTTGACACGCAACTCGCTATATGACCGAGATAATTGTCGTTTCTTCAAGTCGTAATGGTGTGCATAATGTGTAGTTTGATTCAGAGGTTAATTCCGATTCAAAGGGCGGTCAGAACAGCACTGGATGGGGTACAAAAACTCAAATGCGGTTGTTGAAAGATGCGCCAGCGGTTGAACCATCGAGCGAGTGTTCAATGTAAATCGCTGTTGTGCAATCCGTAAATTGATTGACAATTGTGCGCATACCTGACATTGATGTTGCTGGCGGGCTGAATGTTCATTGTTTGACAACGAAAGTCGGGCAAGCCAAGCTTTCGAAGACGAGGATCAACGCTTCGAGGGCTTAGTCAGCTCACACCACATACCAAGGCAATAATTGCAACGGCAACTTCAGATACAAACTAATTAGCCCTCGCAGCTCCAGCAGACGAGCACTTAATTAATTAATTAGTGATTGCTGGCCAAGGGGGTCAAAAAAGGTCTGGATTGATCTGTGAATTCCCTCAAGCCGTTTATAATTATGTCTTGGACTGGCATACATTGAATTTTCCCGAGAAAGACAGCGTAATTACCAAATAACTAACCCGTCCCTTTCGTTTTTATTTCCTTAATTAAAGTTTCCTTTCATCTCTATTTTATTACATCTGTTCTATATCACCCATGTCATTGGTGTCGCAATGTGCCAGTCAAGAGCACCAATCCGATCATCTCGCGGTCGCGGCAGATAATGTGAAACTGCAAAAGCGACGCCGCAATTGCTGGAAGCAGCAATTGCACCTAAGTAGGTATTCTGACAGATAGGTAGTCATGACAAAACACGAGTTGTTAGAGAGAGTACGATAATTACACTCTGTTACGCAAATGGGACCTGGATGTTTGATAAACTGGGCCACTTTCAGACAGTGGGCTAGAAAACAAGAACTGTTAATATGTAATTATGGTATACAGAGGACGTCAATTGAAGCATCGGAGCCAACCCTAATCTTCTTCACATACCGATTTAAAAACCATTATCCAAAGTAGGGAATCAATACCTAATCCCTTTATTAATGCGCACCGTGCTCTACCAAAAACCCAAAGAATAGGAACGCCAGTAGCCCATCACACCTGGCCACAGATGAAGAAATACCCAAATAAGGGGAAGAAGAAGAAAAGAAGGAGGAGGAAAGAGAGAGAAAAAAAATAGAG
This sequence comes from Thermothelomyces heterothallicus, assembly GCF_042370625.1. Classification (NCBI taxonomy): domain Eukaryota; kingdom Fungi; phylum Ascomycota; class Sordariomycetes; order Sordariales; family Chaetomiaceae; genus Thermothelomyces; species Thermothelomyces heterothallicus. The sequence goes on along the minus strand of NW_027192573.1, from coordinate 359,445 downwards.
GCGAGATGGGAAAAGAAATAGTCAATGCTCCACCTTCCATTCTATCATGTCTTTATTGCCAGTTCTTATGGAAACTAAAAGCGCTCAACCGATTCCTCGGCTTCCCCGGCCCGAACGTGGCCGCCCTAGTCCTCTCGACCACCTCGCTCGGCGCGAACCCGTAGTACACCTTCCCGGCCACCAGTCCACCCGGCCCCGTGGCGCCGCCGCTGCCGCCAGCAGCCGCCGCCGAAGCGCCCATCCACAGGCCCGGCACGGCCATGGCGAAGGCAGCGGGGGTCCCGACGCTCGGAGTGTCCCCGGTCCCGCCGCCGCCGCCAACACCATTATTATACCCAGCACCGGCAGTACCGCCGGCGCCGGCGGCGATGATGCCGTAGCGGAGCTCGACGTCGAGGACCTCCGGGGGTACCTTCCCCCACTTGCTCGCCTTGCCCTCCCAGGGAAGCGCGTCCAGGCAGGGGGCGCGGGTGGCGGCGACGATGCTCGAGACGCGGGCGTCGCGCGGGCGGAAGTCGTTTTGCGCGAGCGCGGCCGACCCCAGCACGACGGCGAACAGGGCGGCGCCCACCGCCGCCGCGTAGGCGCCCCACAGGTCGCGCTGCTTGTACTCGTACGCGTTGGTCAAGCGCGTGCGCACGCACGGGTAGGTTGGGAAGGACGATTCCTCCCTTTCGTCGTCGTCGTCGTCGTCGTCGTCGTTGTCATCATCATCGCCGCCGGGTGTGGTGGCGGGGAAGCTGGCCGGGGTGGTGACGCCGCTGCGCTGGTCCGGCCGGGCCGCCCACGAGACGATGACGAATTGCGGGTTGGATAGCAGCGATAGCGTCATGTTCTCGTAAAACGCCTGGATCTCGGAGATGAGGTTGGGCACGGGCAGGTACGTCTCGGTGTCGATCAGGCGCGTCTTGGACGCGTCGGTCTCGACGATGGCGTAGGGGGCGTACTGGATCTGGCCGCCGAGGTATGCGCGCATGCGCTTGCCGAGCGAGTGGTACGCGGCCGTGACCCGGTAGTTTTCCACGTCGGCGGGCAGGACGTAGTTGGACTCCGGGACCGCCGTCGTGTTGTCCTTGGTCCCGTCAGTGGCGTTCCGGCCGGGAACGAAGGTGGTGTTGATGATGGGGCGGAGGTAGTCCCGCTTGAGTACTGTGGTGAGCTGCTCCGAGAAGGTGTGGTTGAATCGGACGGTATAGTTGGTAAGGTAGTGCTCGCAGCGGAAGACGGCGGCCTCGAAGGCCGTGTCCCAGCCGGGCACCGTCCGGTTTTCGGGAGGCTTGCCCTGACCCGTGTGGGCCGAGTAGCCGATCCACAGCACGGGCTCCGTCCGGAAGGCTCCGAGGTGCTTTGGATAGGGAGGCTTCATCTTGGGAATGCCACCGGGGAAGACGTCCACCTGGTTGCTGGCGTACTCCCCCTCGTCGACCACGGCCAAGTAGCCGTAATTGCCGTTAGGCGCCAGCTCGCCGGCGTTGAAGGGCACGCCCTGCCGCTTGAGCGCGTCCTCGTCAAGCCGCCGGCCCCTCGCCAGCTCGGAGCATTTGTAGCCCGGCGCGGTGAACGAGATGACGTAGCTGCAGTTCCACCCGCCGCCGCACGTCTCAAGGCCGGCGTCGCGCCTGGGAATGACGGCGCCGGTGAGGGCGCTCTGGGCCGCCACGAGCTCCAGCTGGGGGCTGCTCTCGGTCCAGTAGTCAAAGAAGGTCTCGTTGAAGGGGGTGTCCACCAAGCCCACGGAATCTGCGACGGTGCTGTTCCAGAGTGAGAGCGAGAGGCCCCGGTATCCGTTGAGCTGGTCGAGCAGCCTCCAGTTCTTCCACTTCTCGGCCTCGAAGTTGAGAGTGCGGATGCCATAGCACTGATCGTGCTTGACCTCGGTCCGCGGAGCTACTGTCAAGGTGGCCGGAGTAAGAATGACGGTCAGGGGAAAGAGCCTGTAAGAAGTCAACAAGAACTGTTCCGCAATACTCTAGGGTATTTCGTCGGCCGAGATGCCACAATCGGGACGAGGTGACGCGCCGGGGAGAGAGAGAGAGAGAGAGAGAGAGAGAGAGATGGGACACACTGACCATGCTAGAGCGGCCAGGCACACGGCTACGCGAGCCTTCTTGATTAACTCCCAGTTCAGCAGGGACTGCGGCTCGTTCGCCGCTGCGAACAAGCAGTCGATGGTCCGGAGTCGCAGCGTGTTGTGGATGACGGTCACCCAGATCTGCTGCTGATAGGCGAAGATGACGGCGGCCACGAGAGATGCCTTGACGGCATAGGACAAGAAACCGCCGAAGCGCATCATGCGGATCTGGTCGTCGGCGGGCTTCCCGTCAAGGCTGGTGTAGAAGGCGTGGTGACCCACGGCGAAGGCGAGCCCAAGGAAGAACATGAGGTACATGGGCCACCCGCCCGATGCCATCCTCCACCCGGTCGAGTTGGCAAACCGGTTAAGGCGAGAGCCCCCGGGGCCATCAGGTGGCGGCGCTGCGCCGTCATATGGGTGATGGTAGTACGGGGGGTGTTGGTGGTAGTAGGAGTAGTATGGGGCTCCATCCTGGCCGGCGACGGGATACTCGTGGACCGCAAAGTTGGACTTGGACGTCGGGTGAACCGGCGGTGGAGAGGTTGACGGGCTGTCGCTGTCCTGCTCGAGCGAGTCCCGAGTGACTGCATAATAGTGATTATAGCTCGCCGGAACCTGCGCGATCCCGGCTGTGGCTTCGATGCCCAGGCCCGTGCTGGAGGGCATACCAGGGCCCGCGCCCGTCGCTGGCTCTCGTGACGGCGGACTGACGGGCGCAAAGGAAACTTGAGAGCGTTGTGGCGGGGATGCTGGCGAGTCGAGGTCCGGCGTTGGCGCTATCGCGTCCCACCCGCTGTTCCCTTGCTGCCCTCCGTGCTCGGGCTCGTGGTGTTGAAGGTATGGATCATAGTCGCCATAGTCCGGCCGACCCTGTGCCGACGGTCGTTGCTCCATGGCGGCGGCTGCCAAAAAGAAGAGCTGGGAGATGCATGCATGGGATTGCCAAGGTGGAGCGACGAGGGGAGTTTGCGGAAACTTGACGCATGCACCTCATGTCTCCGAGGGCTAGCGGTGATGAGATGGGCCTCTTTTGCTGCGGCCCGAGGATGGCGCCGCGTTACACCACCATCCCAAAAGGTAAGAACCGCGTCACATAGAATGTTGGTTCGGACGAGGCCGGGGAAGCCGGGGGGCTTGCTCTCTTTGACCATGGATAGCCGAGAGTACGGAGAGCACAGTACTTCGGGCTTGGTCGTAAGTTCATAAGATGCTCGGGTTCGCCGTCATTGAGCACTTCTCCTCAACGGCGCAAACACCATCGATCTGGTTTCCATAGCCGTACGCCAAAAATAGATATGTACAATACATACCTGACCAAGCCGTTTGCTGCTTGAGCCTGCTGTCTCTTTTCATTCTGCGCGGGGAGGCGAAAGAGAGCACACGGAAGCGGGAGTTCGCCGAAACTGCACCCATACACTAGCCTCCCCCCAATCAGCAGAGGCAGTGGCTGTGGGAATGTGCAGGGATGCGAAGTCCAGCCGCGGCGATCATGCATGCCGCCCTGCGACGTTGAGCCAACAGCTCCCGCGAGCTGCACTTGCGAGTGGTCGCCAACGACGAGGCATCGCAGCCGACGCTTGCCTCCACCTTTTCTTGCGATGCTGGTGGGTCGCAAAACGTTGGCTGGGAATCCTTCGTTGGCGTGGCACAGTGTGATTGTGCTTGGAATGTGGAAGCGGGGGATGGCACGGTCGGAGCCCGACAACAGAAAAGGCAGGAACGGAAAACAAAGAATGAATTCCTCCGCAGCGTACGGAACATGGCTGCAAGGCTGGAAAAGCAAGGTGACTACGGAATAGGCATGCGCAATCAGTTCCTGCTGGGAATGCAATCATGATTCCAGCCCGTGGTTGCCGGAGTCGAAACATAACGTTATTGGATGGAAGACAACAAAAAAAAAGTGACCTAAGGTAGCTTAGGAAAAAGACGAAGGACGAAACGCGATTTGAACGCGTGACCTACCGGACTGCAGCCGGTTGCTCTACCCCTGAGCTATCCGTCCTTGGCAGGGCTGAACGCAAACAGCATCGTCTGCAGGTAGGTCTATTGGCAGGCCATTCACCAAATGGCCAGCGTCCTTCACAGCTCACGGTAAGATCATGTGAGTGACTACGACGGATTATATATTAGTAACTCAATACCTATACATTCATAACAAAATGGAACATTTAATTTACAAAGCTAAAGGAATATTTTAGAGGAAAAAATAACTATATAGACTATATAACCTCTTAGTAGGCTTATTAGATGTAACGAACCCAACTCAGACTTCTTCTAAAAGGGTTCAGACGAAGGTAAGTGACGCAGGGCAAGTATATAGGTCGTCTAAGGGATTCGGTAAAGCCAAAGGGTTCACAACAACAGAGTTATCTCTCACAATAGTACGATACTATTAGGAGTACTATAATTATAAGGGCGGTTACTATCACTAGTGAACTCTCAGAGTCCACCGAAACGAGTGACTATCTACATATATATATAACCTTCCCGGATCACCCTGATCAGTCCTTGGTCAGTGATCCTGATAAGCCGCTTATTATGATCAGTGACTTTACACTGATCTTGGTAATTATGCGGTAGGGCTCGCAGTGCTTCCTTCGTTATAATTAGTTCCTTCCGTCCTTTCGGCTTGATTAGCCTATTTATGCTAATGGCCTAGGTGGCATCTATATATATATTTCCGTGACACGATGCCCTCCCTCCGAGGCTTTTGACCTGAAAGCCCTCTTAGGCCATTTTAAATAGCGCCAATATCCTCCTATAACTTGCTCCTATAAGTTCCCTCCTTTACTTCCTTCCGCCGTTTACCATGGCTAACCGTGTGAAGAAATGCCATCGTGATATAACGCGTGAACGTCGTATTTTAGTTACTACGATTGAGCGAGACGGTTCCGAAACCATACCGTGTTCTAATTATTGGCGTATAACGCCTAAGAAGCGTTATATTATGTTGGGAAACTCTAAGAGGTGTTTAAATTGTACGTATAAGGGAAAGTCTTACGATAGGCTGAACGTAGCGGATTCCTATAAGTAGCTCCTATTTATCTTCTTATTTCTATTCTAACTTGTCGTAGTGTTACGTAATTAGCGTAAACAAGATAGGCTAGAGGAGGAAATTTTGGCGGCAGAGGATCTACTTTAGTAAACTCTAAGCTACCTTATACGTTTATATTATCAAAAACGAATATTACGTAACTAGAGTAATAAGTTCGTTTGTCGAGGTATACGGGGTTTAGATAAAGAGGATAGGGTAATAGCCCTGATATTAGAAGAACAGGGTTTAACAGGTCAGGCGTAGGCGTTAGGTACCTTTAGTATAATTGACTAGGAAGTAGTTAGCTTGTCCCTAGGGTCGGCTCCTACCGGTACTTCTTCCTTCTTAGACGCTAGTTAGGTTCCTAAGTCGGCCCCTATAGTCGGTTAGGGTTCCTCTAATAGAACTATTCTAGTTTCTTAGGGTAGTTTAGGTTCTTGACTAGTTCCTATAAGTTATCTTCTAATCTAAAATCAAGCTATTTGACCAGATACTATAGTTCCCTATTAATAATATATAAATCTAGGATTTCTTCGACGTCTTATTCTTCCTCTTTGTCCTCTGCTTTGGTATTTATAGCGATCTTAGCATTTTTCGGTACTAGTTTGAGAAGTGAAATATAAAAAACGTCCGTCTATAGTTATATAGATAATAGTAATAATAGTCGGTAGTTAGATATTAAAATTCGTTCTTTGATAATAAAGGGTCTGACCTTCTTAAAGTCTAGCTTTATACTTAGTCGCTTGGTTTACAGATTTTATATAATTAGATAGACTTTATCTCCCTTTTCTAGGCAAGGTCCCTCGAGCCTATATTTGTTATAGTGGTTCTTTATTCTAGTTCTAATAAACTCGAGTTCCTTTTTAAGCTTCTTATATAGTATATACATCTGTTCTACTTTGACTGCTACTCTTAGCACTATAACCTCTGGTCCTTACCTAAGGTCTGCTTTGTATCTATAGTTCGTAAAGAACGGTATAACTTTGGTTGTTTCTATCGGTATTATATTGTAAGCGAGTTATACTATTGGTAATAGTATAACCTAGTCGTCTTGTTAGTAGTTAACATAGGAACGGAGGTACTACTTAATAACTTGGTTTAGTCGCTCTATTTGTCTATTAGTCTATAGGTAATATGCCGTTAATAGCTTGCTATTAACGCCTAATCGTTATATTAACACTTGCCAAAACTTCGATACAAACTTAGTATCTCTGTCGATAATCTATTCTTGTAGCTAAGCGTATACTAATGTAACTTGCCGATAGATTACATCTACCAGCTATTTAGCTATCTAGGACTCCTTGTAAGGAAAGAAGTATACCCATTTAGTCAAGCGATCTACTATAGTAAGAATACTATCGTAGATTACCCCTATAGCCATATCCTTAGATTCTGGCAATTTCGTAATAAAGTCTATCGTAACTAAACTCTATAGTTTGTCAGCTGTTGGTAGTGGCTAAAGCAGCCTATATAGCTTATATCGTACCGTCTTGCTTCGATTATAGATATTATAGCTCTATATGACTTCCTTAACTTATACCGTTAACTATGGAAAGTTGTAATGTTTCTTGACTTGTATAATAGTCTTTGTAACTCCTTTGTATCCTCCGAGTTTCGACTCGTAGAGTTCTCGAATCATTCGCAGCTACTAATCCTTATCATAGATATATACTTTGCCTCGGTACTAGAGTTTCCTATCTTTTTTCTTCCACTCTATTAGGTACCACTAGTCCGGGTGCTACTTGATACTATACCTTGTCGATCCTTTCTTCTCAAAAGATTACGTAGCATTCTAGGAACGAGTCGAGTAGATCATCTTCTATAGGTGTCTATATTTCGTGATATAGCGTTCCGTCTTTTCGTTCCTTGAATAATGGTAGCGTTATTTCCGTTCGTCCTTCTGTATAATCCGTTCGTCGGCTTAAAGCGTCTGCTTGTATATTTTCTTTACCTTTCTTGTAGTAGATCTTAAAGTTAAATTCCGCGAGGAATTCTACCTACCGTATTTATTATCCGTTAAGCTCCTTCGTCATCGTAAAGTACTATAAATTCTTATGATCTATATACACTTGTACTGATTTGATTATACTACTAAGGTATAGTCGCCATTCCTTAAAAGCTTTAACAATCGTAAGCAGTTCCTTATCGTAGATTAGGTAATTAAGACGTAGTCCGTCGAGCTTCCTTGAAAAGAAGGCTATAGGATATAGCTTCCCTTGTTTGTCTCGTTGTCCTAACTATCCTCCGATGGTGTAGTCTGAAGCGTCCGTTTCTACCTCGAATAGCTTCTTAGGGTCTGGTAATACTAGTACTAGATCCTTAGTAATGGCGTCGCGAATCTACGTAAATGCTTACTTATACCGTTCTTCCCATTGGAACTTAGCATTCTTCTTGGTAAGCTTATATAATAATCGTACGATTACTCTAAAGTTCCTAATAAACATCTAGTAGAAGTTTGTAAACCTGATGAAACTTCGTACTTCTATAACTAACATCGGTCGTAGCCAAATCTTGATAGCTTTAACCTTTAAGGGTTCTATCCGAATTTGTCCTAGGGATATCTTATATCCCAAAAATACCGTCTTCCTAACGTGGAATTCGCTCTTTTCCTTGTTAACTAATAGCTTATACGTATATAATATATCTAGTACTGCTCTTACGTGCTTCCGGTGTTTGTCTATCGTCCTAGAGAAGATAAGTATATCGTCGAGATAATATACTATAAATTTGTTAAGAAAGGGTCGGATAGCTTGATCAATCAGGGCTTAGAACGTTGCCAGCGCGTTTATAAGTCTAAATAGCATGACAAGGTACTTATAGTGGCTATAGGGTATCCTAAAGGCCGTTTTCCACTCGTTACCTTCTTTGATCTATATATAGTTATAGGCCGATGGTAAGTCAAGATACGTAAAATATTAGGCTCCTGCTAACTGATCTCGGAGCCGTAAGATTAGCGGTAATAGGTATCGATTCTTTACAGTCTGTTCGTTAAGTTGCTAATAGTTAACGTATAACTATAGCTTTCTATCTTTCTTAGGTACAAATAGGATTAGGTAGCCTACTAGCGATATCAACAGGTAGATATATCCTCTTCGAAGGTTCTCCTCCAAGTATCGCTAGAGTTCTTTATTCTATATCTAGCTTATATAGTAGATCTTAAAGAACTTTAGTCATGCTCCTTCCTTAAGCTTGATCTCGTGGTCCTATAGGCCGTGTTCTAGTAATCCTTCTAGATACTTCGGTTCGAATGCTAAGTGTCCCTTGTACTCCTTCGGTACTTCCCTAGTTTTGTCTCGTTTCTCGGTTTTCTAATAGTATACAAACTTGGTTCTGTCTATAGCGATACTAGCGATTTCTCTTATCTTAACCTACTACTCTAATTATAGTGCTCCGCATTCGTTAACGGAGAGAATAGCTATTGGCGGTTTAGCTTGTTCCTCCTATCGTAATGTCGGTGTCGTTATACCGCTTCTTCTAGAGTCCGTAGTGGTCTGTCTACCATTGCCTATCTCTTATAGTAGATCCGTAGGACATGCCTTCCCTTAAGCATCGTCTATTTGTAATCCTTACGTACTCCCTATCTTGCTAGTTAAATATAACTCCGTTCGGGGTCGTAGGTAGCTACTATTCTTCTAGCTAATGTCCGGGTCGTAGTCTTTATATTATAATAGTCCTAGTATTATATCTTTGTTATCGCCTATATCTATAATACTAAATACAACTACTATAGTCTTCCCTACCATAGTAATATCGATCGGTTCGGTCTCCCTATATACCTATTATATTAGGAATGGCCCTTTGACTATACCATACTTCCGTTTCATTCTCTAGGGTATCCGTAGCTGATTTATAAGTATCGGCGAAATTAGGTTTATCTCTGCTCTACTATCTACTAGTATAAGCATTTCGTACTACTTCTATTATACCATTATCTATAGTCGCTTATCTTACTATCGTCGTCTAAAGATTATAGCGATTTCCTATATCTCTGCTAGGAGGTCTTGATATAGTGGTTTCTTATACTAGTTCCTCCTATACTGCGCTATTACTCGCCGTTATATAGGCATTAATGGTTTTTAGGCCCCTCGAAGGGCCCTGACCTATTTCCTAGGTTAGTGTTAACCTCTTCGATTATTTAGCTAATAGTAGCTTCGTCGATCATTCTTATTTCCGTAAGCCATTAAGTGCTTACAGCTTCCTACTATTAGGTCCGTTCTGCTTTTCGTCGTATAGTCTATAGCTTTATCTAAAGCTCCCAAATTCGCGATTTCTTTTCGTCCTTGTGGTAAAGATAATCGTTATTCTAGCATAAGTCCTATATATCTCGTCCTATTCCGTAGTGCCTAGGCTAGGCTTGTCTCGGAACTACCGTAATGCCTTCTAGACTCCGGGTTTCGATCTTCTAGAGTAGTTCGGCCGCTCTATTTCCTACGTCGTAGACCTATTCCATGGGGTGTAAACTTCCGTCCCTATTTTCCTATCAGGTCAGCTAGTGATTATTTTCGAATTTATCGTAGAAGTGGTATTAGTATTTGTATACTATATACTAGAACTAGGGCACTTGTATATATGCCTTATATTGAGGGTATAGTCGTGTAGCGTCGTCTAGAAGATATTAGAATTCTTTTCCGAATCCTTCCTACTATATATAGACTATAGGTACCCTAATGCTAAGGTAGGAATATTTCTTCTAATAGCTTTCCTATATACGTTTGTCTCTTCCACGGTTCGCACGTATAAACTAGTACTCCGGGTTCTATATATTGTAATTAAGTTACTGATCGTTAAAGTGCTTAGTATAACTATTAGGTCTATCATACGTCATAGGCTATTCCCCTTTGATGGTTTCTACGATACGTCAGAGTTCCCTTATTTCGTCCCTTATCTCGTTACTCTACTAGGCGAGTCAAGTTAGGCGTCTATCTCGTTCGTATAACTCCGTATTAAGCCGGAAAACTTCATTACGGTACTATTCGATCCGTTCCTAAAGGAACAAGATGTTCGGTCTAGGTCGGTCGACTCCTTAGGTATCGGTTGTCTACAATCTATCCCATCTCTACGTAACCGTAAAACCCTACTACCTTAAGGCTAAGAGAATCGAAATCGGTGGCGTATACTCCCCTGCTATATCCTATTTGGCAATACCTATTTCTAGGTCTATAGTGACTAGTTCGGAGTACGACGTCTGTTTGTCTTCGCCATTGTTATCGTGTTTAAGACTATCCTTGTCTTTATAGCTTGTAGCTACTACTTCGACAACGTCCTTGGTTTCGTCGATAACTATAGTTTCTTTTCCTAGGACTAGTTTCTAATCTTTCTTCGGGCTTTGACATTCCTACTTATAGTGTCCTTTCTTTCCGTAGTTATAGTAGGTAGCATTAGACTTGTCTTTGGCTATCTTCTTCTTGTCCTACTTCTATGCTACGTCTATATCTATAGCTCTAGGATACGTCCTATATAAGGTACTAACGTATACTCGCTTTTTCTTGTCATTAGCCTTAACTATAGTTCTATTTATTCGACCTTATTTCTACTATTCCTATATATAGAGCTAATTGTCAATTCTAATAGCCTATACGATATATTCATCTAGGGTTTTGGGCCAGTTATACTTATATAGCTTATCTTTGACCTTTTCCTTTAGGCCGTTATAAAATAGTTATATTAACGCCTTATCGTTAAGCTAAGACTTAAGTATGTCCTATCTAAACTATACGGCGTAAGAGGCTACTAACTTGGTCTATCGGAGATTAGCAAGTCTTTCTTACGTGTAAATCTTCTCGTCTTTATCGCTAAAAACCTTCCGAAGCTCTTCTTCAAAACGATCATAGGATCGAAAGACTACCTATATAAACGCGTCTCGATCGTCCTCGTCTTCCTTAGTAAGGTAGTCATTCTATATAGGTTTAAACCATCTAAGTGCCTTGCCCTCTAATCTCGTAGCTATATAGAGGACTTTGGCTTTATCATCCGGAAACTTGTCATTATTAAGCCAGAAGTAAGATCGGAGGTTTGTTAAAAATCCTACAAGATCCTCCTTGGTTCCTCTATACTTGCTAGGTGGTTCGATCTTAATACGGCTTGCTTTAGCAGTCTTAAGCGCCTTGATTTTGGTGTAGGCCTCGTTAACCAGTTTCTACAAGTGCTTTTCGCCGTTCTCGAGTTCCTTGATTCGAGCTTAAGTAGCCTTATCTCTCTAGTCTAACTCCTAGATTCGCTACTAGAGCTAACCAAGCTAGGTAAGCAATTATTCGGCCGTGATGTTAGTAGCTATATCGATATTAAGGTCGAAGTTACCTCCGTTCTAAACCATGATAGAACAAAGGGAGTGATAGCAACGTATAACGAACCTAACTCAGACTTCTTCTAAAAGGGTTTAGACGAAGGTAAGTGACGTAGGGTAAGTGTATAGGTTGTCTAAGGGATTCGGTAAAGCCAAAGGGTTTATAACAATAGAGTTATCTCTTACAATAGTACGATGCTATTAGGAGTACTATAATTGTAAGGGCGGTTACTATCACTGGTGAACTCTTAGAGTCTACCAAAACGAGTGACTATCTATATATATATATAACCTTCCCAGATCACCCTGATCAGTCCTTGGTCAGTGATCCTGATGAGCCGCTTATTACGATTAGTGACTTTACACTGATCTTGGTGATCGTGCGGTAGGGCTCGCAGTGCTTCCTTCGTTATGATTGGTTCCTTCCGTCCTTTCGGCTTGATTGGCCTATTTATGCCAGTGGCCTAGGCGGCATCTGCATGTATATTTCCATGACATTAGGTAAATAGTAAAAGTATTATAGCTTAATAGTTATAAATAACTATAGCTTAGATAGGCTATAAGATACAATACTATAGTAATATTTATACTATAGATAGTACTCCGAGACCTACAAGTATAGGTTTATAGAAGTAGTAATAATATACATTAATTCTTCTAAGTACTAGATATACTTAGAGAGCTATCTAAATATATATTAATCCTTAGCTTATTATTCCTATTAGTAGGTTAGTTAGATCGAACCTACTAATAGTTAAATACTATAATAGGTACTATAATTTAAAAAGAAAAATAACGACCTATTATAACTTAATAAATATATTAGCTATTTACCTATAGTAATAATCTATCATAGGCCTAGGCTCTACCTAGGCTAATCGATAACAGGCTATACCCGGTTTTAGACCAGACCTATATACATTTATAGGACATTCGTAAGGTATACGCTTAGGACCTAGTTAGGCCCTAACCTAGTACCTAACTAAGCCTAAACTAGAGTATATATATACCCCCTATATAAGAAATAGAACCTCCTTTTAGCCCCTATACTTACTTTCTCCTCTTTCTTCCCTTAAGGTAGTTAAATAAAACATTATATACTTATCTATAGTTACTATAAGGCTAGTACCTTATAGTTAGTACCTATAATATACTAGCCTTATAGCAACTACAGATAAGCATACAATATTTTATTTAACTACCTTAAGGGAAGAAAGAGGGGAAAGTAAGTATAGGTACCAGAAAGGGTTCCGTTTCCTAATATAGGGGGTATATACATACTCCGGTTAGGGTTTGGTTAGGCTTCGGGTTAGAGCCTAACCAGGTCCTAAGTACGTGCCCTACAAATACCCTACGAACGTATATAGGTCCGGTCCGAAACCGGGTATAGCCTGTTATCGATTAGCCCGGGTAGAGCCTAGGCCCGTAATATACCCCCCCTCTTTTTCTAGTCGGGTGCCCGGGTAGGTCTGCCTGGTGTTACCGTAGTGACAGGTCCTACGCGTGCCGGCGGTCTATACGTACGGCCCGGCTTTATTTAGGTCTCGTATAGGTCCCGGTCTTTGTTTTGACATTATATAGGTCCTAGCCTTTGTTTAGGTTCGAAGTAGGGCCTGGTCTTTGTTCGGGCCCTATACGCACTCCCCTAGCCCTACTTTCTAAATATATATAAATTCCTCCTTTCCCTCCCTCTAACTCCGACTTCTTCTCTTTTTGTAACCTACTAATTCCCCCCCTGCCTCTGCCTACCTGTATACCGTCTTACTACCTATGCCTATACCGTATCCTAAGTTTTTTTTTTTTTTTATTTAGAATGTCTACTATAGTTGGCTTGCTTAGTAGCGATAGTAATAGCTATTATCCTAATAGCGATAAGAATGAAGATTATAATGTAAGTTTTCCCTTTATTTTCCTAACTATAGCTGCCTTATACGTGTCCCAGCCCCTACTAACCTCCTAAATTTTAGTATAAGAATTAAAACATTTCCCTTAATAGGTTTACCATTAAGGGCAACTCCTCTAATAAGGAGTTTAAACTCCTACCTAAGAAGATATAGTACTATCTTAATTATATTTGCTATATTCTAAATAGTAATAATACTATATATATCCCCAGTTATAGTATATCTTATATAACGTGCCGTTCTACCTATAATCCTTGTATTTAGGACCTATAATTATAGGCAAACAATCTACATTTACATATAGGCATCTATAAGATTATACACTATTATAACAAGGGTATAGCCCTAGAGACCCCCCCCTAGCTAAAGACCGCGACCTATAATATATATAAGGTAGTCCTTACACCTATGTTTACCACCTTAGTACGTTCCTTTACTACGATCATAGAGGCTATATAGGCTAACCGTTCCCCCGCCCGGCTCGCCTTCTCCCCTGCTTAGGCCGCCTCCCCCCGCCGCCGTAGTAACGACCAGGCCCTAGTCGCCTACCCCCGTACTCCCTCCCGCCGCGGTAATGCCCTCCCTGCCACCTCCGACCCCGCCCCTGCCTTACAAGCTGCTAGGCAGCTTATATGCCGCGCTATAACGTAAAATAATACTATATTACACTAGATATAGTATATAAATAAGAATATATTGACTTTAGTTAACATTAATGCCGCCCTTGTTGCCTATATTTTAGGCATGCCTTTGCCTACCTCCCGGGCCTACTACACTACCGCCACGTGCCCTGTACCTGTTCCTATTAACTTTAGCTAGGCCTGTGCCTAACGTTCTAGCTCCCTAGCCGAGTATATGCCGTGCCTAGTCTGTGACTGTAAGGAGCCTGCCCCTGTAGCTCCTAAAGATATAATAAAGGAGGAGGAGGAGATAGAGTACTTAGAGGAGGAGGAGGAGTAAGTATATAGTGTATTGTCATTATATATGTTTATTTTATAATTAGTTAGGTTGGTACGTCCGTAACGTGGCCGCCGCCTATCTGCCCTAGGTTTGCCTATATATACGGAAATTTTAGACCATTTGCTTATATATTCCCCTATGTTTTCTCTTTATAACCAGCCTATTATTTAGGTATATGTCCCCCTATTCCTATTCGAAAGCGTTAAGCGCTTTGGTATTCTCTAAGTTTTCTAGTGGTTCCTAAGTTAGGGTGTTATATCCTTTCTACTTTACTAATATATCGTAGCGGTTTCCCCTCCCCCTTATATTTCTAGCTATAAGAATTGCTTTTACTTTATATTCTTCTTATAGTAATCTATCTTACGAAAGTTCTAATACTAGGCTAGGGTAAGTATCTAATACGTATTATAAGGGGAGTAGGTTAGATATAGTATACTTAACTAGATTAATATAGAAGGTAGGGTATAGGCCCTAGGAGATATCTAAAGTAATAGTTAGTAGTATCGGTACTATTACTACTTTATATTTAGCGTTAACCTAATTAAGTTTCTGACTTAGATAATTAGTTTTTATATTATATAGGGATAACTATACTTTATCCCCTACCTTAAACCTTTTAGCTAGATATCAAGATCGGTTAGCGTTTTCTTACTAGTATTACTATATATATACGATAATAGCCTAGGTCTACTCTATACCTTCTTTTAGGTAGTATAGGAAGTTAATAGCCCTCCCTTATAGGGACGAAGTAGAAGCATCTAGGAGGTTAGCAAACTAGATAGGACTTATATTATAACTATAGAGGAGGTAACTTACACTCGTTCCGATTATTATTAAGTTATAGTTATTAATTATAAGCTAGTATACTAGAAGATATTTAGGCTAGTTATATTAGGCAAAGGAAATAATAATCTATAAGATAGTCTATACCTCCTAGTTTATACGTTCTATGCCTCTATCTATTTAGGGGTAATAGGCTATTAATAGTAACTATTTAATCCTAACAATCTTATAGAAAGAAGTCTAGAATTAGCTAAGCTAGTCTAAGCTATGGTTAATAATAATCTATATTAGAAACCTATAAAACCGCTACTATATATCCTAGAACCAGAGCGTATACGCTTCGGCCCCTATCAAAGATATAGCCTCGAGTTAGATATATTTTGACAGTCGATCGGTAATTACCATAAGGTAATAGGGTAAGTTCTTCTCTCGCGCTAGGAGGTTAACTATAAAGTCAATAGAAATCTGTTTCTAGAAGCGGTTAGTAATAGGTAGGGGTTAGAGGAGTCCTTGTCATAGTTACTATAATACCTTGGCCCTTTGGCATATATAATAGTTCCTCGTAAACCGCTTCGTATTAAAGGATATAAGATCCTAATAATAGTCCCATTAGAGCATCTTAAATAACCTATTCCTCCCTAGGTAACTTAATATAAGGGAGTTATAAACTTGTTAGAGGATAGTAGTAGTAAGGGGTTCCTATATAGGGAGCTAAAGTCTCCCCTAAAACTAAAGAGCACCTTATATACTTAGAGAACAGTCTATAATCTAGGTTTATACTATATTTACCTCTTTAGAGAACTTCTAGGCCCTATCTTAGATAGCCTAGAGTCGGTATATATAGTGTTTATCCTTGAGAACTCCCTTATCCTAGAGGGATATAAGCAAGCTATCTATAAAAATATTACTCCCCTTAGGTAGACAAGATATTTCTAGTAACTCTAAGATAGTAGAGGTATCTAATTAGATAGTAGGGAGAAGTTATATAGTATATTATATATCTTTAGGGAAGTCTTATTTACGATAGGATAAGGCGTTAGGGCGAGACGCCTATAATCTAGGATAGTATTAGAGCTTGAAGTTAAAGTAAGAAAGTATCTTAGCCTATCAAGCTTATCATTTACTAATCGGATAGGGCTAGATAAAATATTCGAGGTTCTTATAATTAGTTAGAATTTAAAAAGGGGCTATAATACTATAAAGCTCTACTAACCAAGCCTTTAAGCAGGAGATAATTATAAGTAATTCCTTATTATAGATTATATAATTCCTTTCGGCTAGGGTTAACTTTATAGAATGATAGGCTATAAGATATAGAACCCTATCTTCTCCCTATTAAGAAAGGTATCTACTAAGGGCCGTCCCGGAATAGTCTACCTCGAGAACTATCTCCCTCTTAGGGTCCTATTATACTAGGATTAGCTCCAAGATAAAGGCCGTCTTAAGGGCTTTAAAGGCCTCTTATTCCTCCTTTCCCTACTAAAATAGGGTATTCTTATAGGTTAATTATATTAGGGGTACGGTTATCTTAGAGAAGTTAGGAATAAAGTCATAGTAAAAGTTAATAAACCTTAAGAAACTCTATACTCCTCGAACTTTCTATAGTGCCTCCTAGTTACAGATAGTAGCGAGCTTCTCAGGGTTAGGACAGACTTAAGCACTAGCCTTAATAATATAGCTAAGGTATTTGACTTCTTTTATAGTAAACGTGTACTTCTTAAGGTTAAGAGCTAACCTTACTACTTATAATCTTTAGAGAACTTCCCTAACTCGTTTTATATAGTCCTTTCTACTTCCTATTATATATACTAAGATATTATTAAGGTATATTATCATAAAGTCTCTAAGTGTTAGGCTAAGGGCGTTATTAATATATTACTAAAAAGTTATAGGTATACCTACTAATCTAAAAGGGTAGACTAGCTACTCGAAGAGTCCGAACTAGGTTCGAAATACTATTAAATACTTGTCTCCCTCTATAATCCGGATATGGTAGAAGGCCGCCCTAACATCAAGCTTCGTAAACTACCAAGCCCTAGCTAAAGAGCAGAGAGTCTCCTTAATTAGTAGAAGTAGGTATCGATCCTACTTTATAATCTTATTTAAGGCCTAGTAGTCTATATAGAATCTCTATCCCCTATCTACCTTCTTTACTAAAAGGATAGGGGTAACGGCCGAAGAGGAACTTGCCTAAATCTATCCCTTATCTAATAGATTAATAACCTATTTCCGGACCTCTAATAGGTGATCTTATAGTATATTATAGAGGGGTCCCCAAGGGAGTTTAGGAATCTTCCTATCAGGACCCTCTTTTAACTTAATATAGTAGTTAGTAATACTATAGTAAGGAGGTAAATTATTAGCCTTCTCCTTGTCAAAGAGGTTAGCAAAGTTATAAAGCTCTTCTAGTAGAGTTACCTCTAGTTCTAAGCGGCTGCTCCCCTTTTCTCTTATACCCCTATCGAGTTTATACCTCAATTCTAGGATGGTTATCATTTCCTAGATACTTATAACTAGGAAGGTATTAGAGGTCTTCCTTTTCTATACTCTCCGGACTAGGCCTACGAAAACCATACCTATAATTTAGGAGATTCCTATCTTTTTAGTCTATAAGGAGACTTCCTAGACAAATAGTCCTAGCTACGCCCTAATCTTAAGGATACTAATACTTATATCTAGTTTAACCTCCTAATATTCTATCTATAGAAGGCCTAATATAATGTCTTATATTAATCTAGGAACTATATAGAATATAACCTAACTCTCCTATCCGTCGATATCTATTATAACGCGAACTATCTAAGTAATCTTCTAGTTAGGATATACCCCTATTATAGTACTAAAGGTATAAGGGGTTAGTAAACTAATTTGCTCAAGTCTAAGCTTCTAGTATATCCTTTTACTAATGACATTATAGCTAGAATATCTACTATCTACTTAGGTATTTATAAAGCTAGTAGAGTTAAAGAAGACTAGAATAAGAAAAGGAGGTCTATCTATTCTCCTACTAATCTCTATGAACTCGCTTTCCTAGTGGTTATAGTCTTCTAGCCCCCTTGTAAGACTTTGCTTAGGGGCTATTCTTTTCCCTGCTCCCTATCTTCCTCGTCAGACTAGTCGCTTTCCTCTCTTTCTTCCTTAGCTTCTAGGGTATAAATGTTGGTCCTTGGCTAGTTCTACTATACTAGTCTTCTAGTAGGGGTATATTTATACTTAGTAATAAAGTAACCCTTCTATCTATACTAAATATATGCTCCGGCTACCTATTATATTGCTCGTACCTCCTAGCTAACCTATTTCGCCCTTAGGGCGTCTCCTCTACATCCCCTTGGTTAGTCCTTACTAGGACCCTTCTTTTATAGGTCGGTCTATATTAAGTTAATACCTATCATTAGCATATCCCTATTTATATCCTTCTCTCTCTATAGCTTAAATATTACCTATTATCTTTATATCTACTAGTATCTCTTACCTAGGTAAAAGGCCTTAAGGTCTATCGCGATTTTATAATATCTCTCTACTACTACTATATAGTTATCTTAGGGAATTCCTTATCTAATAGCTATATATTTAAGCCTTAGGGAGAGACATTACTATAGTTTAATTAGGTATATCTTGTCGTTCTAAAGAAGACCGCTTACCTTCGAGAGTTTTGCCTTAAACCAAATAATAAAGGTAGAGAACGGCTTATTATCTCTTTATTATAAGAACTCAAGCTCTAATAGGGTGACTATCTTCTTATAAGGGTCAGAAAAGATGCTCTCAAGGTATTAAAGGAACTAGGCCGGGTCGTACCTAGTCTTTAGGCCTATAGATTCGTAATAGGCTATAACCCGAGTCTAAACCTATCGTATCAGGTTTCCCTAGATAAAAACCTACTAGTCGTAATTAGAACCGATAAAGTCTCTATCTACTATAAGGATATATTCTATCATACTCTTTTAGGCTATAAAAAGTTCCTTCTTACCATCGAAAGGTTCCCTAGTTAGGAGTCGTTTCCTTTAAGGCTACTATCTCTCTAGGGATATCCCGACCGAGTCAGGGGTTAGTATAGGTTAAGTCCGAGACGCCTAGAGGGAGTCGATCATAGTATTCTACTATGCTACCGCTACTTAGAGGGAGCGTACGAGTTCCTATAACTCCGCCAAGCTCAAAGGCGTATATACTCTAGATTCTACTATAACTAAGTCGTCGGTTGTTCATTTAGAAGGGTTGCTATTAAAGGAAGGTAGTTAAAATATAATATACTAGCCTTATAGTAACTATAGATAAGTATATAATGTTTTATTTAACTACCTTAAGGGAAGAAAGAGGGGAAAGTAAGTATAGGTGCTAGAAGGGGTTCCGTTTCCTAATATAGGGGGTGTATATATGCTCCGGTTAGGGTTTGGTTAGGCTTCGGGTTGGAGCCTAACCGGGTCCTGAGTGCGTGCCCTACGAACGCCCTACGAACGTATGTAGGTCCGGTCCGAAACCGGGTATAGCCTGTTATCGATTAGCCCGGGTAGAGCCTGGGCCTGTGATAGTACCCTATTATAGAATATAGTAAATAGATTAAGTGCTATAAGATAGAAGATAGTCTTGAGAAGATTAGGGAAAGTATTTTGTTAGTTAGAAAAACGCAATTTGAGGACTTCGAATTTTAGTTATTGCATTTTTAAGCGTTTTGTCAGCTAGTTATAAGATTTGATAGATAGCTTAGAGGCGCTAGGCTCGGAAAGTAAGGCGTTCTGTACTGGGTTAGGGTTATATATGGGCACTCGAGTACATTTGAGCAAGTGCAAGTCGACGCAAATATCGGTCACGTATAGCTAAAGCAAAGCAAATACCGCTTCAAATTTGCGTTGTCTGCGTTGTTGCGTTGTTGAGAGCGCTGGCCCTAACCGCAACAATCCCTCTTCACACCTACGTACGTATATACTCCGTATATAATTACGTGTGCAACTGCTCTATATCCTCCCTTATTAGCATCACCGCGTACTTGTTCACATCGTGGATATGTGTGTAATTACTTGTAATCCGTAGATGGCGTATCCAGCGCAGGATAGACGTGAAACCAGTCACCGCATCCGCCTTCGGACCTGCTGCTGATCGTTCGCACGATTGGCATCACCAATAAATTAGATGTCTTATAGGGCAGCTCAGCTCATCCGAGAATCCCGAGTTTACGTACGGCAAGTCTGTCAGCAGCCATTCAGAGACAGGAATCGGTGAGACAACGTCCAGACATGTCTTACGATCGTGGAGCGACATGTCTCTTCACCTCGCTGCGTGGAGTGCAGTTAGGGCGGTTGTCGATAATTACTCCCGGAGAAGGGACGAGGACATGGAAACAGATCTGCCAGCCGAAGCAGAGAATGGAGATAAAAAGGTCGGTCTGTAACCAGATAGCCGGCACCGTGGTTGTGATAATAACCCGTCAGAGTTGTTTCCCGTTTCCCGTTCCTTTCTCGGCTGCTCGACTCTCCTTGCCCAACAATCATTACCCCAGGCAGACAGACAACAAACGAAAAAAAAAAAAAAAAAAAAAAGGTCTGAAGCAATTATACCACGATGAGCCCCTCCGCCGCCGTCCTCCCCCGCGCGGTCTTCACAAACTTCCTCCTCCTCCTCTCCCTCCTTCTTGCCTCCCCGACGTCCGCTTTGAGGAACTCATCCTGCGGCGTCGTCAACACGCCGCGCTACTGCCGGGGGACCGACTACAACGAGTCCCTCGCCAACACCTACCTCTGCGGCGACCGCCGCCTGGGGCCGACGCAGCTCCCCTCGGCCTGGGAAGACTTCACGGCGGCGCCCATCCTGGCGGCGATCGTGTTCGGGTACGACCGCTTCGGCGGGCTGTGTCCGGGCGACTTCCTGGCGCGGTGGACTGGCGACGACGGGAGGTACGAGTACCCGGAAGAGACCCAGGGGTTCCTGCCCAGCGGCGACGGGACCGGCCCGCTGATCTGGGGCAACGTCACGCTCCCCGTGGGCACGCTGGTGGACCGGTTCGGAGGCGAGGGCGGGAACTATACGAGCCCCGCGGGCACGCCGTACGCGCTGAGGGCGCTGCCGCCTTCCAACCTCGACGAGGCGACCACCGAGTAGGTGCTGCCCTTTTTAATTATTTTGTTCTTTTCTTCGTTTTGTTTTTTTTTTTTTTCTGTTTTAGCCAGTTCTCGACTGTTGGATGCCGGTCATATAAGAGGGGAAAGGTAGTGAGCTAATTAACTGTCCTGCGGTGGTAGTTACCCATACAACTACCACGTTTACAGCGTGGCCGAGCCGCTAACGGTGCTGGCCGGGCCTATCCAGCCCTGGTTCGGACAGCCGGGAACCGGGGTGCAGTACGAACTGTACTCGAATGTCTCGGTTCTGATCGGACAAGGGTCTCTGAGGAGGGAGGACCCGTCGGTGCTGCTTCCTTAGTACCTTTGATCGATGTGCTCAAGTTGAGAGAATCTGGGCCACGTACCAGCCATCTCTGCTTCTTTTTCTTTTGATTTTATTGTTATTTCATTCTATGATGTTTTGTTGCTGAACTAGCTCGCTCGACTTGGACCTCGATCAACCACGATGCGAAAAAGAAAAGCGAGAGGAAAATGAAAAAAAAGAAATTTATTGAAAAAATGAACCATATAATTTAATTAGCACCGGGATTGGCTGGTCGTTGCCTCTTCGAGCTTGGTTAGGGAGAGCGGACGGAATCCCAAAATTTCCGGCACATATGGTCGGTTGTAATTGGGTCTAACTACCAAAAGTCGACTTGAAATACATTCCTTAAACCATGGAACGGAGTGGCAGATGCGTGTTAATTAGTAAGGAGCTTAGAGGCATATATTACTAATAATAGTCCTTACAATCTTGGGATCCATAAACCGCGTTATCCCTGCGCCGATGAATGTGTCCATTTGAGCAAACACAATAGTCGACAGCACCACGAATTAACAGGATAAAGTACTGTATGATGGGTCAATTCAGCAATGTGTGAGTACGGATTACTGTGGTAAGAAGGTGGACCACAGCAAGAGGGCTCCGTCCCACAAAGGCCCTGACCCACTTCCAGGGGTGTTTATCTTGGCGACATGCAACTGGGGCATACAGACAAAAGCGAACTACGTTAAAGAGAGAACTGGAGAGGTCAAGGCATCGAGACGGTTCACATGGTCTGAAAAGAAGCCATTTTGCTACGTGAAAGGTTTATGTACTGGTGGAGCGGGGCACTCCAGAGTGAAAAATGAAACTATATACAGAAGAAGGATCGCGCGTGTCTCAGAACCTCCTTCAGAGAGGTTCGTTTACAGGCACTGCGAGTACCAGTCATTCAGCTTGGTGCAAGTGTAGGGGCTCTCGCACTGGGTAGGGCCAGTGAACCCAATTCCTCCGCATTGCTCGTAGTGCTTAGCGACACCCGTGCCGCCAGTCGGGCCGGGGGAACCGGAGGATGTGGTGGACGAGCTGACGGGCGGGTTGGGGTTGCCGCTGCCGCCGTCGGGCAGGCCGGAGACGGTGGAGCCGATGGGGCCGAAGCGGATGTTGGAGAAGATGACGTTGGAGTTGGGGGCCTCGGCCTCGACCTCAGCGGGGACGCCCGAGGTGGTGGGGCAGGCACCGCGCTCGGCGCCCGGCTTGCCGGCGCCGTCGATGGGCCAGGTGGAGTCGAGCCAGAGCATGTTGACGGCGTGGTCGTCCCAGATGGACATGACGAGGACCATGGGCCCCGCGAGGGCCTTGCCCATCTGGACCATGCCGCCCTTGTCCTGGAAGTCGGTCACGTCGCCGAAGGCGGCCTTCTGGCGGTCGCACCAGTCCTGGGTGATGGAGTTGCCCTCGACGCCCGGGATGGTGGACTCGGAGTTGGGGATGACCTTGCCGTTCTGGACGTAGAACCGCTTGATCTCGGAGAGCTCGCCGGCCGAGTTCTTGAGGAACTGGGTGACGACCGTGATCTTCTTGGTCGTGTCGACCGTCATGCCCTTGCCGTAGAAGGTCTTATTGCCCTGGCGGTACGAGTTGAAGTCGCATCCGTCGGGGTCGCAGATGCCGGCATAGCGGTCGGTGCTGTAGGTACCGCCGCACGAGTCGCCCTCGCAGCGCGACTGGCCGATCACGGTGCAAGGGTGGGGAGTGAAGGCGGCGGCCATGTTGTTGGCCTCCCAGACGTCCATCTCGGAGCAGCAGCTGCCGTACTTGCCCGTGCCGGCGTTGGCATCGTTGGTCGAGCCCTGCCAGTTCTCTACGTTGGCCTCGCCGTTGATGAACTTGAGGTCGCGGGGGCACTGAGAATCACAGTAGCCGGTACCGTACTTGGCACCTGCCTTGTTGCCCGAGTACTTGGACATGCCACCATCGGCATCCATGGACACGAAGTAGAGGGCGCCGTTGAGGCCGCAGCCGAGGTTGGAGACGTCGACATCGAAGGTGAACTCGTTGCCGAGGAGCTGGAACGCTGTGTCATTCGCGTCAGCGGGCTGGGCGCCATCATCTCCCGGCGGCCGGGTGCGAGGGGAACTTACTCTGGTACTTGGTGTCGCTCTCCATCAGGTAGGTACGCGAGCCGATGTTGGTCGAGTACTGGCCCTTGGTGACGAACTTGAGGTTCAGGGAGTTACCGCTCGTGGTGATGCCATAGGTGCTCGAGTAGTCAGCGCCGTCGATGCAGCACTTGGAGGCGCAAGAAGGACCATCGCTGCAGTACGAAGTATCCCACGTGTTGCCCTCGTAGCAGTTGGTGGCGCTATCGGTCCGGTGAGTCCACCGCCAGTTGGCGTCGATGGTGATGGAACCCTGGACGCTGGTGCAGCTGCCACCAGACGTGCACTTGGACCACGTCAGCGAGGGGTGGTTCTCAGCGGTCAGAGTGCAGGCGTTCTGAGCAGCGGCGCCAGCCACAAGGGCGGCGAGGGTCGCGAACTTGGCGTACATGGCGGAAGAGGATCAGCACACAGTTGCTTGATCTGAAGACAAGGGCTGCCAGGCAAAAGACACGCCCATCAAGAGCTGGGAATCACCCAATTTATATAGATGGTAGCCAGGCTAATTGTCGCGTCGCTTCGGACGGACATTCTCCATGGCCCCATCTATCGCCAAATCACAGAGGTCAGCCGGCCAGCCGCCTTCCCGGCTTCTCGGGAACGCCGCCCTCCCACCGCTCGGCCCCGGTGTTGGGTATCATTACGAGAGGTACAACGAGGTTCCGTACCGTGGGAGACGGGCCGCGGGCCGTCGATGCTCAAACAAGACGAGTGTGCTCGTCAGCCGTCGAGCGATGGGTCGTCATGGACAAGGGAGCAATGTCATCTCGGGACTGGGGCCACCGACCTGCCGGCAGGGGGAGGAGAAAAAAAGGGGGGCGGCGTCGGCAAGATGGCAAGAAGTCTGGGAGATAGTCAAGGACGAAGGGCCAAGCAGGTCGCGTCGCTTGCACTCTGGTGAGGCTCGCTAGTGCTTGCGGTGGGTGAGGTGGATCAGAGTAGAGGCCCGATGGAGAACGGGCGCTGCGGTGACAAGCCTAACCGGTCGATAGCGGCTAGTAGGCTGGGCGGCGATGTCACGTTATTGTTGCCACGGCCGGGCACGGACTGAGGGCATCGTTGGAGGACGTGGAGCCGTGCGATAGAAGCGATTAAAGGTTGCTGAAGGGTCGGCGAGGGCAACCACACCTCATTGGAGGAGTCAGGGCGCGGCAGCCAGGTTCTCAGGGGTGACACGGAAGGCGTCCGCCGAGAGCGACTCTGCGAAGCCTAGGCCGCCCTGCGGAAGAACCTTGGTTCACGATGCTCTCTGGTGACCGCAGAAGAGCGTATTTGACGCTCCGCGCAAATGCGATCCGAAGTGCCGGTGCGAGGCTCCTGTCGCCTGCTCGTCTGCCCGCCCTGACTCTCAACGCAGCACGAACAGCGCTGCCGTAGATTCTCCTTCAGAGCCTGCACTGGTGTAGATTCAAGCAAAAGGCGCACGAGAGCGGAGAAAGCCGCAGCACACCCCATCCCTTCGCTTCTCCCCGCATTTTAGTTCCGGTGGCCCACTTACCCCGGCTTCTGCAGTCTTGGTAACTAGTGTAGTGTATTTGGTGGTTTCTGATGTGCGTGGAGAGAGAGGCCTTCAAAAAAAAAAGTCTCTTGGCGGAACTCGCCGTGTGTGCGGCTTTCACTTCTATGGAAGTTGAGGTCGATTTTCCCAGATCTTGAGGCTCAAAAACCCCCAAATTTGGCACCAAACGACTGGGACGCAAAACCGGGTACCTGGTACCATCTTCAATATACTTGGGAATGCAGCCGCGGTGATTGTCGGTCTGGGCGCAACCTCATCGGCGTTGGCGGGCGATCAGCAGGTACAGCAGGGAGGTGCAAACCGGGAAATGAGAAGAGCCCAGACCAACGAGGACCGCGGGCATCGAGCTCCGATCACCCTAAGTTGGGCCTAGTGCCGCCCCACCAAGGAACAGACCAGGGTTGTTTGCTCCTCCCAAGGGAACAGTCAGGGGCATGGAGAAGCTTCGCTCGTCGCTTCCTTGTGCTTCCACCCGACTGCTTAAACTCAGACAATTGATTCACTGGTAACTAGTCGTGCCACAGTGCAGCGCATTCAAGGGCAAACCGCTTTCCCAAATAACTAGTGCAGGAAGGGCTGGTTTCAACCGCTGTTGAGCTCAGGACATCCGTAACGTTATTCCACTTTCCGTGTTCCCTTTCTTCCGCTGCTTCTACAATACTTTCATCGACGCTCCCCAAATCCGATACCCTTTTTTTTTGGAAGATCGGAAAACAGCGAATGGTTCGCGTCGAGTTTTCGGCGTGTTCCCACTTCTCCCGCGTTCTTGGTAACGAAGAACCTGCGCAGGCTTCTCAGACTGTTTCCAGCATCTACTATGTAGGCAATAGATTCTCGGCTGAAGAGATGAAGGGCGCTTGCGCATGTAACTCGATCCACTCTCTCCCAGCTTCTGCCCGTCCCGTCGTGATCTGATGCAGTTAGCAATCCTTACCTGAATTACGGACACTTTCCTATCTGCGTTAGACTGTGATGCCCACCTCCATTCTATCCTTGCGTCGACAACCAACCATGCCTCATCGGGTAGTCTATCGCGCTGTCGGACTCTCGGCAGCGGCATTGACTTTTGTTTCGTCCCCTCCCCTGCCAGCTCTGGGCCTCGACGAGGGCAAGCAAGTATGCGATTACCATTCTCCATCAAGATAGTATGCACCAAAGTGAATGCAGCAGCGTTGGCAGTGGATCAAGTGGGCCCGGTTCAGCGATACCCCATTCCTAGAAGTCCCTTCAACGGGGTCTTGCGGGCGCGCCGGAACGAACAGCCGGACGGCCTGGTTGTTCACATGGCATGAATGGCCGTGAGAGCACTGTTATGCGGGGCGATACACGACTGATCCGCACATCATCGGCTTTCCGGGTCGCTCCCCTTCCCTACGCGTACAATAGCAAACGACGCGAGCCAGAGCTGCATGGGGAAACACTTTACACAATGCGCGACAGGTACGGAATCGGAACGGCTCAGCATCGCAGCCTCCGTCTTACATAGAACTTATCAGATACGGAGTAGCGTTCTCTATAGAATCCGGGAAACTAGAAAACGTAAGATTGTCCTATGTACCACTGTATGCGTACCTAGTCTGGGTTCTAGCGGAGGTGCTATTCTGGGGACAAACAGAAACAATCAGAAACATCACGCAGCGATAGCCAGGTAGCATAATAACTCTTCTTCACTCCGCTTGCGGAACTAGTACGCCGCCTAAGCGCCTGCGAAGAGTTTTCGCGCTCACCACTCCCGTTGGGCCCGATTACTGTATGAACTGTGCACACTTTAATTAAATCCCCCCCACGCACGCCTTAGGTTCACGCTCATGATTAGGTACCTGCTTGGTAAACCAATAGCCCCCTCAAACGTATAATATCTCCGGGAGTCGTACTTCTCGGGGACTCGGCAGGACCGCTGACAGTAATTCAAGGGTGGTTTTTTCAAACAATATACGTCCTCGGGCGGACCTGAGTAGCATCCCGGCGTCCCAAGTCAGATGTCACTGCATCCCGCATGGTATGCCGTTGCGTTGTATTCAACCAAGATTCCAGTGTTCTACGCATGTTCGAGCGCATTAGGGCGGCTTGAGCTGGTATAATTATCCGAGATCGATGATACGGTCCTTTACTAGCAGAGTATACAAACGTACATATATATGAGACACTTTTGCAGAACAACGTGACTCTGATAGCCAGGAGCAGCAGAATTCCTACACTAACAATGGCAATAATCGTGTGTTTGTGTTTCAAGAGGTTCTAAGATGTTGGGGTTTTTTTGTCACATTGAGGCTCTCTTATAATAAACGGACTTTTGAACCATATACTTATCGAGCTTTCGATGTTAGAGTGGTTAGGACTAAAAGATATGTACCTATTATTTATTAAGAGGCTAAGGTTCACCAGAATTCATCCATTTGTATCAATAACGATAGGGCTATAAGGACTCCTCATCAGCCGTCTCATCTTCACCTACCCTACGGCGAAGAGGGACTTAGCCCAAAAGCATTTGTCGAGCAAGTCATCATCGTAAGCTGACTAGCTTGTCGTCTCGCGTTTTGTCTCTTTCGAATTTCCGACGTTGCCCATTTTTTTTCAGGAATCAGGGATTGGGGTTTTTCTTCTACCTAATTAAGTATAATTAAAATCGAGATCAAATTATTATCGTCCTTGAGTTATAATAGAGAGTGATTCACTCTTAATCACTTCGCCGAAAAAGATATAACAGGCTGAGCCCTTACTGTCTAGGGTTCTGTGTTGTTATGGAAGTGACAAGTCTCAAGAAATCCGTGATGGACTTTGGTTTATATCTAAAGGTCTCTTCTCGTCTCGGATACAAGCTAACAACATTACAGCTAATTAACGAACTTGGATACCTTTCTTGAGATTTTGACTAATTATAATCAAGTAGTAAGGTAATTAATCGTGACTAAGGATTGAGAATTACTTGTATAATTAACGCCGGTTCTACTTTTTAATAATAATAGACTCAAAATGCAATTATTTAAGCTAAGGTATAGAGACAATTAGAGTGCAAAGTGTAGGTAGAAGTTTTGAAATTACTTGTCAAACCAACCTTTATCTTTAATTAATTACACTCCTCCTGGTCTGCTAGTGTAGGGCGTAGCAGCCGCCCCGATGGCGCGGCAGGATTCACGGTCCCTGGACACTCTTTCTCCTCTTTTCTTCTCCGTGGTTCTGCTCGATGTGCTTCGACCTTAGCAACCGCTGCGCGAGAAGGAGTGAGAGAGAGGGAAGGAAAAGGAGTCAAAAAAGAGAGGGATCGGTTGCCACGCGGATTGCCACGGGCAACCCAACCCTCCCACTAATTAGGCCGGACATCGCCTCTCCAACGTTAGAATCATGTTTCAGTGTCGGGCAAGCTTAGCCCTCCTCAACAACGGCCGAGGCAGCCGACGTGGACGATGAGACAGCCCGCCATCCTCGCTGTCGGATGCAGCCTCGGGGCCGCGCTACCCGACGTGCCGACTCCTGAGAGCTTCCTCCGCCGGATTGGGGTGCAAACAACAGTCCTGGGTGACTATGTCTACGTAAACGGGGGAGAGCTGAACCAGCTAGTGGACGGGGAAGCCAGCAGAACGGGACCGTCAACTTTAGCCCTTTAGGTGCCAGCACACTGAATCAGGGAGTGTCTGAGTACCTACCGTGCTTCGGACAAACGGTCTCATCATCGTGCTGGGAGGCTATAATTACGCCTTCGATCACCGGCTACCTGAACAAACCGGATGGCCCGCCCCTGGACCTTCGAAACCTAACCTTTTTCAAACCGGTGAGCAAGCAGAGCTATTGGCAGGTTACAACCGGGGATGTCACCCCAACGCCGCGTGGCCGAGCTGTGTTCGTGTCGGCAAGCGGCAGGTATCGAGCGTGGGCGGCGCCGACAAGTCGCTGGGAGACAAGGATGAAGCCGCGCAGGGGCTGCTCCTTTTCGACATGACCACCTGGAAATGGGGTGATTCTTACGACGCCGAGGCCGCCGACTACGAGCAGGCCAAGGAGATCAAGGAGTGGTATACCAATGGGTAATTACGTTTGTTGTGCCTGCGCCGGAGGCTGCGAGCGAGGTCCTGACAAGGGGGCACCCAGCTCGCTGGCAAACGTCGAGCGGTCATCAGACGAAGTACGAAAGCCATTTGTCGAGCAGAAAACAAGAATCAACAGGCACCAGTGAGTAATTTTCAATCCATGACTTGACATCGAGAAAATCCCCGTGATTCTCCCCTCCCTAACCAACCTAACCATACCATCTCAGCTGTTGAACCCGGATCCAACGAACTAACTCCTTCTCTCTTCTGCAAAATTCAGCCCCTACACCCACGGCCACTGACAGCCGGGTAAACAATTCCGGATTCGGCGACTCGTCTGACGATTCCGAAAAGACCCCCGTCGGAGCCATAATAAGGGGCGTGATTGGAGGGGTCGCGGTCGTCGCCATCGTTGTCGCTGGCCTTTGGATCTTCATCCGCCGCCGGCGGAAGCAGCAAGAACCCGCGGCCGGGCAAAACGGAGGCGAAGACGACAACGACAGCAACAATCCACCAGTCAACCGGCCTGGCGCCAGCTCCACCGCCGCCACTGCCAGCCCGACTGCCAACCACGCCGAGCTGCCCGGAGCGACCTTCTTTCCAAGCGGCGGCGGCGACGATGCCTTCGGGTTACAATTAATTTACTAATTACAACTACTACACCGCTAAGAAGGACACCGACCCCAAACCGGGGGTAATTACAGCCGGGGCCGAGGATCGTGCCCGCGGAGGTTAGCGCGGCCGGGCACGAGTATTACACGGAGCTGCCGTCTGAGGGGCACAATGCGGACGGCTACTAATTACCATCAACAGCAGCCGCAGCCACAGCCGCATCTTCAGGTCCCCCAGAATGGCGAGTCACCGGCCGTGCGGAATCCGGGCCCTACTCCGCCGCCGCCGCCGCCGCAGCCGGCTGAGGGTGGGTACGGAGTAGGGCAGGGGGGTCGATTTGGGAGTTACGGGTATGCGACGTATGGCAGGATGTAATTAATATGAGCTGGATTCGGCACCCGGTGGGAGGCAATACCCTGCTTAATTTGTATACGCTTCCCCCCCCCCCTTCCCTTTACATAAAAGAAGGCACCTTCATTCAGAAAAGAGGGAAACGAATCGGACAGCAGATTCCCCGCAGCTCTCACACATCTCACAAAATCAAAGCAGTACACCCAAGGGGCTTCTGCTGAATACCGACGATTTCCAAGACATGCTCTTCCTTTCCGTATGAACCATCTCTCCCAGGGGGGTATAATATACCTAACGAATAACACTACTACCCAGCCTAAGAACCTTCCCCGCCCTCCGCTCACCCAATGTTGAACTCGCTCGAAGCATTCATCACCATCTTCATCTTCTCCCTCATTCTCCTGGCCGCATCCTCATCCACCGCCCCGATGCGGTCTCCGTCGTCGTCGTCGTCGTCGTCGTCGTCACCACCACCACCACCGCCGCCGCCACCACCACTCTTCTTGATAGTGACCTTGCCGCTGCTCGAGACCTTGGCCTTCTTGTCGCCGCCAGATGCCGCCTTCTGCGCCCGCCGGGCCACGCCCCCTCCGATGCCGCCGGGCGTCTCGCGCAGGGCGAACGCCTTGGCCATGTGGCCCAGGTGCAGCTGCGTGATGTCGAAGTAGACGCGCTCCTCGCGCACGTGCGTGGCGTACGCCCGGATGTGCGACCGGAACGCCTGCCGGGCCGACTCGAGGAGCGGGTTGTCCCTCGGTTTGGACCGCTGCTTGGTCTTGGCCTTGGCCTTGGCCTTAGCCTTGCCGTCCTCGTCTTCGTCGGTTGCGTCGTCCGGTTTGGCGAGTAGCCGCTGCTCGAGATGCAGCTGGAGGGCTTCGGCCCTCGAGGTCCACGTTTGTTTCCCCGTCTCCGTCGTGGTGTAGGTTGAGGGGAGGTTGACGGCTGTGATGAGGCCCTTTTGCAGGATGGCCTCGTAGAGCTGGGGGACGATGGGGGTCGCCGCGGGGAGGATGGAGGTGTAGCCTTCTTCGCACCCCGGTAGGAGAAACAGGACAGCCTTGCCGGGACGGCCGGCACGGGCGGTACGGCCTATCCGATGGACGTGGTCCGGCACGGCGAAGGCGGGGTCGTATTCGATGACCAGGTCGACGGATGGGACGTCGAGACCGCGTGACGATATATCCGTGGTGATCAGGACCGCCGGGTCCTTGCACCTGGAGAAGGCGTTGAGCGTTGCCGAGCGTACCGGCTGTGCTAGCGAGCCGTGGAGCTTGTGAAGCATCACCTTCTTGTTTGCCGGCGATGTGACGTACGCGGCCGGGGCTACGGTCGCGTCCGTATTCGGATTACGGTCCGCTTTGCTGGGCGAGGAATCGGGGGTCGGAGGCTCAAGCGCTTTCGTGTCCTTGAGTAGGTCGAAGTGGAAATCGACCGAGTCGGCGCACGAGATGAAGATGATGGCCTTCATGACGGACCCTTTCCTTGCGAAGGTCGACTTCAGCAGGGAAATCAACGTCACGAGACGCAGTTTGGCTGGCACGATGATGCATGACTGCTTGAGCTGCGAGGGAGCAGCGAATACCGCCTCGGTACCGGCTTCGGCGTCTTTGCTCATCTCGGATTTTGAGGCCATGATGTGCACGGCATCCTCCAGACTGATCTCGCCCAGTCTCTGGACGTTCATTTTCATGGTTGCCGAACAGAGGATGGTGATCCTCCTGGACGGAAGGATGCCGTCTAACACGACCCCCTCGGGGTTCTCCTTGAGCAGCTTCCCCGCTCGAATCTTGCTGACGATGGTCCTGATGTCATCCTCGAAGCCCATCTCCATCATCCGGTCCCCTTCATCCAGCACCAGCCACCGGACCGTGCCGACGTTAAGCACCTTTGTGTTGTCGAGGTGGTCTGCCAGGCGACCGGGCGTAGCTATCAAGATGTTGACGCCCTTCCGTATCCTTGCCTTTTCCGACTTTTTGCTCTCACCACCAATAACAGTGGTGCACACCAGCCAAGGGGCACACCGCAGCACATTCTCCAGGACTACGGAGATCTGCTTGCACAATTCTCGAGTGGGGGCCAGGATGATGGCGAAGAGCCCTGAGTTCCGGTGCACCTTCGTCTCTTTCGGAGTGCCGTCTTCGTTCAAGCTCAGCGCCATGATCCGATGGACGATTGGGAGGAGGTAGGCTAATGTTTTTCCCGAACCGGTCTCGGCTTGAACGAACGCATCACTGTCTCCATTGATGAGCTGCGGTACTGCGTTCTTCTGGATGGCCGTCGGAGCCTTCATCTCGAGCTTGTTGGCCAGGTGTTGAGCGATGCGCCTCGAGACGCCTAGTGAGCGAAAGTTCTCGGCCTCCTCGGACAGCGGCGCGTTGGAAGGTTTCGGCGGCTCGACCTCCTCGGCCGGGGCTCGGTCGAAATCGGTCACGGCTGACGGGTTCGACGTGAAGAGACTCGATGAGACGTGTCCCGTCTTTATCGCGTGGCTGGGCGCCTTGGGGCCGGCATCGGCTGTTCTGGGGACCTTGGCGTGTCTGTGGGAGTCTCCATCCTCAGTCCTCGGTCGCTTCGCCGGTCTGCTCGCCTCGTGGTCGGCAGTGGTCGGGTTGCGTCTTGGCGGGGTCGACGAGGAGGGGCCGTTCCCTTGCCATTGTTTGGCATTCCTCTGCGCCCTGAGCCGGTCGCGCCAGCGGCCGCCCTTGAACTTGACCTGGTTCTTCAATGGCGCGTCGCCAATCTCAAAATTGAGAAGCATGCCATCGTCCGCCATGGTTGCTACTGCTTTGACTGAACCGGTGCTGGGAGTTGGGAGTCCGGCAGAAAAAAGTTGACCGCCGAACCGAACCCTCCAGACTGGCATGGGCCTTCCTATCCAATTCTGACCGCCTGCCAAAATTAGGCAGCTTCGGGAACAGGCGAGACCCACTAACTTAATCCGTTCGTACTCTGTCATCCGTACACAAGTTCAGGAAAGGTAGTTATCCGCACCCATGTGGATTTCGGTTTCAATCATACCCACACGAGGTACAGAGTATTCCTTACTGCTGTTTACTTGTGCCTACTAATGGCACATAGATCTCCCGTGCACGTCCAGATAGTTCCCTGCCAACCTTTCCATCAGCGCCCACAGGCCTTCCAAACACGGTAATTAGCAGCGGTAATTACAGAGCGGTTGGGTAAGCATCTTCCATGCTACGTAGTTGGGTTGATTGAAGCCTCCGTTAACAGGAAATTTCGTAGCTACAATGCCCACAGAGTCCACCATTCCCGGTCCCCCAGCGCGTACGGCGCCTGGATCCGGGCAACGCAAGTATGTACACCAGCATTGCCCAACGGACCCAAACCTTGACCCTCCATTCCCTGGGCGTCAAGGCGTCTGAAATTGAGGCAATAACCGGGATGAAAAAAAAGTGCATTGAGGGCCCTCTTACTCAGGGATCAGAAACGGGGTTATGTACCAGGCGGCCCCATCAAGGATGAGCATGTCGCAAACGCGCCAAAGGCCGGAAGACCAAAAGTGGTGACTGAACCGGTTGCGCGGGCCATTGAACAGGTTGTGGCCAAGCACAGTACCTCAGCAAAATGTACCTATAAGCAGATTTCTGATGACGTCGCCGGCCTTCTTGGTGGCTGAGGCCCGAGCCGCTCAACAATTTGGCGGCTGAAGCAAGTTAACCTCAAGGGCGTTAAGTTGCCGACTAAAGCTGGCTGGAAGAGGCCTTAGGAGAAGAAGCTTGTCTGGAATGACACAACTCTGCTATGACGGGTTTAATAACCCGTACAACATGTCGTATCTGGCGTCTGACCTGTGAAAGCATGAATAGCCGTCATGGTACCGCAGAGCGAAGGAAAGGCCAGTTGATTTTAATGTTCTTGATTTGCGTGGTTCAGAGATACATAGGACCCTCTTACTGTTGGCCAAACTACCACCTTAATAAGTACGGAGTAATTACCTGATGAGTTCCGTTACTGACTGGAGATTCTTGCTCTACCCCACCATGCGGGTGATAGGCTTACATCATGTGGTTGCAGGTGCCGCTTCGGACATGCAAGTTTCCGAGTACGGAGTACCGCGAAGCTTTCTGCTCCATCACGAAGGAGCACCCCATCATGGGATGACATTACGCATTCGCCGGCTAAAGACGCATCCAAGAATGGTGGCGATTGGAATTGATTGATATGGTGTTAAGGCCTGCAGATAAGGGCTTGCTAACTTCACTCTTCCGGTCATCCCGAGGTTGTTGCCGATGGGACCTCGGTGGGAGTTCTCAGAACGATTTGACAGATATTAATTATCGTAGCCAAAGAATACCAAATATAGTGGCCACGGTTGCCAGTGGGACGATTAAGCTTTCCGATCAGGCGAGATGACGCCGCTAAATTACTTCCTTCGGGCTGGGTTCGGGACCGAGAGGAAGGATTGGCTCCTGGGGAGGTACCTACCCGCGACACAGACAATTCATCGATCCGGCAGCAGTTGGAATTTCCCCAAGGCAAGCTCCGATTGCCATGTAAACAGACGCTCAGCTGTGCGACATCTCGGTGACTTACAATTTCCGGGAAGTTGGACGCTGAAGCGATAATTATCTGGCCGGATAACCCAATTATTAATAATATTCGAGTTTTGCCTTCGCGATGCCTCCTAGTACTCCCCTTCGGCCATTTCTCCGCGCTATACATCGTGCGAGTACAATGGGCACCCAAATCGCCATCACCGCTGCCGTTGCTGGTATCGGCGCATACGCGTGGTATCTGCGAAGAAGCAACACCAATGGGGACAAGCCCGTTTTCAGAAGCTTCGGCTTCCACACCCTCCGCCTCGAAAGCGCCGAGCTGATCAACCACAACACTAAGAAGTTGCGCTTCAACCTCCCAGACAAGAGCAAGCCGAGCGGTCTCTCCCTCACTTCCGCCCTGCTGACCATGTCCTTTCCCAACGGCCGCTGGCTGCCGGTGCTGAGGCCATATACCCCGGTCAATGATCTCGGTATTTATGTTCCTGCCGACCTGACTGGTCTGCCGCACGGAAATGGGACAACGTGGTAACAATTTTTGTTTCTTCTATCTGCAGACGAGCCCGGCTACATCGAGCTGATGGTGAAGCTCTACCCCGGCGGCAAACAGAGCACGCACCTGCACTCGCTCCGACCTGGCGACACGCTCACCTTCGCACCCATCAAGGAGCTGGCCTGGACGCCCAACAAGCACCCGCACGTCGCCCTGATTGCCGGCGGCGCCGGCATCACCCCCATGTACCAGCTCGCCCGCGGCATCCTCAACAACCCGGCCGACCAGACGCGCATCACCCTGGTCTGGGGCGTCAACACGGACGAGGACATCTTCTTGCGGGACGAGTTTGCCGCCTTCGAGAGGGACCACCCAGGGCGGTTCAGGGCTGTTTACGTGGTGGCGTCGCCCGCCGCCGGATCGCCGCATCAGAAGGGTTTCGTCACGAAGCAGATCCTGGAGGGCGCGGGGCTGAGCGCGAGGGAGGACAAGAATCGGGATGTCAAGGTTCTGGTATGTGGGCCACCCGCGATGGAGAAGGCACTGAAGAAGCGGACGGGTCTGCTGGCGGAACTGGGCTATCGCCCGGATCAGGTGTACAGCTTCTAGACGGGTTGCCGAATGTTGTCCGGCTGAGGCTGTGATTACTTCCTTGGAGCACATCTCAGCACTTTTGTCGAGGTTAACTTGTTCTTTGGTCGTAATCGATCCGGCCTTCTCAGGCTTTAATTACACTCTCACTGTTGAGTAGTTTTTGCTTTCGTAAGCTGTCCATTTTGTGACGCCTTTCTTTGGCTTCTAACCAAGGCTCGAGCATCGGACCGGGGCCCCCTGGGTTCCCGGCCCCACCAGAGTTACCCACCCACATCTTCCAACAGGGTGGCCCTGGTCAGCCTCTTTCTTCTTCCTCCATCGAACTCCATAGCAGATCTACGAAGATTGTTGATTTCCGCATCTATCCATCCACAGCGTCACAATGAACGACGAGATTGCGAAATTGCGACTGGCTATTGAAGAGGAACGGCGTCTATACGAAGAGGAACGACGTCGACGCGAAGAGGCTGAGAGTCTTTTATTAGAGTTGCAACGCCGACGCGAAGAGGAGCAACGCCGACGCGAAGAGGCAGAAGAAGCCGCGAAAGCATCACAGCCGCTGCAATTGCCGGATTATATTGAGGCTTGTCACAAACTTAGCCTTAATATAAAGGTGGTTACCGATCCTGCCTTGACCACCCAAGGCGACACTACCGATCCTGTCGGCCGAGTTTATCCTCGACGGATCCTTCGATGGGATGACTTTCCGGCAAAACAAGAGGAGATCTGGGACAAACTATTTGACTCTTCGTTCGCTTCCCGTCGAGTATTTCCATCCAAACATCAGCTAGACTATGTACAGTCCGTGATCCAACCTATCAGCAGCGAATACGGACTTTGGTACTACGAGCGTGAAACCGTTGAGAATGCAGTACAAAAGTTGGTTGAGGCAGTATACGAGGACCCGCTGCTTCGCGATCGGCTGGGTTTACGTGGGACCGTGATATTTGAGAGTCATACGAAGCTCGCCACCATCGAAAACAGTGTCTCTGAACGTTCGGAGAGTGCTTCCCTCTCTGGGGAGGCAGCACGGACGCCGTCCGCACCGGCCCGCAAACGCGCCCGTCTTTCGAAGGGTAACCGCGGCCAGGCAGACCAGTTCTGCATATACAGAACATCGGATGGCACACATATCCCTGCGTTAGCAATCGAATACAAGGCACCGCACAAGCTGAGCATCGAAGAGTTAGCTACAGGCCTGGCGTCCGAAATTCAACCGGAGCGGGACGTGATCAACAAGGACGGCAGTGGTTTTGTATTCGCAGCAAAAACGCTCACTGCTGCCGTCATCACCCAACTCTTCTCCTACATGGTCGCGAAGGGCATTCGGTACGGCTATGTCTGTACAGGGCAGGCCTTTGTCTTTTTACATATACCGGATGACCCGACTGTGGTCTACCATTATTTGTGCGTGCCGAATCAAGACGTTCTCGATGATGACGAGAACAGACTTCACCGTACGGCTATCGCACAAGTCTTCGCCTTTATCATCCAGGCACTCTATACGGCGCAACCTTCCCTGTCATGGTATGACGCCGCTGCCAACAAGCTTGATACTTGGGCCATGGAGTACGACGATATCCTCAGCAAAATCCCCCCATCAGTCCGCAAAGAGAAAGTCCGCGCTTCCCTATACAAGCCCCAGCGCTGGCATGGCTTCACACGTTCGCCGATTCGGACCCACTCGTATTGCAGGCAGAGCAACACCAAGATGATTTCTCGTAACGATGAAGAAGAAGAAGGTGCCACTCCTTCTCCGAGCGCAGATCGGCAGAGTCGCTCCCAGAAGAAGGCTGCTATATCTGGCACAGGTTCTGGCACAAACCGGGCCCGGGATGACAAGAAAGAGGCCGGCCAGCATGACAAGAAAGAGGCCAGTCAGGGCAGGGAGATACGACAAAGAATACAAGATGCGCCATACTGCACACATCAATGCCTCCGTGGGGTTATATCTGGAGAATCCAAAGACCACGCTTGTCCTAATGCTACTAGACATGGGCCAAAACACATCAGCCAAGACGACTTCCTACGTCTCCTTCGCGATCAGTTGGCTAAAGACCGCGGTCCCGAACCTGACTGCATTCCGCTAAGCCTATCTGGAGCTGTCGGGTTGCTCTTCAAGATTCGGCTGTCAGCTTACGGCTATACGCTTGTTACTAAAGGCGTAGAGACGGAAAACCTCTGGCGCCTACGACATGAGAAGGCCATCTACGACCGGGTTAGCCATATACAGGGAGAGCACGTTCCTGTATGCGTTGGCCTGATAGATCTGGTTCTGCCGTACTATTTTGATGGCTATGACTTTGAGCACTTCCTACTTCTTAGCTGGGCCGGTCAGCCCCTATCGAAATACGTCGACAAGATCACCAAGTCATCGGTCATACATTTGACAACGAAGGCATATACCGAACTTCATCGGCTACGTGTCCTCCATTGTGACGCGGAGCCTCGTAACTTGTTATATGATGCATCTAACGACAGAGTCATGGTGGTGGATTTTGAGAGGGCAATGTTACACCAACCTCTCGGCTCAATCAGCCCGAATACCCAACGTCGAAAGAGGAAGCGCGGATCGATAGCCCAGAAACAAGGAAATGGCGAGTTCGAGAAGGAACTGGAGAAGGAATTGCAATATGTCGTCAAGAACGTTTCGATTCGTTTCGGTGATAATCAACCGAGCGGCTGAAGACCGCCGGCGAGCTAGCTCGATCCGACATGTTCTGAAGCAACAGTCTAAAGGTCCCTCCTGGCTTCATGTATTTTAGCAGTCGGGGAATGATTAGTGTTTTAATTCCTCGTTGTGATGCATCCTCTTGAATCAAGTCGTTCCTAATCTACTCCTTTTTGCTATATTGAGCGAAGTGGATTGAGTCAGGCGGTACCGGACAACCATTTGCATCTATTGTCCCGTATATTAATGTCTGGGTTGCCCCTTTATCAAAGCCGAAAACCAAGCGCTCCCCCGTCTTTCCCCTTTCCTCTTCTCCGGTTGTACCTTGCTATGACCTAGCGCCTAAGATTGTCAAGCTACCCAAAATGACAGCATACCGTCACGACTTATTCAAAAAAAAAAAATCTTTATCCTAGCTTTGGTTCGTAATCTGTAATGACTCTTTACACTTCCTTACAACGCTCTTCATACAATCTTGTCAAGACACAGTACTCTATATAATCCTCGCCGTCAATACTGATGATCAGCTCTGGGATAATCAGCATTCCCTTGAGCAAGCCGCTTCTCCTTCTATGGAATGTTACTCCTTGATGTACCACTATATTACTTGTGGGACGAGCTTGTCGCGAAAGTTAGCAATTTAGTACTAACCCTGGTATTCCGAGCAACTCTAATATAACAAGTTAAGAACTGGTCCTATACGCGTTGGATTTGCGTTGATTTGACTTGCTTGCGTTGAATATATTTGTGTTGTCGAGAGCGCTGGTTACGGCGCGTGATCAAAGTTGTCAGAATACCTGATACTTAGGTGCAATTGCTGGCGGGCAATTGCGGCGTCGTTTTTGCTTTTCGACAAAAGTGAAACGCAATCTCCTCATCAACGAGTGCCGATCCCCATGACGTCTGGCTCGTTGTCACTTAGGTGTAGACGCTCTCGGTCCACTGGTTAACCTGGAGTCCCCTTTCCGCCATCTCGGCGTCCCTGAGAAATTGCAATGGCATCCAAACCAGATGCCCCCTAACTTGATCCAGCTTCTGCCTCACTTCGTGCGCCGGAAACATGCGATCAAACATGTGGCCTGCCTTGACGCCCTTGGGCGGCAAGAAGCCGTTGTAGTCATCAAAGGTTTTGACTGTATCTAGCGTCAGTGTCTCGTGGATGCCAGAGGAGGAGGAGGAGGAAGAAGAAGAAGAAGAAGAAGAAGAAGAAGAAGAAGAGCGGGGCTCACCATGGTCATCTGGGTCGGCATGAAACAGCTGCCTGAACAACTCGGTGTTCTTCGTCGCTCTCCCGGTCCACATGTCCCAGAGCTCGTCACTCAGCGGGTCCTCGACAAACTTCCACGAGTCGTCCCGGTCCCAGGCATCGTTCGGCGAGTCATCACTCGGCGGCTGGGCGTTGGGGTCGTTGCTGGCGTCAAGCTCTTGCGGTGGGAGCAGCCCGAGATGTTCCCGCCAAAGATACCGCCGCAGCGTGGCCGCATGCCACCCAGCCTCGAAAGGCTGCCCATCCATGGTCGACTGGAAGCGGCGGGTGTCCTCCATGACAATGCTGAGCTCGCTGTCGTGGTATCCCAGCTGACTGCGGTCGTTCAGGTTGCTCGACCCGCAGACGACGATGCGATCATCAACGATGAGAAGCTTTGCATGGATGTACAGCTCCTCCTGGATCCAGTGATTCACCTCGTCATCCTCCTCGCCGTCCCAAGGCACTTCGGAGACGGGTCCTTGACCGGCCATGGCGTGGTGGGCAACGCTGGCAACATGGTTTACTTTGGACTTTTCCCCGTCAGCGGCGCCTTCGAACCTTCGCCTGGCGTCCATCTTGCGGACGACATCGTCAGGCCGGCGCTCCTCCTCGAGGTTGTCTCTCAGTTCCCCGTGGACAGTGCCCCGTTGCGGGCCTTGCTCTCGCCTCTCGCCCATGTGTGAATCGCGGCCACCCTCGGCGTCGATGGTTCCGTGGATGCCCTCGCCCATGACCTCCTCTGCATGTGCACGTTGGACGTCGCGGTATTTGACCCCTGATGCTTCCTCTTGTTTCTTGACGGCCGACGTCCGGTTGAGGCGGTCGTAGCACCGAAGGTTGAAGAAAAAGATGTACTTGGTTGGGTCGACGCCCTCCTTTTTGATCTGGCCGAAAATACTGTGCTCGCCTCTACATATCGACTTGTACTGGTAATCCATGATGACTCGCGTGCCTATGGCTGCCTCCTCTCGCAGGTCGCCAGCAAACCCTGGCACGGCAGGAATAAGAACAATGATGCGAAACTTGCGGCCTTCCTTTGCAGCTCTTAGCACGGCATCCACCATGGCCCTGCCAATCGTGTTCCTGATTGGGGCTTGTTGGTCGCCAGTCGCAGTGATGAAGAACTGGTTTTCGATGTAGACGTAGTGCTCTGCGTTGCGGATGAGTTCGCTGTAGGCGTTTTGGATGGAATGATCGGTGAGAATGCCGCTGGACCAGTCAGCGCTGGACCGGACGATCTGGGCGCGAACGCTCCCGCAGTTCTCAATTCGTTTCGTCTCCAGGGGAGTCAGCGGATGAAGCTGGTATCCGCCGACAGGGTGGCGTGGCCGTTGAACTCCGACGAGATCCTCGTCTTCACCCTGACGGCCCCTCAGCTCAAGCCACTCGAACCGTTCGTTCCGTTTGTATTTGTCTCTCTTGACAAGGTTCCAACGGAGCACGAAGTGCTCGGCGATGTCATAGACACACGGCCCAATCACGCCCATGGCGACATCATGCCACGGCATGCGGCCCGTATCCTCCTTGCTCAGCTCGTTCTCCTTCCAGTCCTGGACGTTCTGAAAATCCATGACCCGGTTGTTGTTGAAGTCCTGGCCCGGCCACAACTCGTTGGTCACGCCCTCCGGGTGCATATCAGACTGCGGATGCTGGTGGTTGTCCCAGCGACCGAAGCAGAGATCCAGACCGCCAATGAAGGCCATTTTGTAATCGATGACAATGAATTTTTCGCTACGGTAGGAAAATTGAGGTCAGCCATCGCTCTCTTCTTCAAACATATGGGTGCCAGCCTCGCAGAACACTGAGCAAGTCCAAGGCAAAACTGCAGGGTGCGCGACGCACTGATGAGCCCAGTAAAAGGTCATGTCGGCGGCGTTCTCAAGGACATTATGGTCTGGGTGCCGCATGACCTTGATGTTGCCAAAGCCGGGCGAGCCCTCGGGGCACAGTGCCTGGAGCGCATGCTTGGTGTGCTCCGAGTTACAGGTGAGGGCGGCCTCGACTTCGCGGTATATGATGATGTAGATCTTGACGCCGGCCTCGGCTCGTCGTTTGAGTACCTGGTCAAGACGCCATTCTTGGTTGAAATAGGGAGGACGGCGGAGGAATAGCTCTGGCGACAACCACCAATCGGCGATGTAGATGGTTTCTTCTGCCTGTTCCAGCGCGACAGATACTGCCCAGAAGTAATCCCTGCCATCCACATACCACTTCACCATGTTTCCGTCCCGCTCGGGGAAGTACGACTGGAAGCGGTGTGATTCCCCGATTTTGGTGCGTTTCTCATCGCAGGCCTTCTCGTGCTCCTCGTCATGTCGATGCTCGGGGTTGAACTGGCGACAGATTCCATTAGTCAGGACACGGCCGTGCTCCCGCCGCAAACGAGACACAAGTGCTTGAACTCTGAGTTGGTAGTCCCACCAGATTTGCGAACTTGCCGATCTTGTGCCTTGCGGGGTGTCAGCATAGCATCCGACCGGCCACAAGAATTGTGAAGCCTACTTCTGCTGAATCAGGTGAACTTTGGCGTCATGAAGATGCTTGCTGTGACTGAGCTTGTCCTTGAGCTCTCGAAAGGGGAGCTTAAGCTTGTGCCCCAGCTCATGGTGTTTGCTATGGCTCTCTCCGGCTCCGGGCGCTGATTTAGTTTCCATTATAGCAATGCCCGTTCGGTAGTTTTTTTTTTTTTTTTTCGTCTTCTATTATCGAGATGTCCCTGTGTTATGGGGTAGTTTAGGCCAGCGGAAAATGGATCTGCAGAAGCCACGCGAGCTACGTTTTATAATGTTGACTAGTAGCGTGCAGATGTCTCGGTCGAGGTCTTGAACGGTGGTCTGGCGTGCCTTGTGGCGGTTGTCCAAGGCTTCCTGCGCCGATGGAAAGGTACGATACCCGAGATTCTGCTCTTTCTTAGGACCAACGTTGAATTGCTAGGGGAACAAGCAATTTCATTCACACAGGTTCGCGGGAAAAGTCTTGGGGAAGGAAGCTGGCGTGCATGACGTCACGAGGCCGAGATTGTACGAAGTAATTTGTTTAGCTGACATTGTGGGATCGGAAGGGATCCCGGGTAGATACTGGTTTTTGATTTTGTGACTAAGAAAAGCAAGGTGCCGAATCCTAGAGCCTGTAAGCCGGTATCTCAGGGCTGTTGTTCCAAGATATGAGTCCGGATCAGAAAACGCTGTGTTTCGCACATTCACCGAGTAACCAGGTGAGCTTGGGCCATAACTACCGCCACGGACTGGTGTGATGGGGTTGAGCTGACGACTGGATATCCATGTATGAACAAGTGGATCCGCTTGTCGTCCAGACTAACTGTTCCAATCTCATTTGCGCTCCGCACTCTCGCATGCTCTCTCCGACCAGCCCGACTTACTCTCGGTCAACATGGCACAATAATGATACCCGGAAATCCAAGCGACGATTTATCGTGCTTACACGATCAAACTCATAGTTCCTATATCCTACACGTGATGCCAATTACAAGATGTATTTGGAGCCATGATGGTACTCGGGCTGCGGGGGCGGGGTAACTGGCGGCGGGGCGCTTGTTTGTTGGCGGGTTTCAGGGTTTCGTCGGGCGGGACGGAAGCAGTGGAGTGTGCCACGAGCTGACCGCCTCCTATTTCAACCCCAAAACAACACGTACCTGCTGTTCTCGACAACATCGCGTTGCTATCCATCAAACACCATGGCCGCCGTCCAGATTCCTGAAGGAGGTACCATCCTCGACACCTTCAAGGCCTCCTTCACCAAGGTGCCGATCGACGCCGAAAATGGCAACGCGATCTCGACCACCGAGTTCCTCGACGCCGCCGAGTCCCTGACCACCATGTTTGGTACTAATCCTCCCTGACCAAGAGAAGCAGTGTTTAGTTTG
Organism: Thermothelomyces heterothallicus; assembly: GCF_042370625.1. Classification (NCBI taxonomy): domain Eukaryota; kingdom Fungi; phylum Ascomycota; class Sordariomycetes; order Sordariales; family Chaetomiaceae; genus Thermothelomyces; species Thermothelomyces heterothallicus. Next base: position 315,977 of record NW_027192573.1, on the reverse strand, counting down.
CTAATGTTATGCAAGACCTCCTCGGCTCGGTTGCCTTTTCGCCGGTCAAGAAGGACATGATGGGTAACGTTGAGGTGGGTCGTCCCTGACGTTGGTTTACTTGTCCCAATCGACGAGCTAATGTCCTTTCCGCGCAGAAAATCAGGAAACGCCAGCTTGCGGCGCCCCTCGAGTCTCAGAATATCCAGGACCTTGTGAGGAACGAGTTGAAGACCAAGTCCCACACTGCGACTGAGGGTTTGCTCTGGCTCGTCAGGTGCGATACTGTACCCTTGCCCCGCCGGACGGGAAGCATGCTTACTGACACACCGGTTACCTTACAGAGGCCTCGAGTTTACCTGCATCGCCCTCAGCCAGAACCTGGCCAAGCATGATCAAGAACTCGCCGATTCCTTCCGCGATGCATACGGCGTCACTCTCAAGCCGCACCACAGCTTCCTCGTGAAGCCAGTCTTCAGCGCCGCCATGAGCGCGTGCCCATACCGCAACGACTTTTACTCCAAGCTCGGATCGGACGAGGAGAAGGTTAAGGAGGAGCTGCGTCAGTACTTGGAGGCGTTGGACAAGATTGTCGCCATCCTCAAGGCCTTCCTCGAGAGTAAGGAGGCCAAGTGGTAAACAGGGGACGACAGGAACACGCGAACACAAGTGTCCTTTCAGATAGCACATGGAGTAGCTGCCGTATAACTCGACGTCTCGCCATTATGAAGTCTGGGAGCGAGCCTACGCTCATGCATGCAACTGCGTAGGGGCTTTGTCTCAGCTACAGCACCGGGGTTGACCTCATGTTCTCAACAGCGATTTAGAGATGCCTACCCAATGGCCCTTGACTCCGAAGTTAGCTCACAGTCCTCGTCTGTGCGCTGCCTTGCACACATACCACCTCCAGGGCGAATGCATTCCACATATTGATACCACATTGTGGAATGTGTGTGGAGGAGCGTTCGGGACATGGATGTCACTGCAAAGGATTTGTGAATTTTCGCAGATAGTGGGAGACTCAGCGACGCTATCTGACTTGCCCTCAGCGTTGCCCTGACCCTGGCTTAACCGAACATGACCTTCCTCCGGGCGATTCCACTCTTGCCATGATGAGACAGCTGGACTGTCTGGCGGTGTCGTGCAAGCTCTCTATCAAGCATCCCCTTTGACGCCAGACCCCGGAATCACTGGTTGCTATCGTCTTACACCTCCCCACGCTTGTTCCGCATCGCCGTCAACAAAGCTGAGCCGGTCCTGGAGTTTCACATGAACGGAGATGCATGTGGAACGCCCTTCGATTGTCCCCAGCTATTTCCGCGAACGACTCTAGTTGTATCTTGGCATTACGTTGATACAGACTTGGCGCGTTCGAATGGTTGACGACGATGTTCAAGGGCATAGATCTACGAATCTAAGCAAAGGGGGACCGATACCTGCACTCTAACAAGATCTCAAATGCCGTCATGCCGAAATTTCCTGGGATTGGTGCCGGCCAGCCAACCCCCAACGCAGTATGAGTTGGGAAGTGATTAAGCAAGCGTATGCAATCTGTAATCCGTACTCCATGTGTGCGTCAAGAGTACCCTCGCATCTCCGAGAGGTTTCCTTCGCTAATAAGCGTCGAGTCAACGGCGGCCAGTGTCGGCCATCCGACATCAGGAGCCCGAAACTGTAACTAAGGGGCCCCCAGTTCCCGAGTTCCAGCCGGTAAGGAGCAGCATTGGCTGGATTGCAGTCGTAGGCGTCCACAGAGCCCAATCGTTGGCTTCCCGTTGCCTGACCATCGTCCACCACATCAAGGTGCCCCACATCGATACATCGATTCATCTGTATGTATGTACATACATTATCGGTGACACAGATGCTTTGCAGAAAGCAGGACATTTCGCGAGATCGGGTCGTGACCCGTCACACATGGCCTTCTTGCTGCCTTGCAGCCGCCGAACATGACAGCGGCAATCTTCCGAAAAGAGTTCTTTGGCAGAGCTGTATATTGCAGAAATGGAGGCACCAACATGCAGATGAGAAAGAGTTGCGCAGCAGCAGAAGAGGATCGTGGTAGGTATGATATGTGTCTGGTTGTGTTGGTTAGCCCAATGCCCGGGGCTCTTTGGTTCGTCTGATCCAACGCTCTCGCGCAAAGTGGCACAGAAGTTAGCAGGCCTGTGGCGAGCCCGCGGGGCACGAAAAAACGGGCGCTGGGGCGGCCTAAATAAGCGGCCTTGTCATGCAAAATCACGGCGGCAGCATAAAGGCGGCAAAAAATCTGGAACGAATAATTCGGGTCGATCACCTTGCGACCATTAGGGTTGACGCGATTACCGCTCGCCGATCGCGCGAGCAAGAAGAGGCGAAGAAGAAAGACCCTTGCAGCCCGGCCGGACAAGGAAACAAGGCGTTTCCAGGCTTCCGGGAGGTCTCCAAGTCGGGCGAGGCTGGGTGCAGCATGCATGTCAGGCGTCGGCCGCCCACGGTGGAGAAGACGTTGATCCAACTGCTGTCGCCCTCCGCAGCCCCCACAAAACGCCCCGCGGCTTCCCGCCCGTGCCCCAGCGGGTTCTGAGCTATAATCCCGGCCTAACTTCAACCATCGCTAACTTTCTGTCCGAACACGCGCGACATCGCCTATCCTCGCCTTCTCCCGACCCGGATGGCTTCTTCGCAGAGAAAGACAGGAACGCTCAAAAAGCCGGCAGCCAAGGCGAAGACGAAAAAGCCCGACGGCAAGGCCTGCAAGGGCAAAACCAAGAAAGCGCTGTCGGCGCCGATTCTGGGCCTACCAGCCGAGATCGTCCTGCTTATCGACGAGCTGCTCGACCTCCAGGACCGCCTCGCTCTTGGGCGCACAAACCGTTGGTTCCACTCCATCATCAATCCTGTCATCTATCGCAACAATGTCAATCTCGCCAACGCCTCGTGCCTCTTCTGGGGCGCCGAGAACGGACAGTTGGGCACCCTCAAGCACGCGCTCGCCGCTGGCGCCGACCTGAACGCATCGGGGCCTCTGCCGCGCAAGGCTGGCGAGGCTGATGCCACCAGCGACACGGAGAACGACGGCGACGGCGATGCTGACGATGCAGGCGCCGAGTTGTTCGAGGAACCCCCCGACCCCAGCCTGCAGCCGTACTGCACCCCGCTCCACCTCGCGGCCAAGAACGGCCATCGGGACATTGTCGAATGGCTCCTCGACAACGGTGCGGACATCGACGCACCCTCGTACCGTGTCTGCGAATGCCAGTCGCTCAAGTCTGGGAGGCATCCCTCGCGACGGCTCTCCGAATGGCCTCGCTGGCGCGCCCTGCACACCGCCATGTGCAGCCAGGAGCGGCTGATCGCCGAGTTGCTCATCCACCGCGGCGCCTCGCTCGAGCTGGACGCGTCCGAAGGGCACAATCACACGGCCCTCCATTCGGCCGCCGCCAACGGGCTCATTCCCGTCATCAAGCTGTTGGCGCTCAACGACATGAATCTCGACGCCAACCAGCGCGATGCCTGGGGGAACACGGCGCTACACTACGTCGCCGAGATCTGGAGCCCCCGCGACTCGGCCGACATCCGGGACACCATCACAAAACTCCTCGCCCTGGGCGCAGACTTGGAAGCTCATAACGACTACGGCCACACCCCGCTCCTGAATGCGTGCTTCCGAGGCAACTTTGCCGTGGCTCACCGGCTCGTCAGCATCGGCGCGAATCCGGATCCGCACCGCCACATACCTAACTTTCGAGACTTCCGGCCGCTGTACTACTGCATGCTGCAGCGTGCCGAGTTCTTCGACATGGACGACGCGCCGGTTAAGCACGACGAATTCGAGGGGAACCGTGTGACGCTGATCAGGGCCCTGGTCGAAGCCGGCGCCGACGTGAACGCCCAGTTCGACGTGCGCACTCACCGTGGCGCGACGCCGCTCATGCTTGCCTGCGAGCTCGCCGAGCCCCGAGCCGTTGCCACCCTCATCCAGTGCGGCGCCGAGATCAACGCGCAGGACCGCAACGGGCGGACGCCCCTGTGCTACGCCGTCACGTTACGAGTGGACCACCGCGGTGAAGTGCCCGAGATCGCGACCATCATGCTCCGACACGGCGCCCGCATGGACATTGAAGAGGAGCCGAACTGCAGCCCGCTCGATACTGCCATCAAGCACATCCGGTGGGCGGAGGACGACGTCCTCGAGGCGATGCTGAAGGTGGCCGACAGGAACAATCTCACCGAGGGCAAGCTTAAGGAGGCCCTTAGGAGCTGCGCCTCGTGCGGGAACTACAAGGCGTTGAAGCTCCTTCTTGAGTTTGCCGACAGGGTGTACGAGGTAACGGACGCCGACGTTAAGGACTACTTGTGTCGTATCATTGAGCAGAACGACCCGTGGAACCAGATCGAGACGTTCAACTGCATGATGGACTTTGGGCGGCCCGTCTATACCAACGAGATGCTGCTGCTCAAGACCATCATGCAGCAGAACAGAGAGCTGAGCCTGGCGGTCATGAGCCGCGGCGTGTCCATCAGCGAGCCGAGATTCCACGGCGACCAGACATACCTCCATCTCGCGTGCCACTGGGGCGACGTCGAGGTAGTCAAGGCCCTCCTGGAGCGGGGTGCCGAGGTAAACGTTTTTGACCGGGAGCTACGGACGCCGCTGTCAATCGCCGTGAGCGAGAACTACCTGGGCATCGCGATGGCGCTCATGAAGGAGGTCGCCGACCCCTTCCTCGTGCCCCCGGACGAGCTCCTCCAGGAGCTCTACGGCGACGAGGATGAGGATGAGTGGCGCTTCGTCAAGCGCAGGTACCTCACCGCCTTCGACCTCGCCATCCGCGACGACCGAGTCGACATCGTCCAGGACATGCTGTCGCGCTACGCGCTGCCCGACATCGCGCCCCGGTCTAGGTTTAGTTATGTCCACCGGGCCAGCCAGAACCCTAACCCAACCATCCTTAAGCTCCTCCTCGCGAAGGGTGCCGACCCCGCCGGCGGGGTGGACTGCCCGAACCCGCCCGTCGTGGCCCTCATCCGGCGCGTGTGGGACCAGCCGCGCCTGCCCGACACCGGCATCAGCATGCTGCAGACGGCCAAGATCCTGCTGAGCAAGTGCGCGGGCGGCGGCATGCCCTGGGACATCCTCAAGGAAATCGCCAGCGCGAAGGTCGACAACGACCCAGACAAGAAGGAGCTGCGCCAGGTGGTGATGCGCGAGCTCGGGCTCCGCGTGCAGCTCCAGGACGGCGTCGTCCAGAGAGTCGGAGTTAAGTGCATCATGACGGACGAGGAGATCCAGCGGCTTGGTCTGAGGGAGGAAGACCCGGAGGGTGTGATAGAGGAGTATTCGTAAATGGGAGGTAGTAGCCGAGGGGGCTCAACCTCTCTTCCGTCCTGTTATTTCTTTTCTTTTGCATGGGTCAGCCGGGGGGGTTATCGTTCTTTTTTATACCCATATTGCGGTATGACTATACACCATCACGACGAAGGTGCGATATATATATTAGTGAGTACTGACACAGGTTTTGCTGCAGGATCTGGGTTTGGGTACCTATGGGCTGGGAAGCGAGTATTATATCATGATGATTCTCCGTTTTTCCCCTTCGTTTTTTTTTCTGTCTCGTCTACGGCCGTGACAGGGACACGCACGGGTATTATTATTATGGATCGAGTATCTATCTATGCGCACCAGGTAACTTCACTCGGCAAAACAGCAGCCTTTCAGCGATTGACGAAATTGACAGGTTTGACGATGGTATGTATATGATATTTATCAAGGACTTAACGAAGCAGCTTTCATGATTTTGCGTTGATTGCACGGCGATCATCGGTTGGCCTATGGACGCAGACCAAAAGGGGGTTGAGCTGAAGAAATAGCGTTAAAGTTAAGCAAGTGAGCCAAAGAGCGGGGATACGAAATGAGACGAGGAAGTTAAATACACAAGAGGGAACTGGCAGAGGACTTCTAGAGTGTAGGAAAGCGAGAAAAAAGAACCACACTCCTCTTCGCCAACGGCGAGACTCGAACTCGCAACATTCAGATTAAAAGTCTGACGCGCTAACCAATTGCGCCACGCCGGCTACGTGAGACAACCAGTATCTCAGGGTGAGCTGTTGTCTTGATGTTTTCCTAACGGATGTGTGCAAGGACTGGTTCCATCGGCGTTGTTAAAGCCGAGTATAACTCTTAATAGTTCCTCCAGGTTCTTCTCGGCCGACGGAAGATGTTATCTGAACATGAATAAGGGAGGGCAAATCTAATTTTCTAATACTAATCGTCAGCTTTTGGACACCACAGCCAACTTATATAGTATATTCATTTTCTGCAATTGCTGCCTAGTATTTAACTGTCCTACCCAGGGGACGAGGTTGTTATTCTTTTTATGGGAATTGGCGCGCTTTCGAGTAGGTTCACAACCCACTGACAGGACGTTCCAAGGGCGAGAAGTCAGTTGAACTTCTAGTTGGATTGAGCACTCTTCCGGGCCTAAATCATTTCGCTCGCGTGCTATCAGGCTTCTATCCCTCCTGCTGAACTATAATTGAGGTAATGCTTTGGCTCCTGTCCGAGGCGAAAGAAATCCTTCAAACTTTCAAAGCGAAAGCTTGTATGGACGATAGATGATAAATTAATTACATGGCACAAGAACAAGAGGGTCTTGAGAATGGCCCGCCGTGTCGCAGAGCAAGAAGGGCGATGTGCCTGAGGTAATTACTTGGTGCCTTAAGTGTCTGGCAGCTCACCCGTCTCGCACAAAGTCAGCGAATAACGACAGTCGAAAATGTGAATGAGACAGACAATGTTTGATTCGGCAACCACCCAAGCCCTAATTAAGCTACTTCCTTTTCGCATCTTCCCCGTCACACACCTGGAGCAAACCGATCTAGATATTTGACGAAATACCCGGTTGAATCTCTTCCAATGTCGACAAGAGATCGAAGAACTTTTTCTAAATCCGACGTCCCCAATCGTTTGTAACGTGGCACGCAGGGCTGTGCAAAGGTGTCAGCACTTCGTTGGCTGCCGATCAAACGAGCAAAGGAGCCGATAATTTTTTCATCGACCGAAAACAAAACAACCAACCTAATAATTAGACAGAATATGGAAAGGAAAAAAAGAAGGGAAAGATAAAAACAAGAAAATAGGGGAAACAAAAGAAAGGCATCAAAAGGAGAAGAATAAGAGGAAGCTCACATTTGAACGTCGCGGTTGTTCAAATAATTACTGCCCGTTGCTTTCGTCACCAGCAAACAAGCCGTGATAGAGGGTACGACTGCCCTCCTCGGTGGTGCGCGCCAGAAGCTTCTGGAATGTCCTGACGGACAGCGAGTTGCCGGTCTCCCTCTCCAGGCCGGAGACGCAGTAGCTCGGATTGGGCGTGTTGAAGATGAAGAGGCGGCGGGGGCCGCCGTCGCCAGCGCGCGAAGCCGAAGCGGCCGAGGCGTCGCACTGGGCGGCGAGCTCACGCACGGCGTACAGCACCAGCAGCTTGCTGAGCGAGTAGCGCCCGTAGAAACTGTTGGCGTCGAAGGCGGCCCGGTCGTCGCCGCGGGCGAGGCAGTCCTGCAGCGTGCGCAGCGGGGCCAAGTAGTGCAGCGCGCTGTTGGGGATGACGAAGCGGAAGGGCCAGCCGGTGCGCCGGGCCGAGGCGCGCATCGTGGGCAGGAGGAGCAGGCCGAGGAGGAGGGTGCCGATGACGTTGACGTTGGCGGTGCGCTCGTGGCCGCCTACCCCTCCCTCCTCTCCGCCGGAAGTGCTGAAGGTGCCGATCGTGAGGCCTGCGTTGGCCAACACGCCGTCGAGGCACGCATGCTCCGAAGCGGCCCGGTACGCGAACGCCCGGATCGAGCCGTAGCTGTCCATGTCAAGGTGCCACACCTGGATGCAGTCGGGGTCGTGCCCGGTCGAGGCCAGCAACTCCTCTTTGGCCCGCTCGGCTTTGTCCAGGTTCCGTACCGCCATGATGAGCGTGCTCACGCCGACCCGCGTCAGTCGCTGGTTTGCTGTCAGCTCCTGTGGAATGAGTACCTGCCAAGGCTACGAAGGATCGCCGATTAGACCAGAGGGTAATTACGCCATCAGCTCCGCCAGGCGTCCGAGCAGCACAGCCAGCACAACTTGGATTGCAGGGCAGCACGGGGATAATATCTCCGCGCCGCTCCGCACGCGTTCACTTAATCGAGCTTCGCCTTGCGACAGCTGTGTTCGAGGACACAAGCCCTCGTCGTGCCATTACGCGACCAATGTCCGGCGTGGCGAGAACATCCCCAAGGCACAGAATCTCACAGAACGCCTGAGGAGACTTGAGGCCCTCGTCTCTTCATTGGCGACCAAGGACCTCATCATCCAGCAGCGGGAGCGGACCGACGGACACAGGTTCCCAGCTGAGGAACCAAAGCACACTGATACCTCCCTCGGAGCCGGTCTAATAAATGACGGCAGTCAGGAGTGCCAGAGCAGAAGAAGAAGCTTGAAAGGGCTAGAGCCGGAAGCAGCCCGGCTGCGGCAGACGCACGATGGCCAAGTCAACTACGTCGACCCAAGTCACTGGCTGTCGATCCTCGAAGATATCCGCGAAGTTCGGGAGCAGCTCTCGCCAGAAGGGGCCTTCCTGCCGCCCCAAGCTCTCCCCTAGAGTGATGGAGACGGGACTGTTTGCGAACCTGGCTCGGGAAATCCCGACGCCAGCTCCGGGTTGAGCCTGGGGTTGGGTGTCACGAGCCTCAACGAGTTACTCGGGTCCCTGCCGCCCCGGCCCGCCTGCGACAGGTTGCTGTCTCAGTGCTTCAACTCTCGATTCATGGTCTTGGGTGGGTTACATCGCGACCAAACCTACCGAGAACTCTGGCTGACCTGATGATCATGAATTCGACCCGATCTGATATGATTAATTAGGCATCATTCACCCGTACGAGTTCCAGAAAGAAGTATTGCGTCCTGAGCACCCTAGCTCCCTGATGCTCGCTGGCCACCACCAGCGCGACGGCCGACATCACGGCCTTTGAGGGCGAGATGCGGCGTCGCGTGTGGATCAACCTCTTCCGGCTGGACGCCCTGGTGTCCTTCCAGATGGGGTTTCCCCAGCATGATACCGTCCGAGCACTGCGACGCCCAGCCGCCGCGCGGCCGGGGGGTCGACTGCACGAGCACCGCTGGATGCTGGCCGTGTCGCTGGTCGCGCACGACTTTTTGCTGGCCGCCATGGTGCTCTGCCTCGACCTGTCCATCCGCCGGCGGCTCGGCAACCACGACGGCTCGGAGCTCGCTGCCCGGGCGTACCGCGCCCTGCAGACGTCGAGGCAGGTCTGGGCGGAGGCGGCGACCAGCGCAGACACTGGCGCCGGCATGGGCATGCTCTCTTCCTCCGAGGCGCACACCGCCACCTTCGCGCTGGACCTGATGCTCCGCAAGCTGTCGGAGAAGAATGCGGAAGCGCTGTTATCAGCGACCACGGCGGCCATGACGACAACGACGACGCCAAACCACGCCGTTCCTGCGCCTCCGTTGACGGCCGACATGTCGTCTTCGTCTCCGCCTTCTCTCACCGGTCCCGAGCTCCCCTACGCCGATGTCATGTCAGATATCATTGACGGCGCTACGGCGCCAGACTGGGTGAGTACATTACTCTCATCTTTCGTTCCTCTCTCTTGAACCAGACTTGTAGCTCTCTCGAAAGCAACAAGCGGTGCCGTGCAGCAACTTCTAACACTGGGACTCAAATCGATTCTCACAGAACCTCCTCGACTAATAGTTTCAGAACCCTACGCTCGAAACGGCCGAGCCTGCCGACTGGAATCAAGACCCAGCCTTGCTTTCATATATCTTTGTCCTAGAGTGAGGAGCGATACGTGAACCAGGAGAGGGCACTTGAGCCTTTCCGATTCCTGGCATTTCGTACTGTCGTAATTTGGGTAATTAAAGAGGTGTTGGCTGAGCCAGGAAATGAAAAAGGTAGTTTTGGGGGCCAGCTGACAGGAAACAACGCTAAAAAAGGGTGGCGCTGGCACACTTCCACTCATGAGCCACTCACAACACCTGCCCATGGCCACCACAGAATCCGGCTCTTGTCCAGGGATGCAACGTAGTGGACGTAAACATGAAGGGGGTCGCGACTGCATGGATTGATTCGCGGCGACCTTAACCAACAACTAGTCTCAACACCAGGACCGCCCATACAGAAAGTACACCACCACTCCCTGTTTACTTATAGCATACAAACACCAGACATGCCTGGGACGTATCTCGTCGAGACACGACGCCCACTGCCCCCATCAACAGCCATCCTATCCTTCCCTTTCCTTACCTCCTTCCTTCCATGACGCCAGTCCTAAGCGATTAAAAAAATCGGTATGAACCCTCTAGCCACCACCAACATAGTCCATCGTAGCGTTACCTGGCCCCGAACGACGGCTCGCGCGCCAACCGGCGCGACTTGCGGGGGGTAGCTACAAGCCGATCTGCTGCTGCTGCTGCCGCCTCGGCGGCTGCGGCTGCGGCTGCGGCCGAATCTGGCTTGGAGCCCTGACCACCCACCTAGAATGGCCGGGCGTCTCCGGCGTGTAGCAGTTTGGTCCCGCGGGGTAGCTTTCGGTCGCGCTCGTACAAGAACCCGCAATTGTTGCAGAGGGACTGTGCGTGGTTCAAGGGTTAGTCTCAACAGCAGGAAGGACCGAGGGAAGATATGAAAAGGAAGATCCGGTAAAGAACAGAGTGAAGAAAAAGACAGCAGAGAGGAGAGGAAAAAGGGGGGAGGGAAGGGGCAGGAATAAACTCTAGAACGTACCCTCGGCCCAAATGGCCCGTCCCTCACCGCCCAGACACTGGTACCCCACACCCTACAGTGGCTGCACCGCCAGTTCAACCTCTCGGCCTCGGTCAGGGATCCGCCGCCGCCGTAGCCCTCGCCCGAGGCGCCGCCGGCGGGGGTGCCCCGGCCGGCGGGGGTTCCGGACCGCCAGGCGGCCGGGGCGGGCGACAGGCTGCGGAAGCGCTTCTTCTTCTTGTTGCGCTCGCCGCGGCCCATCCGCTGCTCCTCCTCCTGCTCGATGAGGCCAGAGAAGGCGAAGCCGATGGGCACGCCGCCGGCCATGCCCGTGTTGCTGCTGAAGCGCGCCGTCTCGCGCCGCAGCCGCCGGATCTGCCGCTCCCGGTCGCCCTCGCGCTTCTCGATCTCCTCCTTGCTCAGCGTCTCCAGCTTGGGCTCCCACTCGTCGGCCAGGTGCTCCGGGTCGTACCGCCACCCGGCCCCCTCGCCTCCGGCCGTCACGGCCGCGTCGTTGGGGAACTCGCCCGCGCCGCCGCCGGCCGCCGCCCAGCCGGCGACCAGACCGCCGGCCTCGCACGCCTCCTTCTTCAACTTGAGCACCGCCTCGTAGATGGCGTGCGTCATGGCGGGGACCCACTCGCCGTGCAGGCCCAGGTCGGCGCACGTCTGCTTGGCAAAGATCTCGGCCGTGCCCGGCGGGTGCAGGAGTGACCACTCGAACTTGTCCGTGTACACCTGCGACGAGAGGTTGATGTTGAGATTGATGATGCAGCGGTACGTGTCGTCCGGGCTGGGGTCGTTGTCCGCCGCCGTCGCGCTGTCCTGGGGCAATGGAGTTGCCGCCGCCGTCACCTCGCCCTGGCTGGTATGGACGACGGCCGGAGTCGACGTGCCCCCGGCGAGTCGGGATGGGGTTTGGGGGATGGTGCTGCCGCCCATCGGCGTGTCGGCGCGACTAGCGGCCTGGTTGGGCGCGGGTGTGGAGGAGCCGGGCCGGGCCGGCGCCTTGGAAGGCGCTTCTTGGGCATTGTTCGCGCGGTTCGTGCGGGTGTGAAACAGAGGATGGAGGGCGACGCCAGCGTATTCCTCGAGCTGGGTCCGTATTTGTTTGCTGATCTCGGCGATGGTCGAGGCGCGGTTGGGCAGGTCGAGGTCCTGGACGAGCTGGGTGGCAAACATGTCGGTAGTGATCAAGGTCTCGTGGAGATTCCACAGGAAGGTATCGCGCAGACGGTACGGTACCGTCTGTTCCTGGGGCTTGTAGAAGGGATGGTTGAGGTCGACCGGCCCCGGCGTGGGCAGTGGGGGCTGGAGAGTGAAGGCGGGGATGTCGAGATCGATGCGGATGGGGATCAGGGTGAGAGGAAGACAGGCCTGGACGTAGTTCTGGGCATCTGACCTGTTAGGCCGCATCTTGCCCATCCAGTCGCGGTAGATGCCCTGCACCTCGACCGGCTCGGACGTGTCCTTGCCGACCTTCTCGCTGGGGTCGACCTTGTTGGCGCTGTCGTCGCGGCGCTGGCTGCGCAGGCCGGTAGGGCGGCGGCGGTTGTCATCCTCATCGTCGTCGTAATCGTCGTATCCGTCCTCGGCGTAGTTTATGATGGTCGTACCCCGCTTAGTGGTGCGAGCGAGGGGGTTGGAAGGGGCGGCGCCGGGGATGAGGGGCTGAAGGAGGGCATTGTTGTACGTGCGCAATCGAGGCGCGTAAGATGAGAATATCGCCTGCTGCGACTCGGAGCGCACCGCCATTGTCGAATCGAGAAATTGCGTCGGCGGTATCGCGCTATTTCATACCGGTCGCTCTTTTGCGCCGAGTCGAGACGACGGTGAGAAAGTGAGTTAGAGAAAGAGAGAGAGAGAGAGAGAGAGAGAGAATGGATGGAGCACAGCGATACGGTTGGCGCAATTGACGACAGATTTGGGAAACGGTCACAACTAGTATGTTCGAGTCCGAACGGGAAGGCGTGCAGTTCAGATGCCAATCGTTGGGGGGTAGGCAGATAATGCTTGGGCGTGATTGAGTTGCGACTTGCGTTTTGGCGATGGCACTTTCCTCGCTTGATACATGGACAAAACGCGACGCATCTCAAGGTGGGTCTCGAAGCGAGAAAGAGGTTAACGTTAGTGGATTCCATAGGACTGGAGCAATGCGCCGGGGGCGCGCCGAGCCAGTTACGTAATCACGCCTCCTCAGCCCAGCCGCGCACCCCCATGCACATGAAGCCAACTACGGATTAGTTATAGAGAGAGAGGTACGTACTCTCTGTAGGGAAGCTGGTCATGTATGAATGCATAATATTAATGCACATTTCGGGAGGAACTACGAAGTAGCAGGACTCAGAAGCGCAACAGAACTTTTGACCAGGAAATAATTACTTGATTCTGACGTTGTGCATGCATTGGCTTCAAGATCTTCTAGCCTACCTATTTAATGGGACTAAGCCCGCGTTGAGAGTCGCGTCTTTGTATTTTATCTCATACATCCCTCTATCATAAGCAGCCCACACTCCAGTAATCTAGTAATCCAGGCTGGAGGTCAGAAACATCCCACACTTGCCGCTCCGAGCTTTTGATCTCTGAAAAAAAAAAATCCTTAGCTCTTTTTAATCTTCCGGCTGGGAGATACCGTCAAAAATTAATCATTAGCCTGCGCACGGCATTGAATGGAACGGGCACCTCCCTAGCCTCTGCTTGGTCCCCCACTTATTCTTCAGGAGTAGCAGCTCGTTCACGAGACACCATAGGCAAGGTATGAGGCTTACCAAAGTGCATTCAACTGTTTAACAAATTCCTTGTTTATTGGACAGGCTTCTGTTTTTCTTTCTACCTCTCCTCACATAATTACTTCCCGTCTGTGGCATTGTCTAATTGATGATTTTTCATCTTCTCTTAATTAGAGTCTAATTATCTTCTCATTGCCTGCAGCAATTAAATAATTACCCTCAGTTATCAAAAAAAGAGCTGAATGCTGGAGCACACGTGCCAGGTTTTCCCAGTCCCATTCTCTTTCCTTCAGGTCACCTGCCTAACACTTCTTAACCAAGATTCTCAACTCAGATTCCTTTTTCTTGCCTTCTTTCAAGGCTGGAGAATCACTTCAATTCTGCACTTTGCTTTTCCTCCTCCTCCTCCTCCTTCTCCGCTTCCACTTCTTCAGTCCGCACTTGTAAGCACCATTGCTTACACAACCAGGCATCAAATAATAATTACTTTGCTTCGCAACAAAGCACTTGCATTCGTCTGCAATCATGCTAAATCAGGTTGTGTCTATGCACAACCACAGCAACATGAGTCCCCGTGCCGGGAGTGCCCAGGACAACACCGCCGATATACGCAGCTGGCTTGAGGCAGCCATCCTCAGCGCCAATGCCGGGCTCTCCGCGACCTCTCCATCTGACGCCAAGGAAGTCGCAGGCATGGAAAAGCGACCTAGTACCAGGGGTGAAGTGGGGGAACCGCCCATGGCAACAGTAAGCTCAGAACGGAAGTCCAAGACCTCTTCCGTTGTGGGGGTTGAATCGACCACTGCCAGTTACCAACGCAAACTGGTAACAGTCCGTCGTGTTGCCTCTGTCACCACCATCAAAGACACCTATCAACTCCTTGCTGTTGACGGTTGGAAGGTGTTGGCCAAGGAACGGGAAGAAGAGAGATTCGAGGCCGGAGAGTACGTCTTGTTCCTTGAACCTGACGCATTTCTCCCCGCTCGCTCTAGGTTCGAAAACCTCTTCGCAAAGGTCGGAAACCCCATCACCTTCGAGGGAGAGGTCGGCTACCGGGTTGGTACCTGGGCGATTCGCGCGGGCGGCAAGGAGGTCGTCTCGCAGGGACACGTTTTTCACCTTTCGGATTTCCCCGACATTGATGCCAAGGTCGGCGACCTGCACTGGAGAAACATGGAGATGAGTGAGCAGGAGTTCACGGATATGATCCGTGAGATCGATTTCTCGCGTGACTTGGGAGTGAGGAAATGGGAGAGCTTCCCTGAATCCGGGAGCCATGCCAGTCCGGTAATCGAGAGCCCGGCCTGTGATACCCGCAATTCGGACGCCGAATATCATACCGGTTTCGAGACAGAGGACGACAACGCTCGCATTCCTGGGCACGCAAACGGAAAGACCAAGGCTCAGTCCGACGACGCCCAAATCGCAAAATATAGCGACGGGTTCCCAACCTCGAACCCAAAGCCGCCGTCCTTCATCATCAAGGCCGACATGGAGCGGGTCCAGAACTGCCCGAACCTCTTCATCAAGCCCAAGTACAAGCGCTTTATCTTCCAGGAGTCCGTCAAGCTGGACGGCGCCACCATGACCGTCTACTTTGTCCGGCACGACGCCGGCATCGACCTGCCTCGGCTGCCCCCGCTGAATCCCTCCAACGAGCACACCTTCCTCAAGTACGCCGTCCACCCGAACGGCCGTCTGGGGGTGTGCACGCGCACCCGCGACCTGCTCCCTCACCTGCTGCCGTGCGAGACGGGGGCCAGGGAGGCACCGGCGGCGTCTTCGGCCTCAGCGCACACCCACTCCTACTGGGCGACGGCCATCGCCGAGGGCCTGCACCGGATCCTGCCCTCCCTCGGCCGGAGCGTCGCCGTCCAGGCCGAGCTGGTCGGCGCCACGGTCCAGGGCAACCCCTACGCCTACCCGCAGACGCCCGGCGGGCCCGAGCACGAGCTCTTCGTCTTCTCCATCACCGACCTCTCGCCCTCCTCCTGGGCGGCGACCACGTCGGCGACCACGCGCTCGTCGACGCGCATGCACCCGCGCAAGGTCGAGACGTTTTGCCGGCGGCACGGCCTGCCCCACGTGCCCGTGACGGGCTACCACACGCTCCACTCGGTCGCGCGCGGGCACGAGACGCTGCTGGCGCGGGCCGAGCTCCGCCGCGGCGAGGGCCTCGTCTACAAGAACTGCGCCGACGGCCGCTGGTTCAAGGTCCTCTCGACCCGCTGGATCCGCATCAAGGGCGACGAGCGACACGCCCGGGAGCAGGCGGGCAACGGCAACGGCAACAGCGGCAACAGCAACGGCAACAATAACAAAAAGAAGAAGAAGAACGGGAGAGTCGATGCCGTCTCGGCGCTGGGGGACAAAGAGGGCAGCCGGTTTCCTCGCTGCTGGCTGGCGCCTCGCGAGGTGGTGGACGAGATCCTGGACATCCGTGACAACCTGGACGAGTGGGTCAAGAAAGATGAGGGAGTGAGGAAGTGGGTCGAGTGGATGAATCGGGGCTGTCGTGGCGACTGGCCCGACTTCGGCATGTTTGCAAAGGGTAGGAGTGGTGGTAGTGGTGGTGGTGGTGGTGATAGTGGTCCAGAGGAGGATGACGGGACTCGGGAAACGAACGCGAACGGCGCCATCAAGGTGGAGGACGCCGGTTCGTGTTGTGGTCAGGCAGAGATGGACGGGAAGGCCGCGGAGACAAACAGTATCGACGAAGCAACGGCCTCCACCGCCGCAGAACCAAAAGAGGATGAGAACGCCCAGCAAGACGGCAAGGACGGCCGCCAAACCGCCGGGTTTGGAGTCTCGGAGACGAAGCGCGACCAGCTGGTGAGCTGGCTCGGGGTCGAGGGGTTTGGCCTCTGATCAGTCCGAGACAATTCGATAGGATGAAGTACTTTACGGGCGGCATTTTTCAGGTTGTGGCATCTTTGCTGCTCATCATGGCTCCGCTGGTCAGAACTATCAACATCCCTAGAAGGCAACGAATTAATACTTAAAGATCAGGTAGACGATCATCAACTAGACTTGGCCGGAGAGTTCTTTTAGGGAGCTCATCATCACTAATTAATTAATAATTTAGGTATCTTCTCGGCACGCAAGCCATATAAATGATTAATTACGTCTTTGATTTCACGATTCACCAACGCAATAATAATTATGCCTGTAATCAGCTTTTAGTTATAATTAAACATTGCACTGGTCTAGCTCACTCTTGGCCGCGACACAGGACTACTCGGGATGTAACTCATCATCAGCGTCTACAACTGATAAATTGAGTAATTATTAATAATATAATTAAGCCCAGTCGGAATCCTCAACATGCCCCCATCTCAGACGACAACCTCCACCCACAACGGCACATGATCGCTCCTCCCGCGTTCCTGCGGCGTGTCCAGGATCCCGGTCGCCCTGACCCTCCCCTCGTCCCACAGCCGGCGCGACACGATGATCATGTCGACCCGATCGGAGCTGCTGCCCCAGGCGCGCGTGCGAGGGTAGTACGTGTACTGCCGCTCCAGGCCGTGCAGGGCCCGGAAGACGTCGACCCCGTCGAAGAAGGGCTCTTGCTCCTGCTCCCCCTCCTCCTGCTCCTCTGCGGCGGCCACGTACGCCCCGGCCCGGCGGTTCTCCTCCGGGGCGAAGAATTTGGCGTTGAAATCGGCGCGGTTGGCGCAGTGCTGGCGCGGGAAGACGCGCAGGCTCGGGTGGCCGTCGGGTGGCCCGCGCGCGACGTTGAGGTCCCCCGCGACGACGACGCGGAACCCCCGCCGCTCGAGGGCCAGGCACTCGTCGCGCAGGGCCGCGTGGAAGGCGAGCTTGCGGTCGTGCCGCGTGCCTGCGACGGCGCCGGTCTTGGGGCAGCGATAGGGCGCCGCCGAGCCGTTCACGGCGTAAACGTTGATTAGGGCCAGCGGCTGCTTCTTCTGTTTCTTGTTCTGGTGGGCCGCTCGGTGTCTTTCGTCCTCTTCCTGGCCTTGCTCCAGTACGGTTGTTGCCGGCACGAGGTTGTTGTTGTTGTTGTTGTTGTTGCTGTCGGTGGTGGTGGTGGTGGTGGTGGTGGTGGTAGTGCTCGCTTCGGGCGGTGGCGGCTTCAGCTCGACGATGCTCACGCGTCCCTCGAGATCCCAGTCGACCTCGCGGACGCGGGCGACATGGCGGCGCACAAAGTCGGTCCGCAGGATGGTGCCGACGCCGTACAGCCTCCCTTGGAACCCCCGCGCGTTGTACTTGTCGCGCGGCAGGACGCCGTCGAGGGTGTAGGTACGGCTGTCGGAGAGCGTGTCGTCCCCATTGAGAGGGCTGTTGAGGGATGCGAGCAGGGCGGCGAGCGCCTTGTCGTTTCCTTGCTGGATCTTGAGCTCCTGGAGAAACAGCGCCGCGGGCCAGTTGTGGCGGGAGAGAAAGGTGCGGAGATTGTCCGACCCGGGCTGGGTCGAAGTATTATTATCATTAGTGGCGGGCCGTTTGTTGGGATCGGCTGAGGACTTGAAAAAGGAAGCGATTGCAGTGGACTGCAGTGGCAGATAGGGCGCAATGCCATTGATGTTCCATGAAAATATCCGTATTGTCTGCCGGGATCTCATGGAGATCGGCAAGGCGGATTTGGCTTCATCGTTCCGTTCCAGTTTCTGAACCTGAGTGTCTGGAGGTTTTGATCTCTCGACTCTCCTGCGCTTCACAAGAGGTGGGCTAATGTCTCGATCCGCCATAGCACCTGATCTGATCTGACGCTTCTGCTAACATTGTTCAGCAGATAATGGTTGCTGCAGTGACTCGCTGGGTTCGCTCTGAAACTCATATCCCCTCAGGCGGTCATATTGTGCAAAAGGAAGGATCGAGCGCAACAGATAATACCGTTCTCGGTGACGTCAGAGCCCCAAACTCGGGCCACCTCGCCCACCTCGCAGCTGGGGGTGCTGGTTCGCTCCCTAATTAGATGACACCAGGCTCGCATAAAGAATAAATGTAAAAAAAAAAAAAGTAAACCCACTCATTGCAAGCCACAGGAAGCCATAAGATGAGCTTAATAGTCCAGGTAGGGATTACCAAGTAATAGGTAATAATTAACGGCAAATACGGGAGATGGTGATACCCCTGCAATGTCTTCACTGGTTGCTCCGGCTTTCTAGAGGGACATCGTGCAGAAGCTGTGGCAGATCGAGCTCCGTGACATCCGAAGCAGTCTCCGGCTTTTTCCCTGGAGGTAAATATAATGAGCGAATGACTTTCGTGGCGAGAGAAAATCGAATAGCGGCGTCTGAGCAGGAAAGAGTGACTCACTTGCTGGGCTCGAAGTACCTTCTGCCTAGAGTTTAATTAGAGAAAAGAAAAGGCCATCAATTCAATCAGCTTGAAGTTGATCGATCAGTAGTCTCGCATGATCCAACTTGACCAGCTATCTCAAATGATTGGTAATTAAACTTTGGACCTATGTTTAGGAAAATCAACCAACAGCAAATCCCCCTATCCCTCTTTGTTATTAATACCTGGATACAGTAAGTGGTCACAAGTCCGGGACCGCCCCCACATTTCCCAGCCACCTACATTTTTACCACCAGACTTTAATATAGGATATCTTAACAACCACAAATTATATAGAAAAACTATTTACATTAGATAGTAGCCCTGGTTCTAAGCTTCAATATTTTATATACTACCCCCTAGCTTTTTTGACTACGGCCAGCCGACGTAGCATTCCCTAGATTAGCCTGTCAATTAGCCCCTGCTTAATAGCCTACCACGCCTCCCGTAGGCACTTGGTAAACTCTTCAATATCTACCCTATTCTACCTCAAATTCTATAGATCTAGGAACATCGTATATAGCCTCTATTTAAGAGCTGCCTATACGTGTTCAATAGGGTTTAAATCAGGTGTGACAAACCCAACTCAGACTTCTTCTGAAAGGGTTCAGACGAAGGTAAACGGTGCGGGACAAGTGTACAAGTCGTCTGAGGGATTCGGTGAAGCCAAAGGGTTCACAACAACACTTAGAGTTGTCTCTCACAGTAATTAGCAATGCTTGGTATAAGTACTGTGATTATGATTGTTACCACTGGTAAACTCCCAGAGTCCACCATAACAAGTGACTATCTACATGTATATATAATTCTAGGATTACTAGCGGTCATGGTGATCCTCCGTACTAGCTTACCTAGCTCACGTCGTAAGCTAGTGATCCTCTGCTAGGATCGTTTCTTGCCAAGTGTGATCCTGTCCTAATTGGTCTATCATTCTTCGGCTTGATTGGCCCGTTTGTGTCGGTAGCCTAGGCGGCATCTGTATGTATATTTCTGTGATACGATGCCCCTCCTTCAAGGCTTTTAACCCAAAAGCCCTCTTTAGGTCGTTTTAAATAGCGCTAATATCCTTTCTTACATATGCCTCGCAATTTTTCCCTTTTTCTGTACTGTTAGTGGCTGATAAGATAGCAGATCGTATCTCTAAGCGCCGATCTTCGAAATCCTAATAGCGCGCCGTGCTTGCTTCTTTTATTGACTCCTCTGGCGTGGACGTCATACTATGTTCGTGGTGTTTCAAGCGGAACTTGGCTTGTTATATGGCGTTAGGCTCTTCTCGCTGTGGCGAGTGTGTGCGTTGGGGTCGTTCTTGCGATGGTTCTGACGTAGCATCTGCTTGTTCGTGGCCTGGTTATTGCCTTGATATTCGTAGCTAATCTTTTTATAGTAACGAAGATTATATCTGAACAAAAACGCATAGAATAAGAAGAGGCCGATACTAAAGAGGCCCTTTTTGTTCTTTAAACTTAACTTTAGACGGCTGTTAGTCGATTAGCTCGTCTTTGTCGCTAGAAACGTTTTTTGAAGGAGCGGGGTTCTAAGCTGTTTCGTCGAGGCATGTAGTCTCTAGAGGAAATAGAGGCGGAAGAACGGAGGGTATAGGATTCCGAGGTACGTGTTATTAGTGACGTACGGTCCTAGGGTGTTGGCGTCCCGTTTGACTGGTCCTCTTTAGGCCTGGATTTGTCGGAGGCCGACTTGGCCGTTTTGTCTGAGCTAGTGCCTACGGTCGATCCGGGTTCTGGTGGTAGAACTGTTTTAGTTTCTTAGGGTAGTTTAAATTCTTGACTGGTTCCTATAAGTTATCTTCTGGTCCGAAATCGAGCTATTTAACTAGGTACTATAGTTCCCCGTTAATAATACATGAATCTAGAATTTCTTCGACATCCTATTCTTCCTCTTTATCCTCTGCTTCAATATACGTAGCAACCTTAGCGTTTTTTAGTACTAGTTTGAGAAGTAAAATATGAAAAATATCCGTCTGTAGTCGTATAGATGATAGTAACGATAGTCGATAGTTAGATGTCGAAATTCGTTCTTTGATAACAAAGGGTCCGACCTTCTTAAAGTCTAGCTTTGTGCTTGGTTGTTTGGTTCGTAGGTTTTGTATGATTAGATAGACTTTATCTCTCCTCTCTAGGCGAGGTCCCTCGAGCCTGTATTTATTATAGTAGTTCTTTATTCTGGTTCTGACAAACTTGAGTTCCTTTTTAAGTTTCTCGTGTAGTACGTGTATCTGCTCTGCTTTGACTGCCGCTCTTGGTACTATAACCTCTGGTCCTTGCCTAAGGTCTGCTTCGTATCCATAGTTCGTAAAAAATGGTATGACTTTGGTCGTTTCTGTTGGCGTTATATTGTAAGCGAGTTGTACTATTGGCAATAGTATAACCTAGTCATCTTGTTAGTAGTTAACGTAGGAACGGAGGTATTGCTCGACAACTTGGTTTAGTTATTCCATTTATCTGTTAGTCTACGGGTAATATGCCGTTGACAGTTTGCTATTAATGCCTAATCGTTACATTAGCGCTTGCCAAAACTTCGATGCGAACTTGGTGTCTCTGTCGGTGATCTATTCTTACGGCCAAGCGTGTACTAATGTAACTTGCCAATAGATTACGTCTGCTAGCTGTTTAGCTATCTAGGACTCCTTGTAGGGAAAGAAGTATACCTATTTAGTTAGGCGATCTACTATAGTAAGGATACTATTATAGATTACTCCTATAGCCATATCCTTAGATTCCAGTAGTTTCGTAATAAAGTCTATTATAACTAAACTCTATAGTTTGTCAGCTATTAGTAGTGGCTAAAGTAGCCCGTACGGCTTATATCGTGCCATCTTGCTTCGATTATAGATATCATAGTTCCGTACGACTTCCTTAACTCGTGCCGTTAATTATAGAAAGTCGTAATGTTTCTTGACTTGTGTAACGGTCTTCGTAACTCCTTTATATCCTCTGAGTTTCGACTTGTAGAGTTCTCGAATCATTTGTAGCTGTTAGTCTTTGTCGTAGATATACGCTTTGCCTCGGTACCAGAGTTTCCTATCTTTTTCTTCTACTCCGTTAGGTACTACTGGTCCGGGTGCTGCTTGATACTATGCCTCGTCAATCCTTTCTTCTCAAAAGATTGCGTAGTATTCTAGGAACGAGTTAAGTAGATTATCTTCTACGGGTGTCTACGTTTCGTAATATAGTGTTCTGTCTTTTCGTTCCTTAAACAACGGTGGTATTGTTTCCATTTGTCCTTCTATGTGATCCGTTCGTTAGCTTAAAGCGTCCGCTCGTACGTTTTCTTTACCTTTCTTATAATAGATCTCAAAGTTGAATTCCGCGAGGAATTCTACCTACCGTATTTGTCGTCTGTTAAGCTCCTTTATCGTCGTAAAGTACCATAGATTCTTGTGATCCGTGTATACTTATACTGGTTCGATCGTACCACTGAGATATAGTCGCTATTCCTTAAAAGCTTCGATAATCGTAAGTAGTTCCTTGTCGTGGATTAGATAGTTAAGACGTAGTCTGTCGAGCTTCTTTAAAAAGAAGGCTATAGGATATAGCTTCCCTTGCTTGTCTCGTTATCCTAGCTATCCTCCAATGGTGTAGTCTGAAGCGTCCGTTTCCACCTCGAATGGTTTCTTTAGGTCTGGTAGTACTAGCACTAGATCCTTGGTGATGGTATTGCGAATCTACGTAAATGCTTGCTCGTGTTACTCTTCCTATTGGAACTTAGTGTTCTTCTTAGTAAGCTCGTATAATAGTCGTGCGATCGCTCCAAAATTCCTGATGAACATCCGGTAGAAGTTTGTAAACCCGATGAAACTTTGTACTTCCGTGACTGACGTCGGTCGTGGCCAATCTTTGATAGCTTTAACCTTTGAGGGTTCTATTCGAATTTGTCCTGGGGATATCTTATATCCTAAAAACACCGTCTTCCTAACATGGAATTTACTCTTTTCCTTGTTGACTAATAGCTTGTACGCGTGTAATACGTCTAGTACTACTCTTACGTGCTTCTAGTATTCGTCTATCGTCTTAGAGAAGATAAGTATATCGTCAAGATAATATACCGTAAATTTGTCGAGAAAGGGTTAGATAGCTTGATTAATCAGGGCTTAGAACGTTACTAGCGCGTTTGTAAGTCCGAATAGTATGACGAGGTACTTGTAATGGCTATAGGGTGTCCTAAAGGCCGTTTTCTACTTGTCGCCTTCTTTAATCCGTATATAGTTATAGGCCGATAGCAAGTCAAGATACGTAAAATATTAGGCTCCTACTAACTGATCTTAGAGCCGTGAGATTAGTGGTAACGGGTATCGATTCTTTATAGTCTGTTCGTTAAGTTGCCAATAGTCGATATATAACTATAGCTTTCTATCTTTCTTAGGCATAAATAGGATTAGGTAGCCTGTTAGCAATGTCAATAGGCAGATATATCCTCTTCGAAGGTTCTCCTCTAGATATCGCTTGAGTTCTTTGTTTTGCGTCTAGCTTGTATAGTAGATCTTAAAGAACTTTAGTCATGCTCCTTCCTTAAGCTTGATCTCGTGATCCTATAGGCCGTATTCTAGTAATCCTTCCAGATGCTTTGGTTCGAATGCTAGGTATCCTTCGTACTCCTTCGGTACTTCCCTAGTCTTATCTCGTTTCTCGGTTTTCTGATAGTATGCGAACTTGGTTCCGTCTATGGCGATACTAGCGATTTCTCCTATCTCAACCTATTACTCTAATTACAGTGCTCCGCATTCGTCAATGGAGAGAACAGCTATCGGCGGTTTAGCTCGTTCCTCCTGTCGTAACGTCGGTATCGTTATACCGCTTCTTCCAGAGTCCGTAGTGGTCTGTCTGCTACTGCCCGTCTCTTGCGGTAGATCCGTAGGATATGCCTTCCCTTGAGCATCGTCTATTCGCGATCCTTACACGCTCCCTATCACGCTAGTCGAATACGACTCCGTCCGGGGTCGTAGGTAGCTACTATTCTTCTAGCTAATGTCCGGGTTGTAGTCTTTATACTATAGTAGTCCTAGTATTATATCCTTATCGTCGCCTATGTCTATAATACTAAATACGACTACTATAGTCTTCTCTACTATAGTGATACCGATCGGTTTAGTCTCCCTACGTACCTATTATATCAGGAATAGCCCTTTGACTATGCCATGCTTCCGTTTTATCCTTTAGGGTATCCGTAGTTGATTTACAAGTGTTGGCAAAATCAGGTTTATCTCTGCTCTACTGTCTACTAGTATAAGCATTTCGTACTACTTCTATTATGCCGTTATCTATAGTCGCTTGTCTTGCCGTCGTCGTCTAACAATTGTAGCGATTTCCTATATTTCTGCCGGGAGGTCTTAATATAGTGGTTTCTTGTGCTAGTTCCTCCTGTACTACGCTACCACTCGCCGTTATATAGGCGTTAATGGTTTTCGGGCCCCTCGAAGGGCCCTGACCCGTTTCCCAGGTCAGTGCTAACCTCTCCGATTGTTTGGCTAATAGCGGCTTCGTCAATCGTGCTCATTTCCGTGAGCCATTGAGTGCTTACAGCTTCCTACCATTAGGTCCATTCTGCTTTCCGTCGTACAGTCTATAGCTTTATCTGAAGCTCCCGAATTCGCGATTTCTTTTCGTCTACGTGGTAGAGATAATCGTTACTCTAGCATAAGTCCTATATGTCTCGTCCTGTTCCGTAGTGCCTAGGCCAGGCTCGTCTCAGAACTACCGTAATGCCTTCTAGACTCTAGGTTTCGATTTTCCAGAGTAATTCGGCCGCTCTGTTTCCCGTATCGTAAACCCATTCTATAGGGCGTAAACTTCTATCCCCGTTTTCCTGTCGGGTCGGCTAGTGATTGTTTTCGAATTTGTCGTAGAAGTGGTATCGGTATTCGTGTGCTATACACTAGAACTAGGGCACTTGTACGTGTGCCTTATGTCGAGGGTATAGCTGTATGGCGTTGCCTAGAAGATATTGGAATTCTTTTCCGAATCCTTCCTACTATATATAGACTGTAGGTACCCTAATGCTAAGGTAGGAATGTTTCTTCTAGTAGCTTTCCTATATACGTTTGTCTTTTCCGTGGTTTACGCGTATAAACTGGTACTCCGGGTTCTATATGTCGTAGCTAAGTTGCTAATCGTCAAAGTGCTTGGTATAACTATCGGGTCTATCGTATATTACAGGCTGTTCCCCTTTGATAGTTTCTACGATGTATCGGAGTTCCCTCATTTCGTCCCTTATATCGTCGCTCTACTAGGCAAGTCGAGTTAGGCGTCTATCTTGTTCGCGTAACTCCATATTAAGCCGGAAAACTTCGTTATAGTACCATTCGATCCGTTCCTAAAGGAACAAAATGTTTAGTCCGGGTTAGTCGACTCCTTAGGTGTCGGTTGTCTATAATCCATCCCGTCTCTACGTGATTGTAAAACCCTACTACCTTAAGGCTAGGAGAATCGAAATCGGTGGCATATACTCCCCTGCCATATCCTATTCGGCAATACCTATTTCCGGGTCCATAGTAACTAGTTTGGAGTACGGCGTCTATTTGTCTTTGTTGTTGTTGTCGTGTTCGAGGCCGTCCGTGTCGCTGTCCCTATCTTCGTAGCTTGTAGCTGCTACTTTGACGACGTCCTTAGTTTCGTCGATAGCCGTAGTTTCCTTTCCTAGGACTGGTTTCTAGTCTTTCTTCGGGCTTCGACATTCTTACTTGTAGTATCCTTTCTTTCTATAGTTATAGTAGGTAGCATTGGACTTATCTTTGGTTGCCTTCTTCTTGTCCTACTTCTATACTATATCTATATCTATAGCTCCGGGGTACATCCCGTACGAGGTACTAACGTACGCTCGCTTTTTCTTGTCGTTGGCCTTGACCGTGGTTCTGTTCATTTGACCTCGTTTCTGCTATTCCTGTATATAGAGCCGATCGTCGATTCTAATAGCCTATACGATGTATTCGTCTAGAGTTTTAGGCCGGTCGTACTTATACAGCTCGTCTTTAACCTTTTCCTTCAAGCCATTATAGAACAGTTATATTAACGCCTTATCATTAAGCTAAGACTTAAGTATATCCTATCTAAACTATATAGTGTAGGAGGCTACTAACTTAGTCTATCGGAGATTGGCGAGCCTTTCTTACGCGTAAATCTTTTCGTCTTTGTTACCAAAGACCTTTTAAAGCTCTTCTTCGAAACGGTCATAGGATCGAAAGACTACCTATATAAAGGCGTCTCGGTCGTCCTTATCTTCCTTAGTAAGATAATCGTTCTATATAGGTTTAAACCATCTAAGTACCTTGCCCTCTAGTCTCGTAGCTATATAGAGGACTTTGGCTTTGTCGTCCGGAAACTTGTCGTCGTTAAGCCGGAAGTAGGATCGGAGGTTTGTTAAAAACCCTACAAGATCTTCCTTAGTTCCTCCGTATTTGCCAGGTGGTTCGATCTTAATACGGCTTGCTTTGGTAGTCTCGAGCGCCTTGATTTTGGCGTAGGCCTCGTTGACCAGTTTCTACGAGTGCTTTTCGCCGTTCTCGAGTTCCTTAATTCGAGCTTAAGCAGCCTTGTCTCTCTAGTCCAACTCCTAGATTCGCTGCTAGAGTTAACTAAGCTAGGCAAGCAGCTATTCGGCCGTAACGTTAGTAGCTATATCGATGTCAAGGTCGAAGTCACCTCCGTTCTGAACTATAACAGAACAAAGGGAGTGGTAACAACGTGTGACGAACCCAACTCAGACTTCTTCTGAAAGGGTTCAGACGAAGGTAAACGGTACAGGACAAGTATACAAGTCGTCTAAGGGATTTGGTAAAGCTAAAGGGTTTATAACAACACTTAGAGTTGTCTCTTACAGTAATTAGCAATGCTTGGTATAAGTACTGTGATTGTGATTGTTACCACTGGTGAACTCCCAGAGTCTACTATAACAAGTGACTATCTACATGTATATATAATTCTGGGATCACTAGCGGTCGTGGTGATCCTCCGTACTAGCTTACCTGGCTTACGTCGTGAGCTAGTGATCCTCTGCTAGGATCGTTTCTTGCCAAGTGTGATCCTGTCCTGATTGGTCTATCATTCTTCGGCTTGATTAGCCCGTTTGTGTCGGTGGCCTAGGCGGCATCTGTATGCATATTTCCGTGACATCAGGGCTATATACGGGCTATTTAATCCAGGAAATCTTCTACGCTAGGAGCCACTATTTGGTCGATTTAGATATATAGATAGGAGCGTTATCCTACTAAAAATGCTAGGTCTTATCGTAATAAGGTAGAAGGCCCTCTTCTAGAGCTCTCTAGTACGATTAGGCTATATAGCTATAGTATAGAGTGCTTAGATCCCTCTCTATAATAATAAACTTACTCCGACTACCTATCTATATTACCCCTTATACTATAATAGTAATATTTGCCTATATATAGTTCTTTAAGTTAATAAATCGGTAGTCGTACTTCTTAGAAGGAAAATAGAATACCTAGGTAGTCGGATTTAAAGTATTATTCTAATAGGAACACTTATTAGAAAAGATAGTCTAAGATTATCAGAAATATCTAATAGAATAAGTATACTATATTTAACTTACCTGTATTAGTTTATCCGTTTTTCTAAGCTAATCGTATACAAAGTTATATTGATCTTTTACTACCTCCTTTGACAAGGGAATCCTCCTTTTGGTACGCCATTTCTATAGATAATAGGCTCGGAGGTATCGTCAGATAGTTAAAGGTAATACTTTCTTCCTAATTACGTTGATCAGAGCCTTCCGTGCTATATGTCGGTTTTTCTTAACCATCAAAAGGATATACCGTTTTTCTAAACGCGAAAGAACCTCTAGACGGCCACTTCGAGGTCAGGACTCAAAAGTATAGTAAGATTTCTATAGTTTAATTACGTAGTAGATGGCATATCGGGATACGCCAAAGAGGGTTGCTAGGGATCGCTCGCTTTAGCTAGTAGCTGTAAGGCTACAAATAACCATTCGAATATATAGGCTTAATTCCTGGTTTGGCTGGTGGTTTACCATCAATTTGCGTATAAAATCGTGTAGATTAAGGGCTATATCGTTGAATTGTAGGATGTTGAAGAAAAGGTAGGATACGCGTGGGTGTCGCGAAACGCGTTTAAGTGGGTGGGGTGGTCCGGGATTTTTGACCCCTGATTGTACCTAATTAAACGTCCTTGCGCAGTACCACCTCCATAGACACCATCATATTGCCCAAGCAATCGTTATCTCGAACCAAGTTACAAAATACCGCCCATAATTATCTAGAAGCCTTCACTGCTCTGGATACTCATTCTCCACTGAGCCCTATACACTTCCCTGTCCTGGACATAATTACATGTATGTATGTACAAAATTACAGTACATGTGGCCGAGCGACTTTTTTTTTTTGGGGGGGGGTTGTTGTTGCTTTAAAACACCTGTGCCACCCTCTCTCCAGTCGGGAACGCAACCTCGTACTGCAGCACCAGCTTGACGCTCTTGCCGGCGTTGAGCGACACGTCCCACTGGACCTCGCCGGCCTTCTTCAGGCTGGCCGTGGCCCTGCCCCAGTCCTGCTCCTCCTTGCCCTCCCGCCCGGGCACGCCGGTCGGCACCGGACCGGTCTTGCCGCCGCTCGCGGCGAGGCCCGCCGGCTGGAGCACCTCGACCCGGATCTTGTCGTCCTCCGAGACGGGCACCTGATCGAGCACGGTGACGTCGACGGGGCGACCCGCCGCCGCGCGCGTGTTGACGAGCGTCACGCTGCGCGTGTACACGTTGTTCTCGCCCTTGGAGAAGACGCCCGTCGTGCTGCGCGTCACCTCGGGCTTGGGGTACGCCACCCGGATGGCCGGGTCCACTCCCAGGGCCACGGTGAAGCTGTCTCCCGCGCTGCACCGCGGCAGCGTCGACCGCCCCAGGAACGTGCCGTCGAGCGTGAGGCCCATCGGGCCCCGGAGGAGGGTCAACTTGCTCGTGTTGCGCAGCCGCGCCCGTAGGTATGCCGCCGGTCTGTACTTGGCCACGACGGTACGCGAGAAGCTAACGTTGGCGAAAGAAACGCGGGCTATCCGCTGCTTGGACGGAGTGGGCGACGGCTTGAGGGTTTTGGCTTGCGGCAGCTCGTACGTGGCCGTCAGGCCGGTCTCTTCAAAGGAGGGGTCCTGGAAAGAGAGCTCGGGGGCTGGCTCTAGCATCGTCCCGGCGTCGTCGTTGTCGGCGCCGTCGGTGTCCTCGCTGTAGCCCTCGGGCTGGGTCGCTGCGGAGGTGGCGGCGCGGTCGGGGGACCGGCGGGCGGCGAATAGCATGGGGACGCGGGAGACTGTCGCTGCCCCTGAAGCCGGAGCTGCTGGAGGAGCCGCTGGAGGAGCCGCTGGAGGAGCCTGTAGCCCAAAGAGGCTGCCGCCCGGGAAATTGTTGGCGTTGGCCCCCACCTGGCCAAAGGCAGAAACGGTGTTGTTGGCTCCGGTATTGCTCGAATTGAGAGCAGACGCGCCGGGACCATCAGCCGACATACCGAAACGAACTGCGCGAGCCTTGTAGGCGTTGTAAGAAGGGTCCGGCGGGGGTGGCGCGGACACGGATGAGCTGGCCCGGACTTCCTTCTTCAACTTTGACAGCGGGTCCTGGCCCACCCCGAACAGATCCGTTCGGGGTCTCTGAGAAACTGCGGCGTTCTGCCGAGAATTCCAAATCTCCTTTTGGTTCCGCTCCTCCCGGCTGTGCACAATGTCGAAGCCATCCGAGGCACCGATGCCCCTACCGACGAGCTTGAGGCGCCACGGAACGAGCGACGGCACGTCGTCTTGTAGTCCCGAGAAGTTGGCCTGCGAGGTGCTTAGGATTACCTTGCTGTTGGTCCACGTCTCGGATGTCATGTTGGTCAGACGGGCGTCGAAGCTGAGTGTGGCCGTGTTGGTCGTCGTCGAGAGCGCCAGGTCGTAGCTCGGGGACCAGAAGGCGGATGATGTGACGTAGGAAAGGGTCAGGTCGCACGTCACGGCGGCCTGGTCCTCCTTTGGACTCTTGTCCGAAGCAAGCTCAACGTCGGCGGCACTGGCTATGGAATTTCGGCGAGATGAGCTGGGCGTGAAGTTGGTACCGGCATCAAGGCTGATGCGGACCGTGTAACAGACGCGGGGCCAAAACTTCTGGCGCTCTCTGCGGATTCGGTCTTTTTCCCTCTCTCGTTCCTCGTCACGGCGCTTCTGCTGCGCCTTCCGCTTCTCCCTTGCCCTCTTGGCCTTGGCCTTCTCCTCTGCGGCCTTCTTCTCCTCCCTGGCCTGAAGTTTTTCGAGGAGTGCCTTCTCGCGCATCAGTTTTGAGATGCTCTTTGTCAGGTCGCGGTCAAGGACGGCGCCCTCCATGTGGTCCCGGAAGACCTTTTGGCGCTCATTGCGGTAGGTCTCCACTCTGGCCTCAATGTCGATGTCGGCTTTGTGGTTCAGAGAATTGCAGTACGAGTCGAGAATTCGCAGGCGGCTCTCGGCACTGGCGATGATCTCCTTGGCACGCTTTTGCTCGTCCTGCAAGGCCACCAGCTTATCCTTCACTTCCTCAAGCGCCGCATTGACCTTGTCTTCGCTGTCGCCTTCCTCCTCCTCCTCCTCCTCCTCCTCCTCGGACTCATCCTTGTCGGGCTCAGAGTCGGAATCGGGATAAATCTCCTCGAAGATGTCTCGGTTGGGCAGCAGCTCAACCGTAATGTCAGTAATGGTGGCTAACCCAGTTCCCTCAACCTTGATTGAATTCTCATCGGCTGTTGGAGTTACGCCGACGACAGTGATTTCGTTGGCACCGGGCTGCGGCTTGTTAGCGAGACTTTCGGGGGACTATTAATTAATTGCAAGGCGCGAAGAGAAGGTGGTGGGCACGGGGCATATTAATAATTATTAATTATAGGGTAATATGTACCTTCAGAACCACGTCCTTAATCTCGCGGACGACCTGGGCTTGAGTTGGGAATAGGGTGACAGAACGAGTGAGAAGGTTCCGGACATGGAATTCCTGCTTATGAGGCCCGTCCATTGTCGCTGCAATTGTGATGCTGCTGGATGTAGTTGAAGGGGCGGTTCGATGAGGACTCTGAGGGAGAGAGGAGCATGGAGGGGATGGCACCGAGCCAGAGAAGCTCAAGGGAACGAAGTCTGCGTTCTTAAATATCCTGTTACCCGCCGGGATGGGGGTCAAGATGGAATGTGTTACCTCATGGAGGCCGTGTCAGGGTAGGTAGCTGTTGCTCTACACGGTAGTTGATTGGACAGCTACAAAAAAGCCGGTCACTACTGGCAAACTTGTGACTCAAAATGCTGACAAAAGAGACAAGCGACATCTCTAATTAACGTTACTCCACCCTGGGGTATCCTAGATAGGCAACCAGAGCGGGCGGGTGCTTTTGCTCAGTTGTGCAAACAACTAGTCCACGAGAGGGTGTTCCCGTCTGCCGAAAATGAACTTTAGAAAGGGACCCTGCGCAAGACGAAGAGGAAATAACTATTGGCCCTGGAGTTTGTCGGAGCCTAGGCAAGTCTCCAATGTGATGCGGATGCCTTTTTCGTCGTCCGCCCAGCACCTTTTAATCGTCAGCACGCGTCATGCCTATCATATTCTGGAATCCGTTTTTTACAATGAGTGTCTGATGGGTCTCAACTGCCTTTCGCTTTCCTGCGGCGCAGCCGACCGAGCCGACCGAGAAAAAGCGGGGATGCATGTTAACTAGCTTGGCTTCCGCACCGACCCGTCCCCGAGCCTGCCCCACAGATCCGCTCCTGCCACATGCCTTCCCGCAGATCCTCTTCGGCGGCAACCTCATCAAGGGCCTCGGAGTTCAAGCTTACTAGTAATATAGTTTTTTTGTCTTGCTTGATACCAGGAAACACACGATTTTGGCCTTGACCCTTTTTTTTTTTCCCTCTCCACCACTGCCATGGACATCCAGCAGCCTCACTCGCAGCCGCCTCTTGGCCGCTACGAGCCTAATCACGCATCGGAACACTCACACAACGGCGACCATACCCTCAACTCCTCGACTCTCCCATATCGGCCCCGTCCCGATGCTCCAGAGACCACTTATCCCAATCAACAGCCATACCCTGGCAGTGAGCCCTCCAAACCCACCTCATACATGGGGCCGCCACCACATCCCTCTGGCCCTACTCAAGGCCCCCTGAACACGTCCTCGTCGACGTTATACAACTTGAACGACACTACCAGTTCTGCTCAGCACCTAGCCCATGTATCCCCGCAACCCATTCCAGGCCCCGGTCTGGATTCCAAGTCTGAACCCCCCAGTGTCCCAGGCCCCGACGCTGCTGCGTCAACCACCACCTACCCGCCTCCCAACCACTACGGCCACGCAACGGCAAGCCCCCCGGCGGCGCCAGCAGACGCTGTTCCCAATGCGATCACCACCGCCGCCGCCGCCGGCACCAACGCCGCCACCGACATCCGCGCCGGCCGCGCGTCCGCCGAGTCCGCCCTGCACGAGCTGCTCGCCGCCCGGCGGCAGCGGCTCATGGTTCACCGCGTCGACGGCGCGGGCGGCAGCGGCCACGTCGCCGGCGGGGAGTCGGATCTCGCGGCCGAGGTGGAGTGGAAGGTGCGGTCGCAGACGGGGCTGGTGCTGTTTGGGTTGAGGGGCTTGCAGGAGCGGGTCGGGACGGTCCTGGCCAGGGCGGAAGGGGAGCGGTGGAGGAGGTGGGGGGTTGGAGGAGTTATGTGAGTAGCCTTTCCTTTGCCCTTGTTCCCTTTCTTTCTCTCATTTTTAGAACCAATGGTTCGTCTCGAGGAGAGGGGGTGATGAAGTGGGAGTTGGTGGGCCGGATGGGGAAGTGCCCTGTACACCGTACAGAAAAAGGAGATTCTGTATGGAGGGATTCCGTATGGTGTCGGCCTGGCTGACTGATTCTAAACCCCCCGTCTCCTCAGAGCCTCTATCATCCCCCTCGTTAAACGCCTGTTCCGTCGCCGCCGGGGTGAAGACGACGACTCGTCCAACAGGACCGAGTACGCTTTCAAAAAGAGCAGGAACCTTGTCTCGCGCATCCTGGCGACCACGAATCGACCGGGGCTGGGAACCGTAGCCTTCTTTGTTTTCGCCGTACTGTATATCTTTCAAAACGAGGTCACGCTGCGCGTGGCGCGGACCGTATCGAAGCGGTTGAAGCGGCTCGCGGCCAAGGTTGAAGATGGCCGCGAGGAGCTTACTGAGCACGACGTCAAGGTGTTGCAGGGGTGGAGATGGCGAGTGCTGGCTTGGAGTGAGTGACAGCACTGCGTTCAACACCATTCGATGATACGACGTAATGAGTGACAAGAGCGGGATGGCCCGGCGTTAAGGATGGATGGAGTGTTACCATGTGTGATTGGCATTTGGGATGATGCAGTTTGATGAAGATCGATGAGTGACGACAGATGTGACTTATTACACTGAAGCCATGGTTCTAGCTCGAAACAATTCCTAGGCTGCCTTAGGGAAGTAGGCCGCACTTCTCTGGGATTAATGCCAATTTTAGTTCCTAATTATTGTTAGCCATGTTTGTTTCAATATGCATGGGAAACACATGAATTACCGTAGACCACTTTTTAGAATTTCAACTATCTCCGATCATTGTGTGAACTGATCAGAAATAATAATATGCCTCTACTTGTCACCTGTAATTACATCTATTATCTGGCAGACTCCTATGAAAGTGTTCCCTTCATAGTACCACTCGACTCAGAACTGGGGAGGTCGAGAGAAGCGAAGGCGAGTGCCCAGTACGTCGCCGATGAGGGAAGCCACCCAAGGACTTGCTTTTAAGTTTTGAACAATCTCGGGAAGCAGCAAGGGGGTTGGGACAAAATTTTGCCAATCAGCCTTGCTCCTTCCGTTCCCAACTCCTCAGGCCTTGCTTAGCCCCGAGGGCAAGGATGAGTCATACAAAGATGAGATGATTAATTGCTAGTCTAGGTGCTCTCAAAGGTGCTGCATGGAAGTCCAACTCACTTGAGGTGGAGAGGGAGCGATGGGATCGATAGCAGGATCCAGAGCAGCGCGTTCCCTCACGAGATAGTGCGGAAAACGTTGCGCACGCTCTGCACACCCACTTCGACTCATCTCGACTCGCGATGGGCCTCGTCGATTTGCTCTCGCGTTGGGGCAGAGAGTATCTGCTTGTGATAGTTGCTGCCGGCAAGCAGGATGGTGCCGAAAAAGTTGATGAGCACATGGATGCCTATATTCATGCTCTTTGCTCTCGAACACGACGTCACGCCCGAGAGCATCCCGACGCCATTCTGGATGTTGCTCCCCGGCCGGGTCATGGCCCAGACGGTGAAGATCAGGTTGGCAAGTAAGGACACCAGGGAGCCGATGTAGAACAAGAGGGCCGAACTCTGCCATCGCGCTCGCCTGGCAATCATGGTGGTGCGGCTAATTATATTATACCCGTCTGTTCCACAAACACCTTATCGACAACCTAAAGTGACCATCACCTTGTGATGATCTTACTGGGATCGTATATTAGAGGACTACAGATCGTGTCACGGTTCGGATTCTTGTGCGATCTCATCATTAGAAGGGTAGCATAGGAGAAAGGGAAGTCCGCGCTGATCGCACAGTCGGTCGTGTTAAGCTGCCTAAATACAATTTGTACAGCCACTTTACAGTCGAGAAGCTGATTCTCGCCGATCGTTTCCCGAAGCATCCGAATCTGAGTTACGACACCAAAAGCCTAAATTTGTAATGAGAGTAGCAGCGAAGCGCCTCGTTCATGCTAATTAATTAATACTTTATGCATGTCAAATATA
Source organism: Thermothelomyces heterothallicus (assembly GCF_042370625.1). NCBI lineage: Eukaryota > Fungi > Ascomycota > Sordariomycetes > Sordariales > Chaetomiaceae > Thermothelomyces > Thermothelomyces heterothallicus. The sequence goes on along the minus strand of NW_027192573.1, from coordinate 281,473 downwards.
GGTCACGTTCCAGCACTGCTCTACGTCAACCCCTTTCAATAATTAGGCGTTTTTTGATCCTTGACACCTCGGGTATCAGAAGCTATAGAGCTTCTAAAGCATTAGCCACACACGTGCCACAGCGTATGAGGCGCTGTTTAACGTATTGGCTAGTTCTTTTATCTATAAATATCACTTGTTTTTGTCTCCTTTGTAGATAGTTCAATTAGGTACCTTTTTTTCTTCCGTCAAGCTACCCACTGTAAACACTATTTCCAACGCTTCCCGGAGCTCACCACTGCGTTCGGCATCGGGATAAGGCATAATTGAAGCGAAGCCTCAATGACTGAGTCTCTGAAATGTAAATATGTTGAAGAGCGAAGGATGGAGCTTCACTTCTATATAATTAAATGGCTAATTAATCCTCCAGGTTTATCTGTACACCCACTGCATGCCACACTCTTGGCCCCCCGCGGTGCACTTTCCCTCTCTATCACAATCGAGGGTGCCTACTCTGGGCCTCGATGAGAGGTGCGCGAAGCGTATACCACAGTCAGGGTATTTTATATTAGTCAGTCAGCTTAATTATCCCACAACTTTGAGCAGAATGTTATTCATCATTATCTGCCAGTCCGGGTCCATCCCACCAGAGCAACCCGCATCATCTATTTCAAAGAGGTTGCTATCATTTGCCACAGAAATTGAACATCCTTTCCTTGCCGGCTTCTTCGTGTCTTCATCAACCCATAAGGAAGGAGTTCGGGTAGATCGGCGGAATGTTGGCATCTAATTATCCTGAGAACAAAACTAAAGTCTGTGTTCCTTCGCCTGATGGTGGACACTGAGGCAAAAGCATCAGCCATGTCACCATGGCTGAGATGTGCTAGTGCCGATCTACGACCTGCGAGCTGATATCTGGATCCAAGAGATCGTGAGCCGCTATCAACGTGAGACGGTGAGAAAATCTACCGTTCAGTTATTTCACCCACGCAATCAATCTTTGTGGGACGGCTAAGCGACCAAACATCCGTTTGCCTACCTTGTGTTTCATGAAAACAAACTGCTTGCCCAATTCTGATTAATTAATTAAAAAAGACAGGGCTGGCCTCTTCGTACGTTTCAGTACCGTAGGACATTAAGCCACACAACGGCCAAACCGTCTACGCTGTGCTCCCCATAAGACACTGAAACGACCGGAATGCAACGGACAACTAGAGGTCTATAATTGATACGCGCTTTCTAGCTACCAAACGCAGGTCTACGGAGTTTTAGCTCTTCTCCTTGTCCTCCTTGAGTGAGACTATGCGGTTGAGCACAATCTTGTCGTCTGTGCTATCGGAATCCATGGCCTGCCGACAAGTTAACGCGAGCTCGGACTTTATCACCAGAGTGTCATAGAACTTACAAAGTACGCCACGCGCATGCCCTGGAACCGCACCGATTCCGGGCCGCCCTTGCCACGCTTGTCCTCCCCGGCAGCCTCCGGCCAGGGTGCCCGCGCCTTGACTTCATCAAAGCCAGATTCGATCACGGCATTTGGGTACACGATCTCGCTCTCGGGGTTGAGATCGCTGAGGAAGCCGCCCTCGGCAGCGGACGGGTTATCCGACTTGAACAGCCGGTTGTAGACGCGCACCTCGCACTTGCGAGATCCCGAATCCTCCCCGGCGGGAACCCACTGGATGAAGGTCTTGGGCTTCTTGACCTCGCGGTCAAAGACGGCACGAATCTCGGTCACCTTGCCGGTCGCCTCGTCTTTGATGAAGCTGGTCGCCTTGATAGGGAAAGGCGCCTGCAGCAGGCCCACAGTCTTGCCCGGCGCGAGACGGAAGTAGTCCTTGCTGTCAACCTCGCGGAAGTCGGATCGGTCGATATAAACCGTCTTGGTGAACTTGACCTTGTGGTCACCCATGGCGGGATTCTTTGGCGAGAATGGCAACGTGACCTCGGTGCCATCGAACTCGTCGGCGTCCTCGATCACAACAGGTACCGGGTCGAGGACCAGCATCAGCCTCGGCACCGTCCGTTCGAGGTAGCGCCGGATGGTCTGCTCGAATCGCGACATTTGGATGATGCTGTTGGTCGTGGTAACGCCGAGCTCGTTGACGAACTCGAGAATGGCACCCGGGGGAACGCCCCTCCGGCGGACTGCAATAAGGGTGGAGAGGCGGGGGTCATCCCAGCCCCGTACAATCTTCTTGTCCACGAGCTCCTTCAGCTTGCGCTTGGACATGATCGCGCCTTGGATGCTGAGACGGCCATACTCTCTCTGCATGGGCTGGAACTCTACGAGCTGCTTGTTCAGCCATTCATACGAGGTTCTGCTCAGGAAGAATTCGACCGTGCAGAGCGAGTGGGTAATGCCCTCGAAGCTATCGCACAAGCAGTCTATCAGGGTTAGCAGTGCCGGATGCCCAATGAGGAGCGTAAGGATGCTTACGCGTGAAGTCGTAGGTGGGATAGATTTTCCACTTCGTGCCGGTTCTGTGATGGGGCTTGTCTAACACACGATAAGCGGCAAGGTCCCACATCTGGGGGTTTCCGTCTGTGATCTGTACATTTATGTCAGTCGGGAACATGCAGGTAAGACAGCGGTTCACGTACGTCCTGCTTCATCCGCAAGAAGGCCTCCTTCGGCTTGTACTTGCCGTCGCGCATGTCGCGGAACTTTTGGAGGTTCTCTTCCGGCGACTGCTCGGCGTGCTTGCACCGATAGCGCGGGCTCGTCCCCTTTTCGCCACCGCGCTGAAGCTTGATCTCCTCATCTACGGCTGACCGTCAGTACCGAAGAGAACAAACCCTTCCCTGACACTGCAAACATACCCCCGCAATGGCAGACGTAGGCCTTGCCCATGTTGATGAGCTTCTCGGCGAGCTCGTAAAGCCTGTCAAAGTTGTCGCTCGAGTATGTGATCTTGTATGGTTCGAAGCCGAGCCAGCGGACCATCTCCTCGATCGCCGTGAAGTAGACTTCTTCCTCGGCCTCGGGATTGGTGTCGTCGAACCTCAGGTAGCTGTGTTTGTGCCATCGAGGTCAGACCCAGCCTTCCTGCACCGTCTAGAACGGTTACATACCACTTGCCACCGTGATATCTTGCAAAGCCGAAGTTGACGGCAATGGCCTTGGCGTGGCCGATATGGAGAAAGCCATTGGGTTCGGGAGGAAACCGCGTAAACACCTCTTTTTCGGGACGCTCGTTGTATACGTCGGCCAAGAAACCGTGCTTGAACATGGCATCGGGGTCGATAGGGCCATCCTCTGTCTTCTCCTTTGTCTTCTTCGGTGCGGCTCCGTCCTGGGCAACCTTGGTGGCGGCAGTAATGTCCTTGGTGTCCTTGTTCTTCTCCTTCAGGGCTTTCTTTGCGCGCTTCGCTAGGCGCTTCTTCAGCTCTCCTTTGGAGACCCACTCGCCCGTCTCCTCGTCGAGCTGAAGCTTTGCACCGTTTTCAGTTGGCGCATCGCCGAGTTGCAGCTTGGCGGCAGCATCTGCAACGCCGTCCGCCATGGTTGGTCCTTGATCAGTTGCCCGATTTGGTTGCTGTCGTCGACGTTTGTGTTGCAGGAATGAGGTCGCGACGGGAGGAGTTAACTGATCTCGATGCTGGTTAGACACCCAAACCTAACAGACTCAAGCGCCAGTCGTCGCAAGATTCAGAAGCCTTGGGAGTTTGTTGCCAGAAACGTTCTGGTGAGTCAACTTCGGAGCTGTCCCTGTTGGTCTGGCAAAATTACCTGTTTGGAGGGGCACAAGGAGGGGCACAAAGACTGTACCCACGCGACCAGGGGACCTAGTGAGATAAGGATAAGATAAGATAGTGCCTGAGCTTATGGCCGGTGTAATTAACAGGCAAGCCCGGTGGGTCTAGCCCCATCTCTTCGTGTTGCAAAGCCAGGTCCAGACCCTCTCCGTTCCGCTTTCGGGTTCGACAGAATGCACCGACCCACGATCTTTGCATGTGCTGCATTGATCATTGTGGCTCATGTCAGGAAAATGCCATCGGATGCCGATGCATGGGGCGCCGGACGATCGTGAAAACCCGCAGTTGAGAGCTGCTGGGACATGATCGCCCTGCGCAACCCTTCCCCCCCCCCCCCCCCCCCCCCAAAACAACCCAAAAAAAAGACGCTGCTGAACCGCAACTGTACCCTACCCTGCGGTCGTATTTCTCTGCATTTCTGTACCTCTCTCGCTTCTCGCCCACACAGCAAAGCTGCCAAAAGAGTCGGTTTCTTTATTTCCCATTTCCACCGTCAATCGGCTAACCTACTCGTCTATACCCCCCACCCATTCACCAGTCGCCGTAGATTGATTACCGAGGGACAAACCCTCTCGGGTCCGCGCTTAGCTCCCACGATCGCAACCGAACCAAGGTTGCTTTGTCCCTTCGTTTCCGATGTTCCTCCGCTCGCGCCCCAGAATGGGCCAGCTCCTGACAGCTTCCGATATCCCGTCCCTCTCCCTCCTCTACAAGCTCCGCAAGCTCTCGGCCCCCTCTCCCGGCGCCTCCCCGCTCCCCACGACGACCCGGCCGGGCCCGGGCGCCGACATCCCCCCGCCGTCTAAGTCCCTCAACGACCGCGTGGGCCTGATCCGCGGGGACATCACGACGCTCAAGCTGGACGCGATCGTCAACGCGGCCAACCGCTCGCTCCTGGGCGGCGGCGGCGTCGACGGCGCCATCCACCGCGCCGCGGGCCCGGAGCTCTACGACGAGTGCCGCGCCCTCGGCGGCTGCCCGACCGGCTCGGCCAAGATCACCAACGGCTACGGGCTCCCCGCGCGCAAGATCATCCACGCGGTCGGTCCCGTGTACGATCCGCTCGACCACGACAAGTCGGAGCGCCTCCTGACGGGGTGCTACACCCGCAGCCTGGAGCTGGCGGTCGAGCACGGCTGCCGGACCGTGGCCTTCAGCGCCATCAGCACCGGCGTGTATGGGTATCCGAGCCAGGACGCGGCGCCCGCGGCGTTGGGCGCCATCCGGAAGTTTCTGACGGGGCCGGATGGGGATAAGATCGACAAGGTGGTGATTGTGACGTTTGAGATGAAGGATGTGGAGGCTTACAACGAGTTTATCCCGTGCGTTCCTTGTCCCTTTTGCTTATTCTAATCCTCCGACAATCCCGCCAAAAAAACAAAAGGGGGGGGGGTTGATCTTGCTGACCGACACGGGGCGTGTGCAGGTTTTTCTTCCCGCCCGTAGCCGAAGACGAGGCCACAACCGACAATGAGGAGGATGAAGCGAGAGAAACCGAAGCCAAACTTACCGCCGAGGCCGAGGCCGTCGCCAACGAGCTTCCCAGCGCTCCGACCTCTGACCCTTCCGACACCGGACCTGCCGGCAAGAAGCAGAGACAAGGAGAGGACTGAACGATGGGCAACATGAAAAGGGAACTGAAAAAAAAAAAAAATAAACAGTAGTGATTTGACTGGCGTTTGGGAGAAGACAGGCTGGGAAATGGTTTGGGATAAGGGAAACGGACAATGATATCCTCGCCACGATGTCTCAAGTGGACGAATAATATTGGTTCGATTCTGTTCTGAGCAGCACTCGTGATCTACATCTGTAGTATGGATCAAGCTTCCTTGCAATGTAAGCAGCCGGCGCAGTAACCATACTTTGAAGCTGCTTTGGCGTTCCGGCACTAGCTAAAACCCAACCTTCACAACACACTGAATGGGAGCTTGAGAATCACTACGTCAGCAGTACCGAAAAAGTTATAGGAGAGCAAATTTCACACTGCGACTGAATTACGGCTGACTGCTGGATGAGCCATATGATCTATATTGTCCTCTATCCATGAGAGAACTCCCGCGCATTCGTGGTATCTTCCTCCTGCCCGGCCAATGGACAATCCAGTTCGAACCATCCCAGGGTCTCCAGTCCTGGGTGGGCGGGCCTCCCATCGCCAGTCATAGATACACAGCGGAGGGCCATCAGAGGCATTACGATCATCCTGACGCGACATAAAAGACATACGTAAGAGACATGATTTCATTAAGCCCAGACCATGCAAACCCAACCCGGAAAGAAAGAAAGCAACTTTTTTATACCCGATCAGCACGCTAAATCCAGGAGAAAGACTAGAGAGCGAGACGCTCAGTCATCCTCGTCGCTGAAGACCTGGGGAAACAGTTAGCAAGTGCCATTCGACGGCGGTGAGCAAAACAAATGGTTGACATACCTCCTCGCCGCGCTTACGGCGGGCCATGCGCTCCTTCTTCTTCTTCCGCAGCTCAGAGCTGGTGAGCTTTGCCTTCTTCTTGGTGCCCTCGATCTTGTTGCCCATGGCGTCGAATTTTTCCTCCTCCTCGCCGTCATCAGTCTTCAGGCGGGGGCCGCTGCCCTGACCCTGAACCCAATTGTGGCCAGAAGGCGTCATCTTGCCGTCCATGACAGCCCACACTTCCTCAGTCAGGTCCTTGGTGAACTCAGAGCTGTGAGTGATGATGATAACACCACCCTCGAACTTCTTGAGCGCCTTGGAGAGAGCACCAAGAGAATCGCGGTCGAGGTAGTTGGTGGGTTCATCGAGGACGATGAGGTGAGGGCGCTGCCACGAGCAAGCAGCCAGCACAACCTTGACACGCTGGCCACCAGAGAGACCACGCATGCGCGAGTGAGAGACCAGCTCGGCATCGAGGCCGAAGTTGGCGCAGTGAGCCTCAATCTCCTTGCGGACCAGGGGACGGAACTGGCCAGACGCCAGGGCCTCCTTCATATCAACCTCGGCAACCAGCTTCTGGTGAGAAGCGATCAGCTCGTTACGAGGCAGCCAAGCATTGTCCGCAGTCATCATAGGCACCCAGCGCTCGTTCTTCTGGCCGACGTTCTCGCCAAGGGCAAACGAGCACTCGTACTCGTAGCTGTTCTTGAACTTCCTGCGAGCGTGAATGCCAATGACGCGGCGCTGGGTACCATCGATCTTGAAGATCTTGTTCATGGCCTGCTCATCGGCCTCGGTGATAATCTTGTTGGCGCGATCCATGGTCTCGCGATCCTCGCCAGTCTGGAAACGCCACTGGATGTACTCAGACGGCGTCTTGTCCAGGTGGTTATCAATGTGGGCAAAAGCGTGCTGCTTGATGTAGGCGATACGGATGTTCTCGTGCTGGTAAATCTCACCGCTAGTGGGGATGAGCTCACCAGTGAGCACGTTGATGAGGGTCGACTTGCCGGCACCGTTGGGGCCAATGACGGCAATGCGCGAGCCGAGCGAGCACTGGAACGTGATGTCCTGGAGCTGGGGCTTGTCGGTACCGGGATACTGGAAGCTCATCTTGGTGGCACGGAGGATGGCCTTGGCCTTGGTCTTCACGCCTTCGAGGTAACCAGGCTCCGGGAAGGTGAACTCGAGATCGGAGGCGCCGAGCTCATAGTAGGACTTGGCCGACGGCACACGACGGACGAACTCCTTGAGGTTGCCCTTGTAGCGCTTGAGCTTGAAGCGCTCATAGTGGATGATGTGCTGGCAGACGTTGTCGAGGAAGCCGCTGTCGTGGGAGACGATGATGGAAGTGCAGGGGGAGTTGATGAGGTAGTCCTCGAGCCACTTGACGTTCTTCACGTCGAGATGGTTGGTGGGCTCGTCCAGGAGCAGGATATCGGGAGACTGGAAGACGGCACGGCACAGGGCCAGCTTCATCTTCCAACCACCAGAGAGGGAGGTGATTTGGCCCTTGATCATCTGGTCAGTGAAGCCGAACTCGCCGAGGCGCTTGATGACGTCCTCCTCCGAGGTCTCGACACCGGCCTCCTTCAGCTTCTTCAGGGTCCAGTCAATGGTGGTCATCTCAGTATCGGCAGCGTCCAGGTCGTGCTCGACGAAGACAGTCTTGACCTCGCTCTGCTTGGGGAAGCCCTCAACCTGCTCGTTGTTGATAGCACGCATCAGGGTGGACTTGCCCGAACCATTGGGACCGCACAGACCGTAGCGCTGGCCACGCTTGAGGCGGAGGTTGGTTTGGTTGAGCAGGATCTTGGCACCGTAGGCGAGAGAGAAGGTGCAGTTGCACAGATCCTCGCCCTCTTCCTCGTCGTCCTCAACCTCATCGGCGTCAGCAGCGCCAGGGAGGGCCCGCTTGCGGAGGGCACCGACGACACCGTCCGCCTCGGCCTCGCCGACGATGACAGTGAGGTAAGGTTTGACATTCTCTGCCCAAGTGGCGGCCTCCGCGACCTTCTCATCAACCAGCTGGCCGGCGATGGCAGAGGCGTACTCGAGAACCGGGGTGAACTTCTCGAAGGCAGCGGCGTGCTTGCTGCCAAGAACCTCCTTGAGGTGGCCCATGATGGTGGCGATATCGCCGTAGTTGCGGACCTCAGGGATCTTGCCATCGACGACATTGCCGACACGAATCAAGGTGTCGAGAGCCTGCTTGGTCTTCTCACGAGCCTCGGGGTCGGCAAGGTTCTCGTAGTTCTTCTGCAGGCCGGGCATCATCTTGGGCAAGAAGGGAGCGACGATGTTGGGGTCGTCGACGAGCTTGCACATGTTGTCGACAATGACGGCCGACTTACGCTTGATGGCGGTGTCGCGCTCGGCGAGACCACGGTCAAGCAAAGGAACCATGAGGGCAAGAGTGGGCTCGTGAACCTCGGTGACGAAAGTGGTGGCACCGAGCAAGTGGACGGTCTCGGGCACGTTCTCGGGCTTGGCGATACACTTGATGAGCTCGGGAATGAAGCGCTCGATATCGCGGTTGACAATCAGCTGGCAGACTTTCTCCATGGTCTTGTAGGCGCGATCCTTGACCTCCTTCTTGGTGTCCCACATGGCCTCGGAGACAACAGGAATGAGCTCGGGAACAAGGTACGAGGTCTGGGTGGGGGCAGTCCGGACAATGGTGTCGATGAAATCGAGCACCGTCATCTTTTCGGGCCACTTCTGGGCGTTCCTCAAAGAGTTGACGAGGGTGGGAATGGTGGCCTTAACGGCGTTGGGATTCACGGCCTCGGCGATGGCCAAAGCAGCCGCAATGGCGGCGTTCTTGACCGCAGTGATCTTGTCACCAGCGCCAGCCAGGACGCTGGGGAGCAGGGCGACGAGGTAGGGCTCGACATTGGCGGAGACCTCGGAGTGCTGAGCGATGGCCTGGATGGCGAGGAGCGCCTTCTCACGGGCGCCGGCATCCTTCTTGTTGGCCAATTGCTTCTTGAGAGCCTCCACGGTCCTAAATTGGTATCACATTTTAGCTCCGATATTCCCCGTAATTTTTGGTGCGACGCATAAAAATGGCCTAAAAATTTTTGCGGAGGGGGGAAAAAACGGGGTATGGTCTGCAGACAAATGCCGTCGCCTGATTTGACGAGAAAGCGGCTCAGCCCAAACCGCTAGAGAACGGTCATGGACGGCGCCTGCGAGCCCGTGTGGAGGGTTCTGAGGGATAGGCCACACACAGAGAATGCGCCGGTTCGACTTTGATCAAAACAGCGCCTACAGATTGAAAGACCAGATGCAGAGGGGTAGAGCGGGGCTCGTTGATAAAGCAAGCGTTATCTTACCTGGTGGGGGTATCGAGGTCCTGGATGCGGCCGTTGATGAAAGAGGCGATGGCACTGGCGGATTCCTTGATAGCATCGGCCTCGTTCGAGATGGTGAGCTTCTGCATAAGCTCGTCGAGAACCTTAACGCTCTGGGCGTTTTCGGCGGCGACCTGAGAAGTAGCGGCAGACATTATGGGTTTTTTTTTTTTTTTTGGTTTATCGAAATGTCGACGATTGGTTGAAAAAAAAGGAAAGACCGAAAGTCTATTTGAGCGTCGCGAATCCGAGAAGGAATCTAATCCCGCCGTCTATCGTGCGCGCGTCTATCGGGTATCCTGATATTGCGAGCTGTCCGTCTGCGACAGCTGAGCCCGTAGAATTTCGATGGAGGGTCGAAAATTCTACTCTATCTTGGCTCTTTCAAGAAAGAGATCAAGAAGCAAAATGACTGAGTGGAGAGACAACAGTCAGAAAAGAAAGAAGATGGAGGGAGACCTGAGGGAACAGGAGAAAGAAGGATTTCTGGAGGGAGAGAGTGGCAGATATTTAAAGCAAAGGAGTTGCCCTGGTGCTGCACAGCCCAAAAAAAAAAGTTGCTAGGTTCGATGGGCCCCACTCGGGCCAAAATGGAGGGGCAGGCGCCGCCCGAAAACTTTTTTCGCCTTTGCCCTCAAAATTTCGCATTGCACCGTCTCACCGCCCTCCGGCAGCGCCGAATCGGGCAAGGCCTGTCTCTGATAAAAGCGCGATAAGCAGGGATCCTTGAGCCCCGCTGAGCCGGCGCCGCCGCATGCACACCAATCAGGGCAAGCGCAATGCTCAGGCACGGGGGATGGCGACCCTGTCTGTTTTCGATGAAACTTGTTTGCCTGGATCGCAAGCATGGCGTCGTCTCCGGTCCACTTCCCATGGGAGAGCGGCTTGTGCGAGCAGTTTAGGTCGAAAATGGCCCCGTACTCCGTGCGGTCTTCCGTGCAGAGATCTGTGTTCTCCCTGGCGTTGCTTCCGGTGGCAAATGCTTCCCCAAACGTTTGCCGACTCTGGCATTCTAGCGATGGTGGCCGAGTTCCGAGGATACACTTGTCTGCGCTACTGTTCTTTTGACGTTTTTGGGGTCTAGAATATCGGGGAGTACGAGCCGCACTGCCCAGATGGTGATATCAGTGAGATCAAGCCCTTGCCACTTCGGGCTTTGCGGTCGACGAGAAGTGCATTTGCAAATATGTTGTATCTTACGAGCATCTTTTGCTGTTACGTTCTGATACATGAATCATTGCTTACGCCTGATAAGCTTGGTGGGAAGGCATGCCGTAAGGTAAGGCGCGGCTGCGTGAGGTGAGACAAGAGCACCCTCAGCATTAGCTCCGCGACTCACTAACCGCCTGAGCCGCAGGCGAGGTGGTGCTTCGCCACAATGGACCGTAGACCGTAGACCGTAAACCAACGAGACGGACTACTACGTACGAAAGCAAAGAGCTATTTTAGTTACCGCTTTATTTCGTGTTTAGCAATTAAGATAATTGAATCATCAGTTGCATGGTGTCCCCTCGTCGTCATCGACACATGCTCGGTTTTGGAATTGTTAGTGGCAGATTGAAATCTTGCCTCTGGACTTGACGGGACTTAATGGGACTTAATGTGTGTTGCGTATGTACATACATACAGTACATGCACTAATTATCCGTACCTAGGTGTGTACGGGATATCAGGTACACACATTGGTACTTTACAAACAGGATATGTGGACAGTGAGAGGCTGGGCGGCGCATTGCTGAGCGCCGCTTCTCGCACGTGGTGCTCCCGTGTGCAAACACATGTAGTCTCTTCTATGGTTACAGTCGCACACCAACCTGGTCTGCAAGGCGGGGAGGAGACGGTACCCACCACATACACCGGTCCTCTCGGTTTGTCCTGCACAGAGAGAAGCGCATTCTCACCGCAAGTCTGCAATTCGCAATCCTCAACAGCTCAGACTAGGTTTGTACGAGTACTCGCGACTTCGCCCCCTTGTTGACCCCCGCACAGTCTCCTTCCATCAGAATCCGGGGTGAAATCCTTGCTGTCCGATAAGGTTTTTTTTGGCGGGGTAAATGTACGGATCCGTACTCCGTGCACAGTACACTAGTTAGTTATGTACCAAGTCGTTATCGCCTTCGAGGTCCCGCGATGGAATCCAGGACGGCTCCACCCCACGTTTTGCCAAGATTGAGAACAAAAGATGGCGGCGGCTGGTGGATCTCTCATCTCGCCACGCATGTACTGGACCCTGATCTCAGCCAAGAACGGGCTGGAGCTAACTCTTGACGTTACCACCCGCGCGAAACTCGCCGTAACCGAAACACGGTGGACTAACTAACTAATTGCTTGTCCGGAAATCGAGTTACCTCGACAAAGCCATTATCGGGATTGAGAGTGATAAAAGAGCAATACTGAGCGGCAGGACTTCATTTCGATGTCCTGCATTCTCTTGCTTTCCAGCGCATTTTTGTCTTGTCGATCTCCGCTAGGTTACGGTTCGGCATTGTGCCGCCATTTAAGAAGAATTGTGCGGGCTCAATGGCCGTGCTCGCCGACCCGGTTACTTGTACACCCAAGTGATCCGGTTTATTCCGCCGGTAGCCGTAAAGATAGAGAGCCATGCATGTCCGAGTCTTAAGGGGGCAGCAACTTCTTCACCCAGTGAGGCCCTTCTCTTTGCCCGTTCTCGGCATCCGATCGTTGGGTTTTCTAAACCTGATTGCTCATTTCGAGTATCTAGGTTCGAGTCATAATACGGAAAAGTGTTCCTCAGCTTGTTCCCATGTGTTTGTAATTGTTTGGTTAAGAGCACCATGAGCTGAAGAAGGCAGGTTGCGGACAGGGTGCGTGTCCCTCTGCTAACATTTCTCTGGATATAGAGATATAGCGGTTCGCACATCCAAAACGCGCTCACGGAAACAACCCACCAGATTAGATAGGTAGGTAGTTTAGACAGCAAGCATACCAAAAGCTTTTCTCACAGACACAAGCCAGACCACGTCGGGCCGGAGCACCGTCTTTCCGGGGTTTCACCTTGCCCTCCGTCACCTTTTTCACCTTTCGTGTCAACCACAAAGGAGCTACCTTGTACAAGCCACTATTCGTCCCTCCTCTTGGTTCCCGCGGCCCGGCTCGCCGCGCCCTCGTGCCTCATGCCCTCGCAGCCCGTTAGGCGGCCCGCGACCTCCTCGGCGCGCCCGTACCCGCTCTTGGCCGGGTCGCGGTGCTCGGCGGCCGCCTGCATCGACGCCCGCGCGTGCGCCTTGTCCTGCTCGCCCGAGGCCGACCAGGCGGAGGACCCCGTCACGGCACCGACGGCGCTCTGTTGCGTGTGGCTCCCGCATAATGCAGAAGGGAAACGCGTCAGCGGTCATGAAGGCTTGCGGTGATGTAGCAGGGAAGAAAAAGAGGAGGGAAGGGGAAAAGGTCTTGCCTCGGCGGCGCCCTTGATGTACTCAGCGTGGCCTTCCCAGAGGCTGGGCTGCTGCTGGTTCTGGCCGGAGTTGCTGTTGTTGGATGGTGCGGACATGGTTGGTGCTTCTGATTGTTGTTGCCTTTCACTTTTTTTAATATTCGATAGCCGCAGGAATGGACTAGGCCTCGGATGGATCGATCAAAGTTTGATGATACTTATGTATCTTCTGGTTAGAGTGTACAATTAATCAAGCTTCCGGATTACCCCCCCGTTAATGGTCCAAGAGAATGGAGGAGAACGTGAATATCCTAGGTAACTCTGACGTTGGCCAAGTGACGTCACGGAAGAGGTTAGCGATTTAGGCAATCTTGTTCCCCGGTCTTCCTGGATGAGCAACCGTAGAGTCTCTTGGCATTATTCAGGCAAATACAGAGTCAAAATCGGAATCTGCCACCGAACAAGATCATCAATAGCCTAAGGCAAGAAATGGGAAACAGTAGCCACGCCGTTTCATTGACTTCGGTTAATTACTCCGCCCACCCACGAAACTGCCCCATCACACACACGCACAAGTCAAAAAGGAAGATGATGAAAAAAAGAGAGGAAGAGGCTAATTATTGCTAATTAGATGCTTAGGCTCCCGGGAGCCAACTGAGACAGTTATGGCGCTTGGATCTCGTGGTAGCAGACATGATCGGGTGGACCAAGGGGAGGAATGCTGCGACGGCTGATTGCGAGTATTTAATATTATCAACCTTAGGTCGGCCAGGGCATACGCCATCTAACGCGTGCACCCCAGGTAATGAACAAGGCCCCAAATCAAACCGATCCGCAATGCTTCACTACCGTTGCTCGTCATGCGCATGGCAACCCCAACTCCCCTCAGCGCCGTCTCATCCTTCCTGAGAAGCGAGCAAAAGCTCTCCTCCGGACGGCCGGCCAAGGTAGGAAGTAGGGACGTGCTCGGGCCCCGGTGGCTCCGTTCGATCGTAAACGTCAAAGTAGGACGGGGGAATGGTTGACACGGCAGCAACGTTGTTGTACATGAGAGAGAACATGGCGGACATGGGCTGGCGGGGCAGCAGAAGTAGTGATGTCGGGGTGTGGGCAAGGGATGGGGCTGGGCAGACTGGTGAAGGAGGGTGGTGTAGCAGGATGTGTGCGGAGGTCAACATCGAAGCGACACGGACTAGCCCTTGTCAGCTTGGGTCGAGAATGGTTATGGTTTTGTAATAGTGAATGAGAGGGGAGGGAAGGGGTGGGCAGCCAGCCAAGGAGTCCCTCATCGGCATTGATACGCCCCGCCAGCTCACCGTATGGGGTGCTTTTCCCTGGTCCGGTCGGAATGATGTTGAAAGCACCCCAATGAATGAAGAGACGGACGGCCGAGATGACAGACATGCTGGCAAACCAGCCCATGATTACGTCTGAGGGCGGGCGGAGGGCGGCGGCTAACTCTAGCGCGGCAGTGGCTGCCTTGATACGAGAGGTATCGTCAGTTGCAGATTTGTAGATGTTGTGGGTGATATGAACCGTAAGATCAAGGAGATGGCCCTGGTCATAGGTGGGAGGTGGAGAAGGGCGAGAATTTCCCATGCCGGAGTCGTTGCCTTTGCTGGACCCCTCGGATATGCCAGCTGCTGAGCCGTCCGATATCACGTTGCTTGGGGCATGCCTGTGATTGACCATCTTCTCGTTGCCTTGATGGCACGCATCTCGATTGCCTGTCATTCTCTGAGTGGTTTCAGCCGTCTGAGGATCGATACTACAGAGCTCCGCGAGCCTCGTTCCCCGACTCTTGCCTTCGTACTTCACTCGCCACCTGTGCTTCATTGACCGGGGGTGGGTTCCCTTCCAACTGGACTGTGTCTTCCCTCAAAGCCTATCCCTGCCCACTACTCATTACACAGTTATTTCGTTCGTCATCTCCCGAGCACTGTGAGATCGATTGGAATTTATGTGTCGGGGTCATGCCCGGCTTATCGGTCATGTCGTTGGTTTGGTAAATGTCGATGATTCCTTGGGCAGTCCTGGGTGCTTCTTTGACGGGATATGAGAAAATGAAGGGGCTACATTCCTGAGACTGACGGGAGCTTTTCGGTCTTGTTCAACGAGCGAGCAGCCGCTATTCACCTGTAGAAGGAATCGTATGACTCGACACTTCCCGGAACCAAGGTCATATATCGACAACATTCCCACCCGTTCGTTTCTCTACCCGAACCTGTCGAGTTCTGTGCTGGCAAACGAGAATTCCAAGGTAACTTGGCAGTACCCACATCCCACTGTGGCTCCAGACAGTGGTGTTCGGCATGACCCTGGCCTCGGTCCCCGTCTCCGGGACAGAAGCGGCTGGTCGGGAACGTGACGGCTGAATATTCCCCGAGAAGCAAACCCATCATCCAGCCATCCTCCATACGCAGCATAGCGCCTCAAATTCTGCTTGTCATTTTGACCCCAGTTGCCATTTCCAACCGCAACCACTCAGCGACCTTGTATGCGTCGCAAGCCAACTGCGGTCCTGGCGCTGCTGCTCATAGGAACCAACGGCGCCCTTCAAGCTCGTTATAATCATATTTCTCGACTGTCTCCTTCTAGCCGACATCCGGAGAAGCTGGCAAGATCCGGTTGGTTGGGGTGTTCGACAATGTGCTTTGAAGAACCATACCGCTTATTCCGTTGAATCCGAACCGGATTTGTTGGACATCCGAGGTGAAGTCCTGGCGAGAGGTGCCGTAAATGGAAACTTCGGATCTCAGCCAACTCGATGAAACGTCGCTTGAAGGAGTGCGCGAACATTTGAAGGACCATCATAAGTTTTCAAGCAACTTGTTCGCTGCTACCCGAATACCCGAACCCCTTCGAGGAATCAGGGTAGTAAGCCAACACTAACTTGGCGTAGCGAGTGAGGAGTTCCCGCCTCTGCCAATCTTGCACACGAGTAGCTGTGTCTGTCCGGGACACGGGGACATGGGATGAAGCTGTATTATTGCGTAATTGTTCAAATCAAAATCGATGGCCAGGCATGCTACGTCAATTTGTACCGTCGAGGTGTCTTGGGCGAAGGCTGAGACGGCGATGTTCAACTGGGCAAAGGATTGCTCCAATCAAGCATGCGGCATCTGTTGCCATTGACCAGTGGTAGTCGCATCTCTAACAGCTCTTCTTGTCGTGAAATCCTTCCACACCTCACCAGATATGGTTTCAAAGCTGTCCATCAGGGACAATGCTTGTTCCCATCTGTTGCCGAACAGCCTCAGGGTGAGCTTGATTCTCTCCAAACATCGCAAGCTGCGATCCAAGGTGTCACCGGTACCCCTATCAAGCCTCACCGGCCGCAGAGGAGGCGACACTTCGCCAGGGGCCGGAGGGGGAACCGGAATGGAAGATTCCGACAGAAGCAGATCGCCAATTTCCCGTAGCACGGCAACGAATTGCGAGCCCATGAAGAAAACCCTGAGGGCGTCGTGATACGTATAAAAAGCCGCCTTCTCAGCCAGGTTGGCGATGTCGTACATCTTATCAACGTACGAGATGACGTGGTCGAAGATCAACAGCTTTCCATAAGCCGAGACCTGAGCACCCCTGGCGGTGGAAGCGATACAGTAGACGTAGCTGTAACGCAGCTCCAGATCAAGCATCTCACGGATCGGGGCCGACATATCGACTGGTAGCCTCTCGGACCACTCCCACATCTCGAAGCACTTTTGCCAGATGAACGAAGTGGCGTTTGGAAGGGATTCTGTCGGGTTGCCTTGGTATAGCGTCTGATACCACGCTGATTGCAACTGGCGGAGCTTGAACAGTGGGATAGACGGATCTGCTGGCGGTTTCGACATTGAGAGGCCCGAAAGCGTGCCGCTTGCCAGAGTCGACGAGGGCAGTGCCACGGAGACGGCATCGTCATAAAAGGAGAAGCCACGGGCGTGGACCATGCTGATCGCTCTAACATGGATGTTAGTTCAGGTTCGGGAGCACAAGGATAACACGGAAAACCAACCTGTCCAGGGCGTAGACGCAATAAAAGATCCTCCGGCGCTCGTCCAGAGCGGCAGGGCTAATCTGTTGGGTATGCGGCGGATCCTGGTGCAAACCTTGGTCGACGACGGCACGGCAGGTAAAACCTATCGGATGCCAGCTGTCAAAGTGGGCAGGGTCAAGCATCGAATACTGTGTGAGGAGTAACAGAGACTGGACCTGGGTCCCGTAACCTGGCCGAAGGGCTCTGTCGGCGTGCGGCAATGCCCGCCCCACGAACTCGACCCCATTCAGGTAATGCTCATCTTCACGTCTCCGGCTTTGTGCAGCAGAGCTGATGGCAAGAACCATCCAGAACAACCAATATTCCGAACTCCTGATCTGTCGCGGGTGTTCCTGATAAAGGTCGCTGACCAACGCATGAAGCGTTGTTGCGGGAAATGCTGGGTATAGGGGTAGAATGCTGGTTTCGTAGAACTGAACAAGGGCCCTCGCGGTCGATTCCGCAGGGAGGCTCGTTGACTTGGGCTCCGGAACGGGCTCGTTTGTTGCAGCCGCAAGCACTAGACGTGCGAAGGTCATGTTCGATTCCGACGGCTCGAAATCGCGGGTGGTGGTATTAACGGCTCTGCAACAGGCTTTAGATTAAGATACGGGACACAGTGTCTGCAAATGCTGCACCCACAAGTAGCCAAAGTCTGACACCAGGGCGTTGATGTCGGCATTTTCCTGGGTCCGGGCAGCCTTTCGGTGGATGGCAGCCCGGATGAAGGCAAGTGAATCTTTCCGGTTGGGGTCAGCAGCTGGAGGCTCATCAGGGCCATGCAGAGCTATCGAGGCGTTCGTGGAGCGAGCATAACTGAGCCTCCTTTCTAGCTTTTCTATCCTGAGCTCCAGTGCAGCGACGTAGCTGGACGGCGAGGCAGCAGTTAGCCAGCTGCCACTCCTGGTGAGATGACGCGAGAGGAACCTGCCTACCTTCTCTCTTTTCCTCGAGCAAACTGGTCATTGGCAGCAGTACACTCCTTCTCACGGCCCGCCTTCTCGCAAGCAGTACATGCCGGTAGCTTGTTGTCACACTATTAGGCGGCGGGTTAGTCATGGGTTCAAGCCGGCCCAAACAGAGTGGGTCAGCCAGTCACCTTGACTTTGGCAGAACGGCCTTGGGAAATTGTTAGTTGGGCCCCGAGAAGCAGACTTGGGAGGGCCTACTTACACCTTGAACATGCAGATACTGGTCGAGACACCTTGAGGAGGGGAGTGTCTGCCAAGCTGGACCGGAACGTCATGGCGAAGGATGGCCCCGCTATTGCCCGGGGGCTGTTCTCCCGTCGCTCCCGCGACCTGATCGAGATTTAAATAGACTTAGCTCAAACCTCCGCTTGAGGTGTTCGTTCCAATGCTTATCAGTCCTTGGTATAGTGAGTCTGAGCTGAGGTTGTGCTGCTGATGATACTGCTCAACAAGTGCCCAATGTCCGGTGAACGCCACAGACCCCGTCAGACATTCTCTATCCAACCTAAGACAGCTGCGATCAAGGCTGTAGAAAAGGTGCACTGGACCGTGAGGGGAGGACCTGAGCCGGGCGCAGTGGGTGGGGAACTCCAGGGTGTAGTATGGCTTCTTGCTTTGAGGATACCTGTAGAGCTTCGCAAGCTCAACAGAGACGATTGAGCTCCCAGGCAAGTCGCTTTCCGCAAAGTCGCTGTCCAAATCGAGAAGGGCGTGTACTACTGGCAAGGGAAAGGTGCTGCAAGCTAAGAAAGCAGTCACGCGTTCTGTGCTCCTTTTTTGAACTTCATTAAGATCGGCTATGGTGAGATAGGTACGGCGGAAAGTGCGATGCATATGGAAGGCTATCGGCAGTGGCTTCCGTGACCAAAGTTAAGGGAAGATCCGTCCGTGCGTCGTGTGACCTGATTCGCTGGAATAGTGGGTGCATGTTTGGGAGATCAACCTCATGATTCCGGCCTTATACACTAGATCAGGAACTAGGGGCGCTATAGGCGACTAAACTACTTGGCCTCGTCGCTTATCTTGGAACACCATCTGATCTCTCTTAAGGCTGTTATTTATTTTACGCAGTAGACCCTGCACACACTCTTGAAATGTCTTCGGTGGGGCGAGGTTGGATCGAAGCCCCGCTGCTGCAGCTCTGATGGCCCGGAAGTGGGGTTAGTTATTGACTTGGGACGGGGCCCTGCAACCCACCCGCTGCGGTCCATGACCCCGCATCGATTGGGGAAACCGAGTCCATCTTCCCGTCCTACCTTACCGCCTCTCAACAAAGATCGCCAGCTAGTGAGCGATGCAATTAGCGTATCGATGAAAACAAGGGCAGGCAGGGGAAAGGAAAACAATCTGATAAAAGGAAACGGTCAATAAGAGCTCTGTTGATGTCCATGCAAACTGTCGAGAGCTTCAAACGGGCAGGGTTTGTTTTCACGCAGGCCGCCAATTAGGAATAGCGCACAAGGCTGTTTGTTGAAAGTGAAACAGCCCCAACTTCGAGCTGCCGGGTCCAGTTTCTTCCTTGTCCCGAATGCCTCGACGGAGAACCCTCACACGACCTGGCTTTGGACAACATGGGCGCGGAACGGTGAACCTCTCAGGCAGTCGGAAATGCAACAGAACCTAGAAAACTCTGGAATTTCGCAATTTCTGCCCAGAGTCGATACAACCGAACCCCGATTCTTTCCCAGATTGTGACCAAACGGCGGCATCCTGAACCAAGACACCGCTCGAGCACCGCAGCCTTCGGTTACGACCCCTTGGCTCCCAAAGGGGGACGGGCCGAGCGGCAGTACTCATGGACCCTGCCGCCGTTTTCCACCAGTCGCTGGGCTCGGTGCTCCCGCCCCAGCACTTCTTCCCCGGAAGACCTCCGGTGCCCGGCCCTTACCCATGGGACAGCCCCGAACGGGACGGGCATGATGCGCCCCACCGGGTCGCGCATACACTAACGGCATGTTGCCGATGTCGCCAGGTAGGGGCCACTGAGTCTCGCGCAAACCGCCCGGGTTCATGTCCTCTGACAGCCATGGTTCATTCAGAGAAAGACGAGGTGCGACCCAGCCCTGCCGCGCTGCCTGCCTTGCGAACGATCGGGCTCGACGTGCGAGTACTACGACAGCGCCAAAGGGAAGCGAATCAACCGCTCTTATGTCGTCAGTCTGCAGAAGAAGGTGCGCCAGCTGGAGGCCGAACTCGCGCAGTACACCGACCAGGAAAGCGACTACCCGCAGGACCATGAGGACATGGTTTGGCCCGGCGGCATTGTTCGCCTCGATGCACCGGACGAGATTCCCCGCTATCTCGGGCCGAGCAGCGGCACCGCCATGACCCGACTGCTGATGGAAGAGGCGAAGAGATATGCCGAGTCGCGGAGGATAGCCAATCTGATCCCCGAGGTGCTCGCGAGGCGGGCCGAACAGAGAGACCGCATGCAGAGCGTGGTGATGGGGAGCATAAGTGGGCCTTCGGGCAGGAAGAAGAGCTACCCGGCACACAGCATCATTCCTGCATCTGCACTCCCAAGCCGAGAGATCGTCGACGGTCTGGTCAAGACGTTCAACGACAGAAGTAGGCATCTCCCCGGCACCCTCGGTGCGATCGATCGGCGACTTCGAGATGCTAACTAACGACAATCAGTCCAAGTGTTCATACCCGTCCTCCATGAAAAGGTCTTTGAGGAGGACGTCAATGCTGTGTTTGCCGGCGATTCGGACCCGTACAAGCACTTTGTCGTGAACATGGTGGTGGCCATCAGCCTGCAAAGGGTTGGCAAGTACGCCGGCTTGCCCGACAGCTATTACCTGAACGCGATGCGCCGCTTCGAAGACGTCGTCCGTCCCCAAGACCTGAAGACTCTCCAGTGCCTCGTCCTGATTGGGCAGTATTCCCTCATGACCCCGACGCGCGCCGCTACTTACTATGTGACGGGACTCGCAACGAGAATCTGCCAGCAGATGGGCCTCGGGGACGAGAGTACCATAGCCGTGGGCGTCTCCGACCAACGGGAGCTCGACATGAGGAGGCGCGTGAGTTGGGCTGTGACCATGCAAGAATTCGGCCTGGCCAACACTATGGGCCGGCCAAACGGGTTTGCCAAGGCCGATGATTGTATGAACGTCAAGTTCTTCGAGACGATCGTGGACGACGGCATCACTCCAGAAGGCATCCGCTCCGACAAGATCTGTGAGAGGAAGACGGTTGCCATCCACTTCTGCAAGATGCGGCTTCTTCAGGCCGAAATTCGCCGGGTGCTTTACGAGAAGAAACGCGCCGAGCCTTCTCACGAATCACATCCTTGGTTCGTTCAGATGGAGCAGAGGCTCAAGGATTGGCTCGCAGACTGTCCCGCGAAGCCTCCATGGTGTAAACCTTGGTAGGTACATCATCGTCTAGCCGATCGAGTATCCGACTCTAACCAGATGTTTGGCAGGCTCGATGGGTGCTATCACAACTTGGTCATCTCGCTATACCGGCCCTCTCCGCAAATACCCAAGCCGACCGTTAACGCAGCCATGAAGTGCTTTGATAGCTCGCGCTCCATCATCGACATCACTTCTCGCCAGATCGAAGACGGCACCGTTGACATTACTTGGGAGTCCTTGTTGAGCGTCTACGCCTCGCTAAACGCGCTTCTCTGGTCTATTTCGTACCCAGATGTCCGCACCAAGCACTCCAAGGAGGAAGTGCAGGACCTTGCAGCCACTGCTCTCGAGGCGATCAAGATCTTCTCCGACCGCTGGCCGGGGTCTTCGTCCGCGGTACAGCTGTACACCGTGATTGCCAACGCTTGCCTGCAGAGCTACGATGTTGGCGAGGAAACTCCCTCTCCACCATCGGGCAGCCAGCTCGGGACCCCGGTGTCTCGCGCCGGTCCCTTATCCCCCGAGTCTGATACCTCCAGGAACACCCCGACACGCCAAACTGGTCCCCAGTCGGCCGCCCCACTCTTCAACACCTCGTCTCCATTTGGATACGTCTTCGACGTCCCCAATGGCACCCTGGCGTCGCAATACGGTTTCGACAACGATTCGTCCCCGTTTCGGCGCCAGCCTTCCTTCCGCTCCAACTCTATCTTCATGAGCCCGTCGACGGACTCGAACGGCCGCCGGCTGTCCAGCCTCGCCCCTGATTCCAAGGAGAACCCCGCTCCAGCCCGCATGGGAGCTACTCCGCCGCCACCTCTAGACATGCCCAAGCACGAGCCCCAGCCAGCCGTCACCTCGTCACCGGTCACCTCGCTGCCTACACCACCGGAATCCTTTGCCCCGGCATCTGCACATCCCGGCGTTCACCCCCCATCTACGAGACATGCGCCGACAGCATCGCAGGCGACTCCTATGCAAACGCCCAATGTCCATCCGACCAGCCTGGCTCCGGTTCCCGATAGTACACCTGCACCGATGATGCAAGGGAAGGATGGGCGTCCGGAACCTATTCCAGCCTCAAACTTCAGTCAGCAACAGCAGCAACAGCAACAGCAGCAACCGCCGCAGCGGCAACAACAACCCAGCCATCAGGCGCCAAAACCACCGCCATCCACCTTCGTCACCCCTCCACCACCACCGCAACCACATTCACAACATCAACCCCAACAGCGGCCGCCCCCGTCCCATGCACCGGCAGACTGGTACAACCCACTGCCCCAATTCGTACCGCCCCACGTCTACGCAAGCGGGATGAGCGGCGGCCCGGCCTTCTGGAACGCGACGCCAAATCCGTTCACTGCGGGGTTCCAGCCGAACGGCAACAGCCCGGGCCCTTACGGGGCGCGAACCGGGCACGCGGGCGGGTTGCCGACGCCATCGATGAACGCGAGCTGGAACGTGGCCTTCGGCGCCGAGCAGCAGGAGTGTCAAGGAGGCTTCGGTCCCGCGGGCATGGGTCTCGGCCCCGGCGGACCGGGACTCGGCGGCGGCGAATATTACGACTCTTTCCTGATCGGTCGGCACGGCAGTCTGAGCCAAGAGCAGCAGCTGGAACTGATGGACATGCTGGAGACGGAGGGGAAGAGTGACATTGATAGTTTCTTGAATATGGGCATGGGCATGGGAGGGCCCGGCCAAGGGCAGGGAGGAAATGGAGTTCAATGGGGTTGATCTAGAGCTGAACTTGGTTTCCCTGCGGCAAGACTGATCGAGGGGCGGGATGGAGGTATCGAGTATTTCACATATATCAGGGTCATACTTAATCATTCGTGGTGGGGGGAAGGCGCTTTTTGAGGCTGGGGAAGAAAGGTCGGCAAGAATGGGGTCGGTTCCTTGTTGTTTTTGGCTGGACGATTCCCTTTCCTCGATACCTGGTTTTCCATGTTGGGTTTGGTTCCGTAGTAGCACATCGTTTCTGAAGATACAAAGTCACACCCCCCCCCCCACCCCCCTCCCTTCCCGCGGCCCCAAGGTCGAAGTTGAGGCCCAAGATTTTGTGGTTCATGGCAAGTCCAGGTCGGGCGGGCGCAGTGCCAGCAAAGTCCTAGTCAGACCTCTCCGCTTTTGACGACGGCGACATACATTACAGTCTACAATTAGACTATTGGTCAACTCTGCCAAACGTGTGTCAAGACAACACTTAGACAGTCTCGTCCTTTTTTTCTTCTTCTTCTTTTTTTCCCCAATCTACTTTGGCTGCATCACGTAGTGTCCCCTACGCAGCATCCGTTTCATTTCCGGCTTCGTCATGCTCCACTGCCGCACCCCCTTTGAGGCCACCACCACCAACGGGACCCTCCGAGGCACTTCCGACAGGGCCGACGACGCCGACGACGACCCTCTTGGCGGGCTTCTTCCTCCGCTTGCGCACCCCTCCCTCACCTGCGTCGAGCTCCGTGCTCCTACTAGGGGGAGGCGCCTGTGTGACCCAGCGGGCGATGACGCTCGCGCGTTCCGACGAGATGGGGTAGTAGTCCCGCCCATCGTCGAATTGGGACGACGGGTGGGCACGGCGACGGATGCTGGTGGTGGTGGTGGTGCTGGTGGTGCTGGTGGTGCTGGTGGTAGTGGTAGCGGCGCCGGCAGATACGGCCGCGGATGCTGGCGACGAGGCTGGAACTGGGGCCGAGGCCGCCGCGGACGGTTTTTGGGGGTCGGTAGCGGTAATGGCTTCGCTGCTGCCGTCGTTATCAGTCGCCGCAGGTGGGGTTGTGACGGTAGCGTCCATGGAACTCGCTTTTGAAGTGGCATGATAGCCGCCGAGTGCGCTGCCCGGTGCCTCACTGCGCAACTCGCCGCTCAGGAACTTCGCATCGAGCGCCGCGGCGGCATTATCCAGACGGTAATCGTGTTCGGCGCGCAACTGGCGGGCGCGAATGGCCAAGCGGAGCGCGGACTCGTCCGTCACGCGGTCGTCGCCAAGGGCATCCAAGACAGCTTGTTGGTGGATGCGGTCCCTGCGCTGCTTATCGCCACTACCAGGAGCCGCTGAGGCATCCGGGGCCGTACTTCCACTGTCGTCTCCCGGGGTGGTCGGAGCCTTGGGTTGCCGGGTAGGTGGGACGGAGAGCGGCACTGGTGTGGCGCCATTTCCGGAGCACTGAAAAAGCGGGAGGGGAGCCGGCGCACAGAGATCCTCCCAAGAACCGACCAGCTGGATCCAGTTGCCACCTGCTCGCAGCACCTCGATCCAGTCCGCACGCGCCGGACACCTGCTAGACTGGAACACGGGATAGCCGTCGGCGAGGCGGGTGAGGCGGGCGACCATGTTGGCGTGGCGCAGCAACTCTTTGGCCGACGTCTGGATCAGGGAGTGGCATAGCAGGAGGGCATGAAGGGCGTCGGTGAGGAGGGGATGGCACGTCAACGCTTCGGTCGTGGTTCGGACAGGCCCCGGGGAGGGTGGTTCAGGAACCATTTCCGTGACCGGGTAGGGGGGGAGGCCAGCAGGAGGGGAGGACGTGAAGAGATCCGAGAGCGCGTAGACACGGTGAGGCGGGAACGTTGGCTCTCCTTCACCGGCCGACGGCGAACGCGGCCCGGACAGGTGGCTCTGGGACCGTGGTGGTTTGGCGCCATTCACGGCGCAGTTTACCTTGCGCGCGAAGTCGTCGGCGACCTCGATGGGCAGGTCTGGCGAATACTCGAAGAAGGACAGGTAGGCGGTATAGTCGCGCAATGCCCGCTTTGCGTTCAATCTCACGAGCTTCCTCGCCTCGGCCATTCTCACCTGTGCCTTCTGCTCCGCTGCCGACAGCTCCTCCTTGGGTAGCCGCTCCGTAGCTCCGGTCTCGACGACGCCGCCATCAGCATGTCCGGTGGCTGGAGCTGAGCCGGCCGGTAAGGCAACAGCAACGTATCGGCAAGCGATGGCCAGATAAACGCCCGCTCTCTGAAAGAGCAATTGCATCTCCAAACTGCTTGGCTGGTCCTCCGGCTTCAAAATGACATCCTCCTGCCTCCGACGGGTCCCGTGCAAGAGGTTCTCCGGCTGCCGGGACTCCTGTGACGGCTTCGGCGACGCATGCGCGGGGCGGTACAGGCGATGAAGCTTGAGGGCTTCGGTCAGATCGTCGACTGCGCCCTGATAATCGCCCTTGAAAATGCGCACCATGGCCCTCGTCCTGAGAGGTGCCGGGTTCGACGGCCTCGCGGCAATCATGTCGTTTATCGGACTCAGGCTCGTGCACTCGGCCAGCTGGCGGCTCGGGATCTTCTCGTGGAAGAAGTGGACGTACTTGGCATCGGCGTCGTGAGGGTTGCGTTGAAGTACGAGGGAGGCCACCTCCTCGAGGGAAGAGGCGCTTTGCATAGTCGCGACGCTGCTGGCAATCTCGTCCAACCAGTAAGCCTCCATCAGCTTTTGCGTTGCCTGCTCTCTCATCCGGTGTCTCCTCTCCGCGCTGAGCTTCGTCTGTGGCGGCGGGCGGGCGCCATAGCCGAACCCCAGTATGTCTGCATGGTGGGAACCGCCGCCGGGAATGCCCCGTTGGCCGATCGAGGCCACGCCGCTGGCCGCGCGAACTGTGAGATTGGTCGCCTCGTCGACGAGCCGCCTGATCTTGACCAGGTCAAAGAAGACGGCCGGGTCGATGGGCCGCGGTCTCGGGGTGTTATAGTTCGTATTGGCAATGGTCTCGAGAATCTCCGGGGGCAGCTGAAGCCATGGGCCGTGGAACGAAGAGATGTAGCGCCAATGTCTGCGAGACCGCGGTGGGTTAGTCGTCGCTTCGCCAGTATTCAGAGTATTCAGAGCTCAGCGCAACATCTGGTGTTCGGTGGAAAGAATTGAGCTGGTACTGGACGGTGGGAGAGAGATTGGCGACATGGCGACCTGTGGAGGGGAGGGGAGATTGACGAGGCAGGGGCGGGAAGGAAGCGCACTTATTCCTACAGATTACAAGCACCTGCTGCGATGGTGGTGGTTGCGGGGCAACCTTGAGCTTTGGGGGCTTTTTCGTGGCTGTCAGCGGTTGCGACGGCGACGGCGACGGCGAGCGGTCACTGGGATGCCCGCCCTGGTCGCCGACGAGCTCCGTCACCTGCTTGCTGGGCATCTCCGGTCGGTCGAAGCAGAGCTCGGCCGAGATATGCGCGACTGCGGCTCAGGCGGGTCGCGGCGGCGCAGTGGGACGGGAGAAAGCAAAGGCAGCGGGTAATTAGCGGGCGGGCAGTGGGCTCTCCTCCAAATTTCTGGGACGCGGAGCGCGGGGATTTTGGGGAGAAGTCGATGAGTCAGTTGACAATTGCATCCGCACCGAAACCGCCTTTGATTAATCGGCACCGCTCGGGGTCGTTACCGGAAGATGAAAGTAGCCTCCCCCCGAGAGCAGGCGGCGAAGCAATCCCAAAAGCAGAACAACGGTTTCAATCAATTGCCTTCATCTCCGACCCGGCGCGGCCAGGTACTACCACCCGCGCGGCGCACATCTGGATGGAAACATCACGTGCCAACCCGAGAACAGATCTGCCGGCATACGATCTAGCGATTCTAAAAGGGGATGCAAAAGCAAGCTCCATAGATTGAGAGGCTCTTTCTGTGTAGAGTAGGTACGGATTATAATAAGCAGAGATCCAGCTGCGCCAACCTGCAGGGAGCGAGATGTAGCAGGGGCAACCCTAACCCCTCTTCTGTTCTGCCGAAGAGAGGGCGCACTTGGCTTAGCTATGACGGCCCTGACCTGAATCGAACGCATACCTAATTACGCACCCAACGGAAAGTCGAGAATGGCTGACCGAGTACTGCGAACTTTCAAATTCGAAATGCACTACGCGTGAACAAAGAATGCATCATGCATGACGTACCGAAATCTAGCGACATGCGAGACTCTGGATAACGGTATTTTTATCCCTCCTTCTTTCGAGCCGGGAGACGTGATTGGGTGCACCGTAGCCGCCCGCTCCTGGGCGCTTGCAACAACCAATTGCTAGGCAGTCTTGTGGCCCTCTTGGACGGCATCAACGGGGCCTTTCCATGGATGTTCATCAACTGCTGCCGCCATACCCACCAACAGATGTTGTGCAACTGCTGCATGGTAGCGGTTGGCATCCTAGAATGGCGAGTTTTATCTTCGTTCCCTCCACCCCGCACGCAATGTTCATGATTCCATTTCCATCCTTCTTCAACTGGCCATCGTGCGCAATTGAAAGTTGAGAGTCGAAACTGTTCAGCTTCAGAAGCCGAACCGCGCGCAATTCATCATCGACCAAACGGCATTGCTGATGCTGACCGTGCTCAACATCTCATGTTCGCTGGGGTAATTAGCCTTCGCCAAATTCAGCATGTCGTCAAGAAGGCAAGGATTAACACCAAGATGGCAGTGGCCATGGCTGGTTCTATGTAAGTCAGAGTTCCCAACCTGACATACCTTCGCAGGGGAGAAAAGCTCAGATCTTAGCATCTAAATATTAACAATCAAAGGCCTCCTCGCCCATTTTGAGTTCCAGCTCGCCAGAGCACAATCAGCCGTCCAAACACTCTTCGTCCTCGACTCGGACACCATTGCCTCCTTCAATGTACCTCCCGAGTCGGACGACATCAACTTCTACGTTTTGACCCCGGACTGGTACCAGTACACGGCCATTGGGTTCGGAGCTACCATGTCAGATGCATTGATGCTCGTCATGTACCCGTCCGCGGACCGCGAAAGTGAGCCGAACCCCGACCCCATCCCCCCCCCCTTTCTTATTTTTTTTCCTGGGTTCTCTCTTCAAGATTCTAACACCAGGGCACCATCACAGGTGTGACTGTGAGTCCGCGCAAGGCTAGGTAAGAAAATTCCGCCATTATGCGTCCGGACTCGCCCAACTCATCCCATATTAACCCAGGGGCAACACTGAGCCGGTCTACTCCCCTGACACTCAGCTCGTTATCCACAACACGAGCGTCGACGAAGAGAACTCCAACATGGTGGTCAACGCCACCTGCCGCCGCTGCCTGCCCTATGCCACAGCCAATTCCGCTTCCGGAGTCGAACGGACGGCCAGCATGATGTTCGCCGTCGGGCCTGAGCTTGCCCTCAACACTGACGACCTCGATGCCCGGATACGGCGGCATGTCGCCTATGGTCCGTCCAGCCCCTCCAATCCCGTCATTTTCCTTCTTCTTTTTTTTTTTTAATTTGTTTCATTTGCACCCTCTTCCACAGATCGTGGCTAACGAGAGGGGGAGGGGGGGAAACAAACCTTAATTAAATCAACAGGCAATTTTGAAATCGACCTCCGCAAGGCCACAGGCGAAGGGGGCATCGGAGAGGGCATCTCGGGTGGCAACTCGAGTGACGTGGTCCTGTCCGGCGAGCGTGGGCTGGTCCAGGACAGCAACAAGGCCGCGACGGCCCACGGCATCCTGTACGCCCTGGTGGCGCTCGCCGTCGCCCCGTTCGACTCGCTGGTCGCGGGAGCCCTCGGAGTCAGGTGGGCCTGGGTCCACGGTCTCACGGCGACTGTGTATTTTGCCTTTGTCATCGGCGCCTTGGTGCCGGGCGTCATGGTTAGCCGAGAGCATGTCGCGGTATGTCGTCTCTCCCCATCCACGTTCTCTTCTTGGGTGGTGTTAAAGGGGTGAGCGGCTGACGGGGAGTTGCCCGCTCATAGACCCAGCGGTTCCGCACCGGCCACCAGGTCCTCGGGCTGCTCGCCGTTGTTACGCTGACCATCATGTTCGTCTGGGGCATTGCCCTCTCGTGGATCAAGCGTTCTGCCAACAAGCGCGGCCAGCAGCCGCCCGAGAACACACACCTGCTGGGCATGATCCATCGGTGGACGTGCAGAACGATATGGGTGCTCTTCTTGGTCAATGTTGGACTGTAAGTGTCAATAGCGCTCTCCTTTCCCCCCCAACCCCCCGGCAGATCATGGTTCGATTGCCTAGCGAGATATAAATGAGCCAGACTAACGTGGTACAATACTAGGGGTCTGAAGCTCTCCGAGCACAAGATGGTGCTGATCTTTGGCTACATGGCGGTGGCTCTAGCTGTGTTGGTTGTCTTGATTCCCATCTATTTCTGTCTCTGGAAATGCTCGAAGAGGGGAAAAGAGAAAGAAGGTTCAATCGAGATGCCTACCATCTACGACCACAACTCTAACTATCTTGGAGTACATTACAGGAATTGATGGAATTTTAAGGGTTCTAGTCGTAGGCGCTAGGACTGACTGGTTAGAGAGTGACTTTCTTTTATTTTCTCTTTTATTTTTCTTCTCTTTTTCCTAGACCTGCTTTTAGATTATTATTGGGTGTCGAACGCAGTGATGAGCTTCCGGGAGCATTAAAAGCAGTGTCTGTAGTAGGTGGCTATACGAAGGAAAAGAGTACCTTGTTGAAACTATCTATAAAGGAGACAAAAAGAGTGGTATTTATGGACAAAGGGACTGGCCAATGCGTTAAATAGCCTTATATAGCTATGGCAAACGTGTGGCTAATACGCTTAGAAGCTCTACAGCTTCCGATACACCCCCTAGTTAAACGCGGTAGTCATTTAACTACGCTTTGTGGTAATACTGTTCCTAGTGTTATGTCCTTTGTTGCTCTTACCTCGATAGCTCCTTTAGGGGGCCTACCTTCCGTATTTAGAAGTCTAAAAGAGTCGAGTATAGTAGAACGATTCCTTTGAAGCTATAGTTTAAATATAGCTATCGTAACCATAGTAGTGATAGTATTATTAGTTTTAATTGTAATAATAATAAGATGACGCCTCCTACGCTCGAATCAATGGATAACTCGTTAGGTACGCCTGTTACGAGTATTATAACTCCTAGTAGGTTGACTCCCGCTCCTATAACGCCTCGAAAGCGTAAGCGTGCTAAAGGGTCTACCTTGTAAGTGTTCCTATTACTGATTTTGTAGTGTTTTAGCGATTCTAGCGAATCTGGCGTTTTTAAACGAATTTATATAGTTTGGTTTCTTCTGATTAATATGATAGTAATTCTATTATGGTTTTTAAGCGCTCTACTAGTCACGTTAAGATCGTTCGAGCTAACTAAATATAGTAATATTAAAGCTGGTAAGCTTTGTAAGGTGCCCTATAGAATGTATATATGGTCGGCTCTGGTAGGACGTTCCTTTGGCGAATGTTACGATCATTCTAGTGCTAGCTCCTGCTATTACTATTATACCTATAGTTACTATAAGTGTAAAGATATATATGTTAATTGCCTATATATCTAATAGCTCTTGTAATACTTATATTGATTAAAATAGTCCTACTTCTTATGTCGGGTTAGTAAAGGATTTGACAAAGGCTCTATTAGATAGAGCTAAGGCTTCTATAAGTCCCTAGATCCTACCCTCTACCCCTGATATATAGGTAAGATAGAGATACTAATAGTTATATATAGGATCTTAAGAAGTTATATATAGTTCTCCAGAATAACCTTAAACGTGCTAGCGTTTCCTCTGAGCAAGTTAAGGATAATATAGAGGAGTATAAGGTTGATAAGGCTAAACTTACGTGTTTTACAAAGATCGCCTACTCTATATATGACATTTTCTACTAGCTAGGTAAAATCAAGGAGGGTTGTGATATTTGTATTAGTGTATCTAATGACACGTTAGGTGCTTTATCGTCACCTAGGAAGGATAAAGGCAAGGGTAAGGCTATTAATCCTAGCGATAGCTAATAGTAGTAGATAGGGAGTATTAGGTAGTATTTTATTTTGTAAATTTGATTTATTTTCTATCCCCTAGTTATATAAGCCTATGATTAATATCCTAAAGATTAAGGAGTACTCTCTAGTGCTCGAAAGCTTGTTAGCTAAGTCGTTTTATAAGCCTATCTACTAGTATCTAACTAGTTAGTAAATATATTACTTTAAACATTCCTTTTACTACTTCCTAGTATAACTATATATTATAGATATCTATATACTATAGGCAAGTATTAATACGTTCGTTCTTAGCTATTACTAGTCTAATTGTTTGCTAATTATCGTAGTAGATGTTCTAGGGTTCTCCGAGCTTAAGATCGATATCCATAAATAGCCTTTTAAGCGCTATAGCTTCTCTTGCTATAAGGGAGAGCGTCAGAAGTTCTACTTTAGTACTTGATATTATAATAGTATCCTAATATAACGCCTTCTATATAATAGAACTACCGAATAGGAAGAAGATATATCCCTATAACGAATACTATATATCTAGATTATCTACATACAAAGCGTCCCTAGTGATTATAAGCGTTAGACTATCTAGCGCTTACTCGCCTCTATACTAAATTGATAGGCAAGAGCTCCTAAATAGATATCTTATTACTTGCTATACCTCTAATAAGTGGTCTAGTCCTAGGTTAGTTAGGTATTAGGATAGTACTAAATAGGTATATATAATATCTAGACGTAGTATAACTATATAGTATAGGATTGATCTAATAAGCTCCTAATACTCTTTGATCTATATATTAGTAGCGCTCCCTTCGAACTTCTTTAGTTCTTTATAGCTTAAGGGAGTTAGTTCGTATACACTAGGCACGTCTAGTCTATATCTTCTTGCTACCTTTCTAATATATTAATTATAGACTAACTATATCTTATATATAGATCGGTCTCGAATTACCCTAATCCTAAGGAACTAACTAATATTACCCTACTTATAGACGTTATAACGAGCTTTGATTCCTTCTATTACACGCTCGGCCGCTATAACGTTACTTTTATAGAAGAAGACTAAGAAGTCGTCAATATAGAAGATCAGGATAACGTATTTGTCGTAGCTTAGGAAGAGGTACTTTTCTTCTCCTAATAGCTCTATCCTGAGTTCTAAAAGCGTTTTATAGAACTCCTTATACTATAAGAGTAGCGAGTCTCTTAAGCCATATAGAGCTCTTCATAACTCTATACATTTCCCTAGCTACTTAAATCCTTCTAGCAATTTACAGACAATAGGATCATCTTCTGGTCGTTTGGCGTTAAGGAACGCTTACGCTATATCGAACTATTTAACCTCTAAGTCAAAGTATACTATGATTACTATCATTATATAGAACGATTATACTACTAGAGTAGCTATATATATACTTTCTACTAAGCTAATATCTTATAGATCTCCTTATATGTAGATCCTTACCTTATACTTCTCTAAGAAACCGTCCTTATTAAACTTGTATATAAAGACCTATTTTAACGGGATAGGTCGTGCTTTTGCCTACTTATATGGTACGATCTTCTACGTTCCTCTGCTCTCTAAGTTATATATCTCCTCGTAAGCCATATTTTTGAACTACTATCCTAATAGGTGATTATATAGGTCTTATTAGTTATTAGGGATACGAACAAGATTATCGACGTGTTAACATGGCTTATTTAGGGCTGCTCCGAGGTATATAGTATCCTTCTATTATATAGTAGTAGTAAACACTATATATACCATTTATATACTCTGGTCCTCTAGGTAAGCTTCCTATTAATCAGGTAGGTAAGTCTTATAGAACTATTACTAGAGTTCCTTAGTTATATAGATAAAGGAGTAATGGTAATTAACCCTCTCTTTATTTTGTAGCCGTTTGCTTAATTATATAGGGTCCCTAGGTACGCGAGCCCTCTTCCTACCTCTACCTCTCCTTATAGGAGGTTACTAAATAGCTTCTCCTTTGCTTCTACCTTCTAGAGGGTACATTAGCTAATCTGGATTTCGCTTAACGCTCTATTCCTCTAGCCTGGCAGGGTATGATATATCGGTAGTACCGTCCCTGGTTTCTAGCTCTTCTATTACATTATACGTATATAACTCTTCTATAGAAGGCATTCCTCTATTAGATTCGATAGCTCCCCTACTCTCCCTAGCGTCTGGTTAGCTAGCTAGCGATTAGGAAGGCCCTGATTTAAACCCTCCTACTTCCTAATAGACATCCCCTTTACTAGCTAGCGCGGGGTATACTACCAAGGGCTTAGGCGTATATTTAGGGGTTAAGAGTCTTCTAAAGCTCTTTATTCATTTGGTAAGTTCGTCTATTACTTATATCTCCGCTATAAGAGTCTCTAGAACTAATTACTCGCTTATAGGCTATATGTTAGAGAGCTCCCTTACCCCCGAGTCTTGACCCTATTAGAGAGGTTGATCTATTACTAGACTCTCTTGTAATAGAGGCGGCTAAGCCACTATAATAGAGTCTTCTACTAGTTGGCAGGTCTATAGTATCGCTTACTAGAGAAACTTGGTATCCTAGGAATCTTTGCTAAGATCAAATTAATTAATTTCCTAGCTCGCTATTACTAGCGACGGCTCTATCGGCTGCTCTTCGCCTAGGTAGTAGAAAGTCTTCTTATCAAAGCGAACATTATAAGTTATAATGACCCTATTAAGCTTAGGTATCTAAATACGATAGATATTAGATATATAATATCCTATAAGATACCCTATTAGCCTATATAGTAGTACCTTAAAGTCCTTTATATATTACTTAGCTTCCCTATCCTTATAGAGGATATATACCTAGTAACTATATATAAAGATGCTGCTCTAATCTAGGTATAAGTTACTAGTTAATGTAATTATTAAGCTAGGTTTGTACTAGCAAAAGTACTATTTAAACTAGCTATAGAGCACCTTATTAGGAGTTCTAAACAAGTAAGTATAGCTTAGGCTTATTATATATAAGTATACTACTACTTATACGCTTTCTAACTAGAGCTTTATAAGTAGATTTATACTATTAAGCATCTTGATTAAGTGTAAGATTAGTTCTTACCCTACTTGCTCTACTAGTCTATTAAGCTTATAGGTATATAAAGGTAAGAGTTTAAGATCAATCCTACTCTCTATTGCCTAAGTCTAGTAGCGTGTTAGCGCTTGCCCTGCTAAACTAATCATCGTAGTATCGTTATCCTACTTAATCTTATAGATAGCAAGCCTATATTAGCGTCTTACCTAGCTCTCGAAATTCTAGATAACTCCTATGATTTGGTCTAGTGACTTCGTCATTAAGAGGAAAGGGAAGAGCTTCCTACTATACTTATCAATAATTATAAGTAGCTATTATAATCCATTAATCGATTTAGGATAGTTAAATAAATCCTAGGCTACTTGCTAGAATAGGCATATAGACTTCTACTCTAGTGATCTTCTCGAAATAACCTTAGTAGCGTAAGTACGAGTGTAGCTCTTGTACTTAATATATACTATCCCCTTAATAGACGTTTCTAGCGTTATTAATAAGCGCTTTTAACGCTTCTAGTCTAAGGTAGCTAGCTCTTAAGTACTAAAGATCCTTAGTATCCTTTCTTATAGTAGGTAATACTTATATATATAACCTTCTAGTATATATAGTAAACATGTTCTATAAGAATATATAAACGTTTATAATACCTACTTTACTAATTAAGATATAGTCTAGGAAGCTCGAGTAGTAGGAAAGTGGCTTATATTCGAGGAAGGTAAGATTATACTTACGTTCTAACTTACAAAGAATAATATTGTTTTCTAGTGTTCCGAAATATAGAGAGTAATCTAAGCTATAGTATTAAGCGCCTACCTTAAGTAATAGAGCTTCCGAGATAATATTAATATAGAACCCTTTGATAATAGCGATATCCTTAAGCGTTAGGCTCTTAGTATATAGTCTATATAGTCTATCTAGAACATTTTCGATTACCTAAGTGCCCCTCTTAGTAATAGGAAAGGTCATTATACCTACTTTAATAAACTTAGGATCTTCTACCTTAATAAACGTCTTAGGTAAAAGGAACTTCTTATCGTTAACTAAGTAAGTTATACTATATAAGTCTAATAGAGTGCTTTCTAAAAGAGGATAACGCTATAGAGTAACTATACTAAACATCCTATAATAAGTTAAGAGCTCGCTAAGTAGCTAAAGGCTAATAATTAATATATTAAGGGAACTAGGGTATCTTGCCTCTAACTACCTAGAATAGGATAGCTCCCCCTATTTAGTAATAAGTTAACTTTTTAGTCTAGCCTACTTCGGCTTATTAAGCTCCTAGCAAATCCTCTCGTACTCCTTATCGGAAAGGTATAAATATTACTTGTTACTATAGACGGCTTACTTAAGCGTATAGTAATCTATTAGATCCTATAGATGTCTTGGACGCCTATAAGGATACTTCGTATTATACCGCTAACCGTTATAAGAATCTCTATATAAGTCTCCGCCTCTCTCCTTACCACTCTTCTAAGCTATAGGAAGTGTTAGTATATTAGTTATCGAGAAGATTCTATACTTCCGAAAGACTCTAGGTTATATATTATTATTAATTAGGATCTCGGCTATTATAACAAGGGAACTAAGCTCTAGAAGTAGCTTTCCTAGGCTATTAGCGATCTCAATTTCTATCCTCTTATATACTACCTAGGCTAGTAAGATATATATAGTAATAATATTAAGAAAGGTATAAAGTCCTTATATACCCTATACTTCTAGGATATTATATTAAATAGCTTGTTAGAAGGCGATATTAAAGTTACAAATCTAGTGCTACGGATTGACTCCTAAACGCTTGGCTACGTTAAGACTAGCTATATATTATATTATAACTATCGTATAGAGCATCGCGATAGATGGCGTAAGTATAGAGCGAAACGCCTAGATAATCCCCCTAATAAGGTTAATATCCTTCTTCCTATACGCTTTTATAGCTTTATAGAGCTTAGGATCTACGGTATACACCAGCTAGCGTTATAGCTATCCTAACCGCTTACTAATATCTATAGTATATATAGTGTTCTTATAGAAGGAGTCTTCTAGTTACACGAATTTAGCTATAACGGCTTCTTCTAAAGGTATTAGATTACTAGATATTAAGGGCGATAATCCTCCTCCCTAGAGTTACTCCTATAACGCCTAGATAAGGTTATTCCTAGCTTGCTCACGAGTTAGGCGCTCTAGAACTTGTAGATCTGGCTTACGGTCGCCATCAGGGTCGACGAAGTCCTATATACTAGCGAATTTAGCCTACGACTATAGTTTAATATACTACGAGTTCTAGGAACTAGGCCTTATAAGGCGCGTAGAAGTCTTGACTAGGATCTTGGATATAATGGACGCGTCGTCGAATATGTATAGAAGTAGGGTATGAGTGTTCGTAATAGAGGAAGCTACTACTAATATTAAAGATACGTCAGCAGAGGAGTAGTCAAGGCGCCGGGCTTATAATTGTCGAACGTAGTGATGAGCTTCCGGGAGCATTGAAAGTAGTGTCTACAGTGGGTGGCTGTATGAAGGAAAAGAGTGCCTTGTTGAAACTATCTATAAAGGAGACAAAAAGAGTGGTATTTATAGACAAAGGGACTGGCCAATGCGTTGAACAGCCTTATATAGCTGTGGCAAACGTGTGGCTAATACGCTTGGAAGCTCTACAGCTTCCGACATTAGGTATTAGCATCATCAAAGGTATGGTCGACTTTTCGTTGAGTAGCCGCAACAACTAAAATTGAAATCGGGCTGTGGCAATTGTATTCTTGGTTCATTAACTAATATAGAGTCGTCGTCTAAACAAATTAGACTCTTCCTCTAATATTGAGGCTCTTGCCAGGTCGCCAAAATTGACACTCTATGGCGATCGTCATATATAGAAAGGCCAGGTCTCCTTTCCCTTTCCTTCCTTGTCTCGTTCTTATTCAAACAGAACAACTCAAAGCACTCTAAGCACCTGAACTATATTACGTTTTACAGGGTTATTATCGAGTCTAGTACATGGAGATATAGATGACTTGTGCTCTATACAACTTCGTATATCCACCGCAGAATATCATGAATACCTACTCCATGCTACGAGCCGAAAAGGGAAAGAGAAACAATAATTAGGGTGTGTATTATCGTCTGGTAGCACTCCTTTATTCGTTGTTTTCCAGCTCTTCCTGCCTAGACTTCGAGTCCCTTACGGAGGCAAAGTAAGGGTGTTCGAGCAGGTTCCCCGCGGTGGCTCGCTCCTCTGGGATCCATTTGAGCATGCTGCGGATGAGGTCGAGGAACAGGGCCCGTTCCTCGTCCTCCAGCGGGTATGTTAAACTGCCTTCGAGGCTCAGGCCGGGACGAATGAGATCCTTGCGGATGAACTCTCCTGGAGGACAGACAATTGCGGTTAGACTAGCCTTGCCCCGGGTATGCAGATAGGTGTGCAGGAGTCCGGAGAGGTAGCGTAGAGAGGAAGAGCGAGAGAGATTCCATGTGGATAAGAGGGCAATCAGACGGGGTTAGAGAGGAATGAGGGTTATACGAACCACTGTCGTCGAAAAACGGCCCTCCCCAGAACTCTGCCACCGTTTTGCACGGTTTCCCCTGCGGGTTGATGATTGGATTCCGGGCCTCGATGTGGCGGTTCGCGCGCTCCCGCTCGATCAGTTCCTTCGGCGGCGGCCCAAAGTACGAGATGATCTGAGCGAGGTGCGCCTGCGGGCTGTAATTTCCGTCTTTGTCGCACATGTAGTCTCTCCCAAACAGGTCGCTTCCCTGCATCATCTTCCATACCTTTTGATTCGGCCTGTTAGGAGATGTCACATTGAAAGAGAGAAAAGAGAATCAAAATACCAAAAAAAAAACAAAAAGAAATCAAAGAACATGAAAATAATTAGAGAAGAGAAGAAGAGAGCACAGACGCAGGGATCGAGAGGTAAGCAAAACGTACCACCAAGCCGATGTTCCACATGTCGATGGGTGCTGACCAGCCTGCCCCCAGCAAGACTTCTGGGGCGCGATATGTGTGCGGCTGGACGAGGGGGTGCAGGTAGGCTTTGCCTGGTTTCAATGGATATGTCCTATCGAAGTCCGAAAGCTGGCAGGTGAACTTGAGGCTCCGAAAGGGTCCCATATGGGGGTGGGAGACGTAGGTGGCCCGGCCGTCCGGGCTGACATGGCGCGGCTGAGGTCCCTGCTTCTGTTTTTCACGAACGAAGTCCTCCAGCACGGCGGGGTCCTCGACACTGAGCAGGATGTTTTCCTCCTTGATATCTGGGATTGGAGGGAGAAGCGGCTTGTCAGTAGTATGTCATACCATCAGCATCCAGGGTTACCTAAGATCTGAGTGAAGAGAAAGAATGGAAAAGGAAGGAAGGGAGATAAAGGCGCACCCGTGTGAATGACGCCGCAGGCTTCGTGAAGATAGTGTACGGCGCCGAGGAGCCGAGCGGCCAGCAGCTTTGTCAGTACCGGAGTGACTTCTCTTCCGAATTCGTGCTCTTGGAAGGTCTCGAGACTCTCTCGCATTGGAAGGTAGACGAGACACGGATGGGACCCATCCGGGCCGTCGAGATCGAAGCTGTCAATGGGGAGCCTGAGAAGACTGGTGAAGCCCGACTCTGGCGCTGCCGTAGCAATGTGGTCGCAGAGGGCCTTTTCTTCCTTGACAGTCTCGAGGTCACGAACCCCAATCTTGACGGTGACATAGCGGGGTTCTGTCGGCTCATTCTCGCGCCTAATTCGTGAGACGGGACGAACGGTCTATCATCAGCTCTCATATGATCGATCGTGCGATTGGCGGGAGGAGCACATACCAGCTCAGATTTTCAGCAAGCCAGATGGTCGAATAAGCGCCATATCCGAGCTTCGAGACGATCCGATACTTGGAGTTGAGGATCTGGTCAGGGTGCGTTGGGTGGAAGAGCTCGGGACGGTAAGTCGGCAAGGTCGCCTCCTCGATCGGGCCATCGACGAGGTAATTAAACGACCGTGGAGGATGACTCTGGTTGAGCTCGCGGCCCGTGTGGGCGGTCGACATCATCTTGCTTGCACGCACCAGGAGCACAGAGAGCAGCCGGATTCGTGCTTTTGAGAGGTTGCCGGTGAACGACCTTGTTATGCATCGAGTCGACCTCGCGAGACCAGGCCTTAACAGTGGCATGGGAGTCGGCCGATGCGCCGCGAGGCTGCATAAATGCTGAAGTGGCCTGGAGAAGCTAAAATTTCGCCCGATTCCGGAGCTTATCGTCGCCTACATAGGTGATGTCTATAACCAACGAAGCTGAAGCAGAAATAGAACGGATGGCGCAGCATGAATGTGAAGGCGTGGGTGAGCAGCGGAAACCCTTCCAGGGCCCGTTACACAAGGTACTAACCAGTACGGATTACAGTATGTACTATACATACATAACTACATACAATACAATTCCCGGCAATTTACGGCCCCCACGGGGCCGAGATTCACGCGAAGCCCAGCCAAATTGGCCAAAGCTCTGCCAGTTTAGGAAAGAGTTTGCAGTAGCAAATACCACCTTGCATATTCACCTAATTACACGCTCTTTTGTGCTTGCCGCCACTGCCCAAATCATGAGGGAAGGAGTTTACTCCCCTCTCCCGAGCCTTCCGCAGCCTCGCCCAAGTCTGGTTGCTCCGGCCGGGCCAGACGCCGCAGGGCCAGGTTGAGCTCCTTCTTGATTACGGCCATCTCTGGGAGGCGGCTTTTGCTTCCTTTGTTTCAGTGTTAAGTGGAGAAGCTTCACGGCACAATTATCTGACCGTGCTGTAGCAGGAGGGAAAGGAAACTGCCAGCGCTCAGGCTCCGGCGTCGACCAAGAAGACGTAAGGTGTGAGTCCAGGACACCATCATCCTCGACTCTCCAAAATACGGAATCGGGGGAGGGGGGAAAGAGAGGAGGGAGAGACAGAGAGAAAGCGAGAGAGAGAGAAAGAGAGAGAGATTGGGAGGCACAGGTGCCTCTTGTCAGGCGGTGTAACATTGTGCTTTAATCACTGGATTATAGACCAGATGATTTTGACGTGCTGGCACTCACAACTTACCTGGGCTAATTATATATTGCTGACAAGCACCGTGACGATGCTGAGGCCTATCCGAATGCATTTTCCCCGTTGACATTGCCGATACGGTGTAATCATGTAGGTAATTAAGGTACTTTTTTCTCTGTGCTATAATTACGTAAGGCGTTTTTCGATTGCTCGTCAAAGAGTGCCGGATTGAGACTGCGAGGAATGATTGAATAATTAATCAATCAAATCAACTGCTCAAAGGCAGACTGTAATCAAGGTAACGAGCCGCCGTTGACATCTGGCCCAGGATCTCCCAGGACCTTCGACTTCGGCTTCTAGAAGGCCTCCTTGTCAGAATACCCATACTTAAGGGGCAATTGCTGGTGGGCAATTGCGGCGTCGCTTTTGCTTTTCGACAGAAAGGAAAGAGCAGTACTGATTGGGCAAACAACAAATACATTCATCAGGACCACCCGAAATGACTTCAATGTATCGTTGATTATCGCGAAGCTGACAGTTTCTAAGCCGCCAATTCTATGTCGAAACCGCACTTTTGATATATTTATATTCCTCCCCCTTCGCCCTCCCCCCCGGGGGGCCCCGGGCCCCCGCAAACAACCCCCCGCAAACAACCCCCCAAAAAAGATGAAGAAGAAAAGAAACCAAGCTGCCTAGCTGTCTAGTACTTTCCGGTCCAAGCGCAACCCCCCGGGGAGTAGGTAGAAGCTCTCTTCTTGAGACCTGCTGCGTTTGAGATTGTGCACGCGCCCTGCCGAGCTCAGCTCCGCATCCACCAAGTTGAAACATGTCGCCGAGCCCCTAGCTCAGCGTGATGCTGCCAAATAATCGCGCCTTCGTTTCGAACTGCCTCAAAGGTAACAATCCTCAGTACGGGAATCGCAAAATGCCCAGCAAGCACGTAATGGTCCTGACCGCCAAGAGCGTAAAGCTTCCTCCGTCCCCTCTCCCGCGCCCCATCCTCTCTCGATGGTGCTCCAGTGCGGGCTCAGGCGACTAATTATCGAACGGCGTGTCCCCGTCCGCTCACAGCAGAGGACCGGTAGACAGCCTGATTGCTCTCACTGATCGCTTGGACCGCCCCGGCGAGAGCACCGTCTATAAAATATTATATCTTCGCGTGGCATGTTCTGCATCATTACTCCCGCCCTCAAGTGACTGACCATGGGACCTTGGTCGAGGCGAAGAAGTCGGCGTAACACCGTTAGCAGACTGGCCCGTCATAGGGACAACTCTGTCCTGGCAGATCGCAAGGCGGTCTCGGAGAGCGGTGACGATGACGACGGTGACCTTCCGGGACTCGGCAAGGGGAGAGGGAAAGGCAAAGGGGGTCCGGATCGGTTTCTCCCGAGCACATCGAGCTCCGATGCCTCGTCGCCTTCAACTGAGCCCTTTACCCAACCTCCAGCCTCGGAGACTACGACTTCGAGCGATACCACTACGACGGACTTCTCTACTACCAGTGCCCTTTTTGAGCCGCCAGAGTCAACATCGCTGCCGTTGGTTTCCACTCAGCTTTCACAGCCGCTCCCTCCCATCGAAACCCAGAGTGCTATTGCTCCAACGCCGACGTCTTCCGTGCCGGAACTGAGCCCTGTCCTAAGCACCGTCCCGAGCGGGACAACCACAACTGCATCCTTTCCAACCATCCCAGCATCTCAAGGATCGATCGGCAGGAACGATCTGGATGCTCAGCAGATAGCCGGGATCGTCGTTGGCTCCTCGGGTAAGAGAATAATTAGAGGTTTTGAAAAAGGGAAAGAGGGGTGGGGGGGGGGGGGGCAGAGAGACCAGTCTCCACCTTCCCCGGCGGCGCATCATCAAGGTGCCGCTGAGTAAAGGTAGGATGCAATGCTCACTCATTCGCTTTTTCCCCCAGGACTTCTCCTTCTCCTCGCAATCACCTCCCTCTTGATCGTCCTGCGCCGCAGGAGGAGAGGCCCGGACCCGAACCCAAGGAAGCACGGCATCGCAGATCTGTTCAGGGGCTTCGTATCGAGGTCGACGGTCGGGAACCGGACCTCCGGCCGCTCCTCGCCCGAGACGGAAGAAAAGCGGCCCCTGGCGCCGGAACCTCGACGTTCACCCAGCACCGGCAACACTGCCCCCTTCCACCTCTCCCCCTCCCCCTCCTCCTCCTCCTCCTCCTCTTCCTCCGCCTCCCTCTCCCACTCCGACGTCGACGCCGACGCCTTTTCCGTCCTCTCGCTCCCCACCACCTTCGCCGCGGACCGGCCCACAAGCACCCGCTTCAGCGCCGGCACCTACACCGGCACCTTCCTCTCGCCCACCCCGCTCCGTCAGCCCACCTATCCCGCCCCGGCCGTCACCCGGCCGGATCCAAACGGGAAGAACCCCAGCCCGGGCCATGGTCCCCCTCAGCTGGGCGCGCCGCCCATCCCTCTGACCGCTCGCCTTTCGAGCGTGGGGGTAGGATAAGAGCCGGAGGGAAAGTAAGGGTTGGTTATTAGTTGGGTTTTGGGTGGAAAAGCGGACGGTGCAGCCGACGTTTTTTGTTCGGGTTTGCCCAAGGGTTTTTGCTTAATAAGAGGAGCTCCGTACTCCTAGGTACGTTGTATAAGACGTGGGTTGGGTCATCCAAAATCTGATGCCCATTGGGTTGGGGGGGGGGGAGTATTGATAGACAGGCAGTCGTGTCATTCCGACTTGCTAACGAGTACATTATTGTATGTAGAATTGTGTGTATATGCACGTGTGTTCAATTTACCAAGGACATGCTCTCCTCCTTTCCCTCCTCGTCAACAGGGTTCCGAGTTGGAACTCTAGACGGCGTGTTAGAACCCCAGTTCCTCCTGGAATCGACAACGAAACCTCGTCTTTACCCTGCACAGAAATATATAGCCCCAACGACTAGCATCTTGAAGCGCCTTCTGTGAGGCTTGATGGTTGTTGCTTGGCCTGGAAGCACCAGAAGACCAACCGTCCGAGGTTCGGCATGTCACACGACGTTCACAGAGACTTGAGCCGCACTGTACCATTACAATCGATTCACTCATGTATCTTTTTTCTATTTTGATAGTACATAGCCAAAAGCATTCCTGCTCGCTATGCTGAGTGGAGATGTGTCGGGAGTGCTCTTAACCGCAAGGTGAGCGTTTATCCGCTCGAAATGCGTCCGATCCTGCTCCATCTGATTCCTTGTTTCACAACCAGCACTGTAACCGAGTGCCCCAATTAAAACATATCCAACCACCCAAACCGAGCCTCACACACACGGACTCGGGCCCCCCGTAAACTCTATCCGATAAACGCCCCGCTGACCCACGTCACCATTTTTGATATCCCCATGATACACGAACAAAAAAGGAAAAAAAAAAAATTGCACGTCTCTGGTCCGTCCCCCACCCCCTTTGCTCTGTCCCTCCCAGTTCTAGTTTGTCTTCGGCGTAATGGTTGAAAAAACCCCCTCGAGTACACTCGTCCTAAGACAGCCCAACCGCCAATATCGTGTCGCAAAGGGGGGTATCATTCCAAGAAGAACAAAACCGGAGAGACCAGGAC
This sequence comes from Thermothelomyces heterothallicus, assembly GCF_042370625.1. NCBI lineage: Eukaryota > Fungi > Ascomycota > Sordariomycetes > Sordariales > Chaetomiaceae > Thermothelomyces > Thermothelomyces heterothallicus. The sequence goes on along the minus strand of NW_027192573.1, from coordinate 237,971 downwards.
GCTAGGAAAACCCGACTCAGAAAGGGGGAAAAAAGCGAAGAAAAACAATTATTAAAATAAATGAGAACATCGGCAAATGAAGAACGGCGGTTGGAACAGCTTAGGCCACCACAGCAGCCTCTGCCGCATGTGGCCCGCCCAACAGCTCAAGAACCTTGTTGACCACCGCGCTGGGGTACCCGCGGGTAAGCATCTCGCTGACGACGCTATTCGCACCCTCGCGGTCCTGAACTGACAGGAACGCTCTCGTCATGGCTTCATACGTGCTAGGCTCGCGCTTCTCACGTCCGACGGCAGAGTAAATCTCCTTGGCTTTGCTGATGACGTTCTCGGCAGCCCAGCCGTGGATGAGCGTGTTCGCGATGTAGGGCGTCAACTCAACCCCCTTGGCCCGCATTTCGGCGAGCAGGGGCTCCGTGTCCCTGACCTGGTGATTGGCCACCATGGCCTCGAACAGAGCCTGGTAGAGGCAGGGGTGCGCCGCCACGGTGCTGTCCGTCATGACTGCGTCAAAGACGCGACGAGCACCCTCCATATCGTGGAGAATGCAGCCGCGAGCATGAATCAGCGAGGCGTAGTGGACGGCTTCGGGTTGTTGGCCCGAAGCGCGGATCATGTCCAGGACGTCCTCGGCAGCCTTCATGTCGACAGGCTCCAAGGTGGCATGGGCATCGACAAGGAGCTTGAAGGTGTGGGCAGTCGGAGCAATGCCCTTGGACTTCATGCGCTCATAGTACTCGAGAGCCTTGGTCTTGTCCCGCTTGGTGGTCAAGAAAAATTGCATCATGCTGTTGTACGGAGCCGGCCGTGCCTTGTAGTTTGGCATCGACTCCATCTCGTCAAACAGCTCTTCGGCGAACTTCTCATCGCTGACGCGGCAGAGGGCGTTAACGATCGTGCCGTACGTTACCGACGTGGGCTTGATCCCCAACGCCCGCATCTCGGCGAAGTAGAAAAGGGCATCATCAATCCGGCGGGCCTTGCCGAGCTTGCCGATGAGGGCGTTATACAGGAAGGACGTTGGCTCGACACCCTCGGTCTTGGCACGGATGAATATCTTGACCGCCTCGGAGGCCTCATCAACCATCTTGCCCGACTCCCGCAGCGTCGTGATGTACAGGCCGTAGGTGTTAGCAGAGGGCGTAGAACCCATGGCAAGCAGCTCTTGGTGGTACTCCTCGGCCATCGCCCTGCGACCGTGCGCGAGGCAGGCGCCAATCATGGAGTCCAGAATCGAAGACCATCCGTAACGAACCACGGGGTATTGGGGAAGCGGCGGGACGTCGTTGCGAGCCATAGCGAGGATCTCCTGGCAAAGGTCGAACTTATCCTCCTTGCTGGCGGCCGAGATGAGCTTCGCATACACGACGTAGCGGGGATGCCGACCGGCGCGACGCATGTTCCGGAAGCGAGCCAGGGCCTCGGACAGCTTCGACTTGCGACCAGAAGCACCGTCCAGCTCCTGCGTAATGATGAAGGAGCCTTTGACGTCGGTGTTGTGGGCATACGGATCGAATGTGTCCTCTTGACGGGCAACGGCAGGCGTCTGCGGGTACGGCGATGCGGGATAGGACTGAGGAACTTCGGGAGCCGCCACCGGAACGGTTCGAGGGTCGACAATGCCGCGGACGTTCATAAACCGCGAAATAAACTCGACGCCTTCTTCAATCTCGTCGGCTGTCTGCGGGTTCAGCTCCTTGATCCGTTGGAACATGTACTCGGACTGAGTGAGGCCCTCAAGAACCTGGCCGGAGCCAATCATGGCGACCGCGTACATGGCAGTCGGCTCGATGAAGTCCGCGGTCGGCTTAGCGTCCGGGCTACAGAGCAGGTCCCAGTACCTAGTGGCAGTAGCTACGTCACCCTCACGAACGCTCATGGCGAGCATGGCGATCGCGGGAGGCGCGGCAGCATTTTGGGGCAGCAGATTGGCAAAAGCAGCCACGGCAGATTGCTTGTCACCGTGGTCAGCGGCGACCGTAGCAAGCTCGCCCATGGTCGGCAACCTGGCATCGCCCTCAATCTGCTGAGCCCAATGAAGCGCCTCGCGGTATATTCCTCGGTCGATGAAGCCTTTGACGAAGCCGCCGGCAATGATGGCATCCTTAACTTCCGAGGCCTTGGAGCTATACTCCTGTACAATCTTGTGATAGAACTTTACCGCGCCTTCGACCTTGTCCGAGACAATATAGGCCTTGATGACCGAAGCGTAGACCTGGGCATCAAGACGATCTTTCAGAGTCGGCTCCCCCTGGTCGTTCGCCATGGCCAGATTGCGATATTCGTTGTAACACTCGACGGCACTAACAAGATCCCCAGTGTTGGCAAACGCCGTAATCATGGCGGGAAACGTGGCAGCGAACGGGACTATTCCGCTCGACTCCATATGCTCGAAAAGCTGGAGCATGTCGGAGATTCGGCCGTTCTGGGCGCAAGCCGAAATCAGCTGGTGGTAGGTTTCGGGCGAATACATCGCCTTTTTAGCCGTCACCGACGTCCCGAACAACTTCATGGCCAGATCGAGGCGGTCGTCCTCAACCAGCATGGCATACTCGAGCTCATGGGACGCGAACATGAACTTGCCAGGCTCGTCCATGCCACCGAAACGCAGCCGCTTGGCCTCGAGGGACTGCTTGAGGGAAGTAATCTCCAGAGATCGAGATGCGAGGAGGCCGACGAGGATGTTGTACGTGTCGCTGTCGGGGGAGACCCTGCGGCGGAGCATGTCGGCATAGACATCTAGCGCCTTGGTGACAACCTCCCACTTCTCGGACGGCAGGTGAATGGCGGCCATGAGCAGCGCATTGTAAGCAGATGCGATTGGGCGGACGCCGCCAACCAGCATCGCCTCGAACACGGCTGGGATCTCGGCATATCGTCCAGCCTCGGAGAGTTTGGCAAGATGGTCGGCGTAGGTCTGCGACTGCGGGTCGACCGGGGACGTCGGGGTACGGGGGGCGCTGGCGGGTGTTTCCACGCCGCGCGAAACGGGAGAGACAGTCCTCGACCGGATCTCTTCGGCGAGCTGCTCTGCCAGAGCCGGAGATGTCGCACGGAGAGACTCGACCTTCTCTTCGAGTTCCTCTAGCTCTCTCCGCGCCTCAATTTCCCTCTCGATCGCTGCGTCGATGTGAGCCAGGGCTGCGCGAGCCTCTGGAGGGACGCCCGGTGCAGTGGACCCATTTTCGTTGCTGGTGGCTCCCTCTGAGTTGAGGGCGAGGGTCTTGGCGTCGGCGCCGACGAGGACGGAGGCCGGGCTGGGCTTCCACTCGATGGGTTTGGGAAATTGAAACTGGACCCACTCCTTCTCACCCCCTTCACCGCCATCTTGCGACTTCTGGAGGTGCTCGAAATAGGCATCTAGTCCGCCATGGTTGCTGGCCTTTGTAGGAAGGTGCTCAAGGGAGCTCGCTGCCTGGGCGCTGGCAGTGTGAAAGGCGGACTGGAGCCCAAGGCCGGCAAGACGGCCGACACGCGCGGCATTGCGCCGCCGCACAAACGACGGGCGGTTTTGTGAGTTTAGAACATGGGGGTGGGTGGCGGCGACGACCGACTGGGCGTAGCCGTGGGTGAAAGACTTTGTAAATCCTTGTCGGATAAAGCTCTGAAAAACGGAAGAGTAGACGGAGGGCATTTAGGAAACACCTGGCGGGGAAGGATTCTGTAGAGGAGGGGAAAGTCAGCAGGTGCTCGCAATGCAATCGCAACGCAGTCCGCTGCAGTTTTTGCGCGTGTAGGCTTTCCGCCGTACACGTCGTTCTTGCAAGACGCAAGAACGCGACTTGAACGCGGATTCTCTACACCGACAAAAACGAATGGCACAGACTTACAAGGAGGGATTGAGCGATGCGCAATTGCAGGTTCATTTGACGACAATGATGCCGTCAAATAAACGCGCTACCCGGTTGGTGGTTCAAAGAATAAAGAGCGGTTGTGAGGTTCAGGAAAGGAGGAATCTGGGGAGGGTGGCAGAGCAGATGCCAAATAAAAAGTATGGATGGATGGGTTACGCAGCTCGAGACCCTTTCCCGGCGCGGAAGCTAAAGTGGATTGGGCGGCCTGGATTTGCGAAACTTTTTCTGCCGTCCAAACGGCGGGTGGATTCGGAACCACCTTACGGAGTAGAGGATGCCTCGTCAGGGCAACACCGCTTCAAGCGTATTGATCGAATCGCCAGGAACCCGTGCTTGGTATGAGATTCCTTGCCTTACCAATTTTAATTTTTTGTTTCATTTCTAGCTTGCACAAATATGAGCAAGCCTGACTTGTAGGGAGGGAGCAATTCAATCAGCTAGCTACCGAGTCTTATGACAACTTCCTCCAACAATTTACGCCTAGGACAAGCTCAGCTCTGCAGGCAGATTGTGCCGTTTGAACAGCCAAGATCAAGTCTCCCTCGTAGAGGACAGATGGCAGTAATTTAGCAGGGTCTGGACGAACATGATGACTTGCGATGCATGCATCCCGCGTTGCAGGCGTCGTCAACTTTGCTGCCTCAGCTGCCGCTCCAGCCTTTCCCGACAAAAGGAAGGATGACAAATGGAGCCGCCGGAACGGATGGCTCGGACGCGGGCTGAGGGCGGGGATAGATCCGGACCATGTCAAGAAACGAAGAGAAACCGGACACATGGAGGATTGTGTGGGGTCGGCACAGAGCTTCCCAAGTCCCGCATTAAAACAGCGTCAGGGGTCGCTGTTACCCACCACACCCCGGTTGGCTCGGTGTTAGCGCTCTTAGCCCTGGGAAGTCGCGTCCCAGTATTCCAGAGGCTAGGGTGTACTCTTTCCATGCGCCTGGTAGTCGGCTCGACTAACTGACCGCTCCCTCGGGCCTCGCACTTTACCAACTCCGAAAGGTTAGCCTGTGGAGCAAGCCAAGCCGCGACCAACTGGCTGGAGTGACGGGTCTCGAGTGCCTTTGGGGAAGTGAGAGAATTCTCGAACGCGAGAAAAGAGAAGGGTTGTCAGCATCATCCAGTACACTAAAGTGTGTGCAATTTCGACATGGGGCACACACATGCCGCGATTGAAAATAATTAATATCGCTCCAAACCAGCCAGCTCTCTCACGGTTGTCCAACATCAAACCCACATTTTTGATCGGGTACTAACTACTCGCATTGCAGAGTCAAGTACGTGAACTAACTAATTGGGATAGCTTCTTTTCTCTCAATCCGTGGAAAAGCTTGTCGCAGCAGATGAGCGTCGTGCAAGCCTCAGATAACTAGTTTTAAACTGACTAGGTGAGTGTGGAATCCGTACGTCCGTAATCCGTACCGATTACGGTATGAAGACGTCGGTGCCGTGGGTACCGTGGGTGCCCGGTGGAGGTCACATGCACCCGAAGCCACGAAAATTCGCCGCGAGGCGAGTCACTTCGACGCTTGCAGCCGGGCTTACCAGGCATCCACCGGCCCGGTGCCGCGGGCGATGGGCTCTCGGACCCGACCCCATTGCGCTAAGTCATCCCCAGCCGTTCGGTCTCCGTTGTCGATCACCGGATCTGTCCGCTGGTCCAAGCGCTGCCCTGACCGAGTTGAGGCTTCGCCTGTTAACAACGGACCTTCAATTTGTCTGACGGAATCAAAGAACCGTATACTGTAATCCGTACATATACTTCCAGGTTCTCGCCGAGTCGATGAGGTGCATAGAAAACAGAACAACTACCCACATGCTGCACTGTTTTCTTTTCAGCCCAATGCCAAACCCTTCTCTACCCCGAGGAGTGGGTGAATAAACACAGGGAAGAATGCGAATGAACGAGAGACGTGGGCGTTTTAGAAAGTGATGCAGAGTCGCCCAGGTGCCACTCCTCGGTCGAGGTTCTCGACTTCCGCCGAGTACTCCATAATGCATGATATGCCAATACAGAGAGCTGTCAGGTCGCTCCGGTGAGCTGCGCCTTGTCCCATTACCATTTTATTGAGTAGGAATAACAGGAATGCAGATGTAGTTCATGTGCCTTAAAGTGTTTGTGATGAGATGAGGTCTACCATCGTCGTTTGTACGCTTATCAGGGAAGCCCCGCCTTTTGAAATCTCAAATGCTGCCCCGCAAACAATTAGTTTACCCCTCGTCCTGGGCCTCAGAAACAGCTTTCATGCCACATACATTGGGGGTGTCAAAGAACAGAAAACCGGCGCCTTGCAGCTATGTCTCAGAGGCACCGAATGAGCCCGCTAGTTGTGAAGTGTGCCACTGATAAACAGCTACTCGTCACTGTTCTCGGTCTCCTTTGAACGTGGGCCTTTTGCACCTTCAAAAAAAAAAAAAAAAAGGGCACCACATTCGACAGAGCCGAGAAGAAAACAAGAGCAATACGGGGAAAATGGCCGGCAGCTCCGAAGACCGCACCGTTGTCGTATCGGCTCCCGGAAAGGTGCTCCTCGCTGGCGGCTACATCGTTCTCGACCGGAAACATACCGGCCTTGTCTTTGGCTTGAGTGCCCGCATCCATGTCCTCGCGCAGGAAATCCACACCAGCGCCGGAGTCCATCTCAGCGAGATCGTTGTGCAAAGCCCGCAATTTCTGAACGCCACCTGGAGATACGGTTACCATCTCGTCAAAAACGGCGGCGGCATCAAGGTCACTCAACTGCAGTCGTATGTTCCTCTCACATCCGCCCACCCCCTTGGGCTACCCCCGGATATTTTCCTTTATTTTTTTTTTTCATGACTGACACCTCGCAGAGGCACTCCAGTTGAGCCGAACCACTTCGTTGAGACGACGCTCAACTATGTGCTGACCTACATTTCCCAAGTGGACAAGAGCCGTGCATCGCACGGCTTCCAGCCCGCCTCCCTTCTCGTTCTCGCCGATAACGACTACTACTCCAAGCCCAAACCGCCCGGCTCCACCGATCGCCCATCTTCCAGCTCCTCCGCCGGCGAGCATCTTCCCTCCCGCGCATCCGAGGAAAAAGCCGGCCTCTCTGACCCGTCCACGTCCACCACAACGACCACCGCCACCGCCAAACCCCCCCGTACCCGGCCCCGCCCCCGCTTCCGCCACTTCGGCACCACCCTCCGCGACGCCCACAAGACCGGTCTGGGCTCCTCCGCCGCCATCGTCACCGCCCTGACCGCCTCCCTGCTGGCGCACTACCTGCCCCGTACCCTCTTCGACCTGTCCACCGCGCAGGGCAAGCGGGTGCTGCACAACCTCGCCCAGGTCGCCCACTGCTCGGCGCAGGGCAAGATCGGCAGCGGCTTCGACGTCGCCAGCGCCGTCTACGGCTCGTGCCTCTACCGCCGCTTCAGCCCGGCCCTGCTGTCCGGGCTGCCGAACCCCGGCGAGGAAGGGTTCGCGGCCGCCCTGGCCGCGCTGGTGGACGACCAGGGCGCGGAGCCCAGGTGGGACTGCGAGGTCCGCAAGGAGGACGTCGGGCTGCCGGCCGGCGTGGCCATCCGCATGTGCGATGTGGACTGCGGGACGCAGACCGTCGGCATGGTCAAGAAGGTGCACGAGTGGCGGGACCGGGAGCCCGAGGCTGCGAGGGCCGTGTACGAGCGGCTGCAGGGCCGGGTGGACGAGCTGGCTACGGTGCTGAGTGCGGGGAGAGTGGGTGAGGTGGGCCGCGTGATGAGGTCCTTCAGGGAGACCATGAGGTCGATGGGGAAGGATTGCGGCGCCCCGATTGAGCCCGAGAGCCAGGAGGAGTTGCTGGATGCGCTCGAGAAGGTGGACGGGGTGTTGGGCACTGTGGTTCCCGGCGCGGGCGGGTACGATGCTGCGGCCGTGGTGATGAAGGACGATGCGGAGACGGAGAAGAGAGTACAGGGGTTCCTGAGGAAGTGGAGTACAGAGCATGAGATTCAAGTGCGCCTGATGAAGGTCCGGGGCGAGACCGAAGGTGCAAGGATGGAGGATGTGGGCGAGTTCAAGTCGTGGGTCAGTTAGTTCCGCAGGCGTTGAACCAGGAGAAAAAGATGCAAATAGTAGTCCATTCACAACACGGCTTAGATGTGTCATATCCATTCCACGGCATGACGGGTTGTAAAACAAACTCGAGGAGCGGGTCCGGAATCTCTTCAAGTTCGGCATCCTAGAATTAGCCTAGTTGGTTCTTGTGCTTTTAAGATGGACACGGTTCCTCTTCTTCTAGCTGGCGGCCCGTTTGACTAGTTAATCTTCTTCTTCTTTTTTTTTTTTTTTTTTTTTTTTTTTTTTTTTTTTTGATCCATTCCCCGACAAATTAAGCCCCTTGTTTTGTGTTATCCTTTCTTTTCATCGCAACTAAACAGGATCATGTAAGCAACCCAACGTGAGGAACAACCGCAAGAATTAAAAGCAGTCCAAATGCTTTGCTGAAACAATTACATCCGACAAAACCCAATACTTCTTCCAATATCGTCCGTGTCTCCGCCCCCCAACATCCCCGTCATCCAACATCAGCCTCTAAACTGTCTTTTTCCCACTGACGCTATAACCAGGGAAGACCGACAAGAGAGCCTTCGTAAGTTGAAAACACACCGCATGTCACAGCTCAGCATGTCAGGTCTTTCACATTTGAAGTGACGTAGCCATCACGGACAGGCGCCGTGACGAGAGCTCAATGTCGCAGCCGACATGGCGGGCATACCCAGGACAGGCCCAGGCTTCGGCTCTGATCCGGAACTCAGAACTCAGAACCACACCTCAGAGTGATTCTCAAAGAGCAGCAGATCTGACAGATCATTCATCGTGATCGATATCCTCATCGGTCCACCCGGCATGGGCACCGCACGGGCGGTACTGCTGCTCCGCCCTGAAGAACGGCCGAGGCCACGCCGGAAGGTATCGTCGATGTCATTGGAACCGCCCGGGATGGGGTTCGGTAAAGGAATGGACAGGTACGAAGTCCCTGTTGAAGGATTGGGAAGAGAGCGCAACGAGGGCGAGCGGGGGTGACCGTAATGTGCGATCTGGTCGTTGTATGCGCCGGCATGAGCAATTCCAAGGCATGAGACGGCTGCCTTTTCTCGGAGCGCCGAGATTCTACCACGGTGTTAGCTAGACTCGGCCGGATTTTCAGTTCAAAAGGTAAAGGGTCCCGAAGGGAAGGGGGCAAGGGATGGAAACCAACTTCTCTTCAGATAGTCCCGGGAGCGTAACGGCTTCCTTTCTGAAGTTGAAGGGCTCGGACTGTGATGAGATTAGAAGCAAATCCTTCGGCAGTGTGGTGGTGAGCACGCACAATCTGCAGCTGTCGCTTCCTGCGGTGGATGCCAACCGCCTTTTGCAACGACGAATAGATCCTCTTGATCTCGGAGTAGATGGGTACGGCTGCCATCTTGTTCGAAGTAGAAACGAGGCAAGAATCGATTCAGGACCGAGTTGCACTGAAGCAAGTCGGCAGAAGACCGGAGAGAAATTTGGAATTACAGGATAATGGCGAACAATAGGGTCGAATAAGTAGCACGCCACAAAAATGAGGACGAAAATGAACGACAGCCGAGCAAAGGAACGTCCGGGAAGTCTCGATAGGTTAAAAGAGCGGCGGCAGTTGGAAGCCGAGACTAACAAGCAGGCTGGAATGAAAAGAACAAAACCAACTTGCTAGTTGTTGAAACGAGTGGAACAAATTACGATGCTGACAATAAAAAAAATTAACACAGAAACCAGAGAGAAATAAGATGAATTAATTGAACCAGAGTTCCTGCTGGCATAAGGTCTCCTTTTTGAATGGTAGGCCTGGCGGAGATGGCAGGGATAAAGGAGAGGCTGGGGCTTCGTTGCCGCGGATGGCACAAGATGCCGAAAGACATTACTGCAACATAAGATGGCCGGTTTGACGTCGCTGAAACCAGTTCCCTTGGTGAGCGTCAATGTCAGGTGAAATTGTCGACATGTGAGTGGACACTGGAAGCGATTCGGGCACGGCGACAGTCGCTCCCGCCCCTCCTTGACCGTAACCTTGGAGAATGTGTCCCAAACCGCCAAGTTTTCGGGTGAGACAAGTTTAACGATTCACGTGCATACGCGTTATTCATGATTATTAGTCTAAGATCTTGTCGCCTGTTATCTCTTGCTGAAGAACTCTTTGCGTCAATGAGCAGGCTGCCGTGGGCTTACATGCACTATTTGGGGTAGTCCTTTAAATGATAGCTCTTCAACTTAACAAATTGGTCGAAACCATATCTGCTCAAGGTGACCCCCTTTCCGGAATTTTTCCACCCCGTCCAGGCGAGGTCCTGCATGTCTGTCAGTGGGGGTGAACCGGAGCATAACACGGAGCCAACTTACAGGGCTGGGGTAGTCGCAGCGGTTGACGAAAACGGTGCCAGCCTCAACGCGTTCGCACAACTCGTAACCCTTCTCTGTGTTCTTGGTCCATATACTGGCTGTAAGGCCGAACTCGCTGTCGTTCATGAGTTGTACGGCCTCGTCATCCCCCTTGACCTTCATAATCGGGATGACGGGCCCAAAGGTCTCGTCCCTCATAATCTTCATGCTGTGATCAACGTTTGTGAGCACCGTTGGAACGACGAAGTTTCCCCTGTCCGGTAACTTGCTGAACGTCTCATTTTCCGGAGTGGCATTGACGGCGCCCTTGTCCAGCGCATCCTTGATGTGTGCCTCGATGGTCTCTTTGGATCTCCTCGAGATAACCGGGCCAACATGGGTGCCCTTATCTAGAGGATCCCCCAGCTTATACCCCTTGAGAACGTTCTGGACCGCCGCGACGAACTCATCATGGATCTTTTCGTCGACGTAAACGCGCTCTATGGAGCAGCAACTCTGACCCGAGTTGAAAACTGCCCCATCAACTATCTCTTCAGCCGCCCACGCAATGTCAACATCTCCGCGGACATATGCCGGGTCCTTCCCCCCAAGCTCCAATCCGACATTGACGATGCGGTCTGATGCTGCTTTTTGGACGGCCAAGCCACCAGCCACCGACCCGGTGAAGCAGACCAGGGCGATTTTGGGGTTCCTCACGATGGACTCGATGATCGTAGGCGAGCCGGAGTGGAAATATTGGATCACACCATTGGGGAGGCCAGCCTCAGTGAAGGCTTTTGCGACCTGTTCCGCGACGGTTGGCGTCTGCGGAGACGGCTTGAGGATAGCGGTGTTGCCGCTGAGGAGAGCAGGAATCAGTCCGTTGACGAGGATCAGGTACGGATACTGAGAACCATCTGTCAGCACTGCTTCTTGTCGCCCGCTTACCGACTCGGGAGCACCTACATTCCATGCAAAGATGATGAGGACAGGCCCCACAGGCACTTTGCGAATGAACCTTCTGAAACCCTGCTCCGGTTCACCTGGGGTGTCTTGTAGCACGTCGTCGCTAACTTTGAGGAGGAACTCGGCCCTCTTTATGGCTGTAGTGACTTCCTTGGCCGTGTAAGCGATGGGACGGCCCATCTGGACTGTAAGCTCGGTCGCGAGTTCATCCTTCCTCTCGTCGAGGATTTCCAAAGCTTTCTTGATGATATCCTTCCTTTGCTGCAGTGAAGTCTTGCGCCACGATTCGAAAGCTTGCGTGGCAACTTCCGGGAGCTGCTCGAGCTCCTGCGAAGAAGTGCCGTTGCGTGTGAGGATGGGCTCCTCCGTCGTCGGGGAGATGGTTGTAATCACTTCGGCCGACATGCTAATGAGCGCGGGTGCGTGATGAATGGTCGTTGGTGGTGTCCTTCGCAGTTCAAGACGCTGATGCGGAAGGGTCGGCGTCAATTCGAGAGAACAATACTTGGGATCGGACGATGACCAGGAGGAGCAACGCTCATTTGGTCCCTCCCTTACCTACCCCTCTGCTAGTGCCCCTCCTGTGTTGCTCAGGGGACCTTGATAAGCTGATAAGATAGTACAACCAACCTACATTGAGGCCAGTTCTAGATCACGGAATCCACACCTCCCAGGGTTATGGTCTACTTGATGAGTAGGAATCTTGCATTCGAAATTGCTAATTCAAGTGCAAATTTATGAGTCCCGGAGGAGATTTGTTCTTACAACGCAGATGTGAGCTTGATTTTCAAGTTCAATACATGTGCAGGCAAGTCTCGTAGAAGTAACTTCGAGCAGTGCATTGACCTCTCGCTTGACTTTCCCGTATTTTTTTGGTAGAACCTCAGCAGCGCGGGCTCGTCGATCGGCTTCTGCAACCGATTTCGGTTTTCCCGACCTGCCCACCATGTCCTCCGAGGAGAAACGCAACAAATTTCTCGATGCCGACGACAGCGATGATGGTGCCGGCCATGACTACGACTCCCAGGATGATCTTCAAAAGGGTGGGCGTAGCGCAAAGCGGAGGAGGGTAAAGGACGATGAAAGCGACGCGGAAGACTTCAGCGACCAAGAGGAAGAACAGAGGGAGAGCGGTGGCGCAACAGTGAGAGAGGGCACCACAGAGTCGGGAGGAGGGGCTGAAGAAAAGGAAGAGGCGCAAAAACGGTCCAAGGACAAAAAAACAAAGTCAACGGCCGAGCTCCCAGGGGTATCAAAGCCACTGACCAAAAAGAATCTTGTCGCGACTGAAGCCGCGATCAAGAAGTCCGGCGTGGTTTATCTGTCGAGGATCCCACCCTTCATGAAGCCCGCCAAACTCCGCTCTCTGCTCGAACCTTACGGAAAGATCAACCGAATCTTTCTCAGTCCAGAAGACCCCGCCGAGCATGCCCGTCGTGTGCGCAACGGGGGCAACAAAAAGCGGTTATATACCGAGGGTTGGGTTGAATTTGTGAGAAAGAAGGATGCGAAAAAGGCATGCGACTTGTTAAACGCCCAAATCATCGGCGGGAAGAAGTCAAGCTGGTACCACGACGATGTGTGGGCGCTCAAGTACCTGAAGGGGTTCAAGTGGTACGTCCAGTCCGCCCAGAGGATCGTTTTGAGCGTGCTAACAATCAGTAGGCATCACCTCACCGAACAGATTGCGGCTGAAAATGCTGAACGGGCCAGCAGAATGCGCGCTGAGATCGCCAAGACTACCCGCGAGAACAAGGAGTTCGTCCGCAACGTCGAGAAGGCAAAGGTTCTCAACGGCATTCAAGCCAAGGCGGCAGCGAAACGGAAGAAGTCCGAAAACGAAGGGGAAGGTTCGAGCGGCGAAGATGTGGCCGACAAGTCAGACAGCGGGCCAACGCAGGAAAGGAGACGGGCATTCAAACAGATACCCCTGGCAAAGAAAAGGAAGCAGGAGGAACCACCGGAGCAGGTTCGGAGAGTGCTTAGCAAGATCTTTTGATATCCAGTGTGGGGCGCCAGACAAGGACAAGAGTTGTTTACAATGTGGTTCACTCTTCCCCTTACTTGGCCTTGTGCGTAGTAGCCCTTGTCCATATTCTTGGTTCTTGCGGGGAGCCGATCGTAGCCGGCTTCGTTCCTTTGAGATGTCTGACAACCCGTTTAATCCAAGCACGGCCTTGATGGAAATGCGTAGTAGTACATCTACTCAGTGTTAGTCCATCACAATGTTATCGGGCCAGACACTCATTACTCCGCCAGAACTGTTTTTCTGACAGAAGCACTCGGAATACGAACGATGTTCCTCAAGAGGAAAAGCAACCGCGTCTATCGAACGGTGATTGGAACAAATCAACTTTTGACCCTTGAGCTGGCCATTCAAACCTGGCCCTTCTCATTTATGGCACTCAGCCAGAGCTTGTGAAGTCACTCCTCGAATATCATGAGCCAGATAACAGGACAACGTGTAGACCTCTTAAACCGCCCTTGGCCAAGCCAGGTCCTGCCCGGCGACCGCAGGTGATTGTTCACTAGCTATCATTCGGCCAACCGACCCAGCCGGGACGGATCTCTTCCCGGGCTCGCTCAACAGCACCTCTCCGTGCGCGGTCCTCCAAAATTAGAAGGATGCGGACACGCCCAATCCCGTCGGCCATTTCTTTCGCAACGCAACCCACACTTCTACCGCATTCCAGGCACCTTTGCTTCTAGCGAGCATCCACGGACTCAGCATCCCCAGCGCCGACGGTAATACCCTCCCCTTCGGCCTCGCCTTTTTGCGGGCACTTCCGGGAATAGGACATACTGCACCAACTAGATTCAGTGGTGAGGGAACACTTGGACTTGCTGCGACGCTTAGGCTCGGTCCCGGCTCTTGGCGAGTCCGAGCTAGGTGAGGAAGGCAAATAAAATGCTGTCCCAAGACCCGTTGCTGTGGTTATGAGAGCAGTTACTCGAATTGGCAAATGCTATGCGACACCCGTTCGACGAGTTGCTGGTATCAAATCCGAAACACAATTTATTTCAGACACCTTCAGACAGCCGCTCAGGCGTGCCCCTCGTCATTGATCTCCAGCTCATCAAAGTCATCCAGCAGCTCGTCCATGCTGATCTTAGGCCCGTCGTCGTCGTCATCCATCGTCATCTCAGTCTCGGCGATGCTCATAGCGTCAGCATCCTGCTTCTTCTTCTTCTTGGTATTCTTGTACAGCGCCAGCGCCTGACGCAGCTCCTCGTCCTCCTCGACGTCGCGCAGGAACTGCTCGTACTCAGCCTCAAGACGGGCCTGGTCGGCCGCCTTGGGCAGCAGATCGCCCTCGTCCTTGGCCATGCGCTTGAGCTTCCAGTTGCGGCGCCTGTTCTTGCGGCGGTTGGGATAGTGCTTCTTGACGAGCACCACGTCCGGGATCGTCGACCCGTACGCGCGTGAGTTCTCAATGGCGTCAAGCGCCTCCGAGTTAAAGTTGGTTCCAGTGAGCATGTACCCCATGACCGAGTCACCCGGCTTAAGCAGGCTACCAAGGTGTGTCCGGGCAAAGTAGGTGTTGTCGTTGACGCCGAGGTCCGAGGCGCGGGCTACTGTAGCCTCACCCAGCACCCACTTGCCCTTGCGCTGGCCTGTCGGCTCAATGTCCATGACGATGAACTCAACCATTTCAGTGGCGCCAGCGAGCGGCTGGAAAGGTGCGCGCCAGTAGGCATCGGAACTGAGTTCGGCTGTCTGAAGTGTGTTCGGGTCGAGAAGATTGACGGATGTGCCTATCCTGTAGCACAGCACAAGCGGGGCGATATTGCCGAGCGACTTCGCGAGTTTCAAAGGCAACGCCACGAGGTCGTCTCTGCAGACCGGGACGAGCTCGGCCGAGAAGTTGAACTTGTAGGATTTGTTGCCGGTATGAGTGTCGGCTGAGATGAGATGCCTCGATTCCTTAATGTGAACTGGGACCACCGATTTGAGGAAATGAACGAAGGCTTCCGCCTGGTTCCGTTGGGCGAAGTAGAAGTCGATACCGTCCTTCTCCTCTTTGATGTTTATCGTGTCCTTGTGCGCCTGATGCTTGAGGATCAACTGTTCCAACAGGAGAAACGTCCTCTTGTGGGACACCTTCTGGCGGACCTGCACGGCGGCGCGCCACACGTTTGCCGTGTACGACTTTGCGCACTCGCGGCACTGTTGGTTTGCCACAATGTAGACCACCTCGAAGCTTTGCTGCATCATGACCCCATCGGCAACCGCATCTTGGACCGTAATCTTGACTTTGATGCGGCGCGAGTGAGGTTCTGTCCAGACGAAGCGGGCGTCGACAATGCGGACCTTGCCCAGGTTCCGTAACCGTTTAAGGCAAATTGATAGCAACTCTCTGGATTCTGGGGCGGCCGCTACCCAGCTGTTAGGGGGCATCAGCCATCGGTCGCAATCTCGGCAGACGTGTAGCGTGGCCTCGCGTTGTATGCCTTGTGAGATGTCGACGGTGGATTTGATGCAATCGTAGCACAGAGCACCTGCAGACGCTGTGCCGTCAATGGGAGCGCCGCAGTTACAGCAAAGGATTCTGTCATTATGTCAGGACCAAAACATATTCTGGGGAATATCTCGACAAAAGCAACGCACGTTGCGCCTGTTCGGGCAGTGCCCATTTGTTGCATGGACACCATGCCCATGTCGGTATCGATGTCCATGATGGTGCTGTTCTCTGCCTGCTCTCCCTTGCTTATGGTGCGAACTTCGGTTCGAGGGTATAGAGAATTCTGACGAAGAAGGAAAGGACGTCGAACCGTTGAGCTGTTGATAATCTCGGAAGAAGCGGGAAGACGGGCAGCTTGATGGCAGAATCCAATGCTCGTCTGAGCCAGCGGGGCAACTTTCTGCCTCCCAGGAAATTTTGGTTGCTGGTTGCCCCGCGCTGCTTGATAAGCGGCTTTATCGAGCGGATGCCAGGGTCTCACTGTCGGGTCCACTCAGCGCCGACCCACTCACCTAGTACTTCGTTACGCCAAAGCCTGCTGGGTCGAGCGTTTGACGTAACGCATTCCCCCCAAAAGAAGTTGACTACTTTTGCAAGCTTCTGCCGCCAGTCGTTGGCCCTCGTCCGTCGGAGCGGAATTGAACGGGAACGGTCTTGCACGCCGGGATAAACACTGGCAGTCTCGCGAGTGAGTCCATAACATCTCATCAGTGCGAAATACCGATACTCTGGCACGTTGTCCCAACATACGGATGCCTACCTCTCCGGATGCGGATGCTTTCGTTGTAGTCCGTAGTATTAGGCGTGTCAGGAACACCCTCTACGGTGCAGGATATACACAGTAATAATGACCCGGTCCTCGCAGGAACTCGGCGTGTCGAGAAGTTCACAAGTCCATCTCGTCTCGTTCACGGCAGCTCTGCATGGTCATATATCCTCAGCAAAGCCGCTCGCCTCTCATGAATGGATTTCTCTGGCACGCACTGCTCGGAAGTGTTCGCCAACAGGCCAGGTAGATACAAACAACTTGCGTCGGGGATGTGTGTGGTGGGCTTCAGTTGAACTTCGTCTCCGTCCGTTCAAGCCTTGTTGAAATGTCCAGGCCGTGATGGGTTGTTGGTTGGGATCAGCCGTTATGAGCTGCGTCCAACCATCGGGGCACTCTCCAACTCGAAGAAGTCAAATTCAGGATTCGGTGGGCGCCGAAACAATGGCAGGTGAGTGTGTTACGTCGGTAATTTCGAAGTCCGAGTCAGAGCTCGCCATCTGAACAGCTTCGTGACGGCAATGCCATATCCTTTCTATTTCCCCCCGGTGCTCCTGAAGTTCACGCTGTACCCGCCTGTTTTCTCGTCCTTGACCATCTGGAAATTGTCCGTACTCAATCCGAACGGCTTGAGTAACCCATTGCCCAGGTCTTTGAGCTTCGCCCACATTTCAGCCGTCTCCTTCTCCTGCGCCGCCTTGGCCAAGGGGGGGAGCGCTCGAAGCTGGGCATTGACAATCTTCCTATCGGTCGCCGTCAGGTTTGACATGCCAGCCAGACGTTTGTAGTCTTCGATAGCGCCTTCCAGGTTCGACCAGCCGCCCAACTCGCTCCTAGCGCGCGCTCGTCGCATCAAGGCCTTGGCGCGTATCCTCGCAATGTCGTCACGGCGTTTCCGGCGAGCAGCCTCCACCGAATCCTCGGCGGGGTCAGCGGAGAGTGCGGGGCCGGCTTTGGCGGCGCCGGCGCTGATAATCTCGGCTTCAGCGTCGGCCGGCTCGCCGCCCATGGAGCTACTTGCGGCGGTGCTACTCTGCCCCTGCTTCTCCTGCTTCTCCTTCTTCTCCTGCTCCTCTTTCTCCTTCTCTTGCCTCTCTAGCCGATCAAGTCCATCCAAAGCAGTGGTGGCGTTGCTGATGGCTTCCTTCCATTCTTCTAGCTTCAGGTGGCAGGCGGCAATGTTGGAGCGGAGCACGGCCAACTCGTAGTCTAAGTAGTTGGGGCAGACGGCAACGGCCTCATCATACTTGTTGATTGCAGTCTCGTATTTGCCGGACGTGAAGAGAGCATTTGCTTCGGCTTTGTGCGAATTCGACTCGGCGATCAAGGACTGTGTAAAGCAGGCATGTTAGTGTCAGTTTGCCCACAGAGTTGGCGCTCGGTTACTTGCTGCTTCCTCCTCGGGATCGAACCTCTCCGGCTCGAGGTTTTCATGGTCGACCGCCGACTCTGGCTCGACCTGTACCTTGTCTTTGCTCATTGTGCCGGCCTCTCTGTCCGGCGGGACCATTTGCAGTCCGTGCTTAGGCCAACGCTGATGCGCAACACCGCAGCGGTTATTAGAGGCGGAGGGCGCAGTGGATCCAGTCAAGGGGATTCACAGTGACAGGGGTTATACTTACCGGGAATATCGTTCCTAATATGGAGGGGGATGCAACTGTAAAATTCGTACTCCATACTCGAGCAGTGTACGAACCCATGTACGGATTATTCCGTACGCAGTATGTAATTCGTTGAAATCAGCATAGTTACTCACATACGGAGTAGTACCTACTGTAGTACACTACCCTACCTAGGTAGATCAAGTTCTCGGCGCTATACACTCACATCTCAGTGGGCAAGGGAGGAAGCAGACTCGAAATCAACAACCACGAGCAACTTTTCTTACACGGAACCCTTGTACGGAGTAGGTACCTTATCTACGAAACGTACCTGGACAGGCTTGAGACGGGAAAAGTCGGCACCGAGGCATCATATTTAGAGAGAATGGGAGCATGATTGGTTCCTTCCTTATCTTTGTTTATCTGCAAGTCTCAGGCGAGTCCCAGCTATCAATTCCCAATACTCCGTAGAGAAGAATCGACTTGATAGTTAATCCAGTTCAACGGTGCTGCCCCTCTCCCTGTCTTTTTCACCCTGAACAACTACTAATACATCCTTACATGTACTCCGTAATGCATACGGAATTCTCCACGGACGTATACGGGTCACTTCGGGAATGAAAGCAAACAACTAGGGAGAGCTCCGGGCTATCTTCTTGTTTCACTGCCTGCTCACACTAATCCATACCGGCGAGAGTAACAAGTAAAGTTCGTGCTGGGCGCGTGTACGAAGTACAGTTCACTTTTAGGGCTTGCATTCATAAGAAAACTAGCACCGTGATTGCTCCACTGTGCATGGGCCTCCATTGTTCCTTTCGCTGTTTTTCCAGTACAATACCGTACATACAGGTACAGATTATTTTTGGTCCCCTCTTCGACCATGACCCCGCGATCTCTGTTGAATAACAACAATGAGGGGTGAGTCAACAATCGTGAATCTGAAAACAACAAAACATAGATCCGTAGCCTGCGCAAAAGCTGGCGCCGGAAAAAAAAATTTGGGGAAAGCACACTTGATCCGGGTTTCTATCAGTACTCTGCGCAACAACTCAACTCGTCAAATTTCCTTGCGCCGATTTCCCACAGGCAGAAAATGGCTCCCAGAACCGAGTGAGTCGCATATCCCCGAGCCAATGACCGACATGCGAGGTGGCTAACGACCGATTTCCAGTTTCCCGCCGGTCCGGGCCTGTCTCTTCGACATGGACGGCCTCCTCCTGGACACCGAAGATCTCTACACGCTCTGCATCAACCTGGTCCTGGAGAAGTACCAGCGCCCCAAACTGCCATGGAGCATCAAGGCCAAGCTCCAAGGCCGCCCGGGCCCCGCCGCCACCAAGCTCTTCCGCGAATGGGCCCAGCTGCCCATCAGCCAGGAGGAGTACCTCGAGGAGCTCCTCGCCCTGCAGACGAAGCACTTCCCGACGACCCAGCCACTGCCGGGCGTCCCCGAGCTGCTCTCAAGCCTCGGCCGCACCCGCTACTGGGACGTCGGGAAGAATAAGGAGGCGACCACCTCCTCCTCCTCCTCCGCCGACGGCTCCGCCGCCAGCGCCCCCAACACCAAGCCTCACCGGGTGCACATCGCCCTGGCGACGTCGTCGCACGAGTCCAACTTCCGCCTCAAGACGGACCACCTGCAGGAGCTCTTCTCCGTCTTCCCGACCGCCCGCCGCGTCCTCGGCGACGACCCGCGCATCCCGCCCGGCCGGGGGAAGCCCCTGCCCGACATCTTCCTGGTGGCCCTCCGGACCATCAACGAGTCCCTGCCGCCGGGGGAGCGGCCCATCACGCCCGAGGAGTGCCTCGTCTTCGAGGACAGCGTGCCCGGGGTCGAGGCGGGCCGGCGCGCGGGCATGCGCGTCGTGTGGGTGCCGCACCCGAAGCTCAAGGAGGAGTACGCCGGGCGCGAGGCCGAGGTCCTGGCCGGCCGCACGGGCGAGGCTGGCGACGTCGACCCGCACCAGCTCGGCGAGATCGACGACGGCTGGGCCGAGTACCTGCCCTCGCTCGTCGGGTTCCCGTACGAGAAGTACGGCATCGTCGTGCCGCCTCCCGAGGTGGAGAAGGAGGAGTGCATGCTTGAGGGTGCTCAGGTCGCGGAGGGCGAGGTCATGCAGGTCGTGGGGACTGCGTGAGCGTAGAAGGGCGACGAATTGGCCCGGAGGAGATTGCTGGGTGGGTTCTCAGGCACGAGGAAGAGCGTAGAAGAATCTACGTTGCGGCCGTGACATGAAGTGGGCCAATCAGACAGTGCTGACGATATGAACGTTTTTTTTTTTTTTTTTTCCTCTACATTTACAACCATACAAACATAGAGCCAAGCAAGCCTAAGATATGCGCAATTTTCTAGAGAAGCATGGACGAAGTATTATCATCTGTTCCACACACACGCGTACTGTACGGCACACGAGATAGAACAAGGGGATCAATCAAACGATGGCACACATACCCAGCCCGCCAGAGAAGCGTGAATCAAACATATTGGAGGAAACACAGGTTATAGACATGCCATAAGAGATATATGTACCTACTCTACCGAGACGCTCTAGGGGTATATGCCACAACCCTTCCGCTATGAACCTCCGGCAAAGCCAAACGCCAAGCTGTTTAGATCGCTGGTAACAAAAAAAAGGAAAGAAAGAAAGAATAAAAAGGCACGGTAGCTGGACGTAGTCCTCGATTTCAGGGCCCGAAATCCGTCCTTTCTCGAGAGGGCCTCATATTCGGTACCGGTGCACATACTATCACCGCCCGCCCAACCTTGACAATCCGACGCCGGAAGGCAGCGGCGCCAGAAGCCCCATCCCGCGCGCCGCCGCCGCCGCCGCCGCCGGCGGCCCGGGGCCCGAAGAAGCCGGACCGCCGGCTTCCCAGCCCCAGGTGCTCCGCAGGCTCTGGATGACCCTCCCGAGCCTCCAGCCGGTCTCGTGCTGGATCCGCTCCAGCACGGCGACGACCTCGTCCCGCTCGCGGCGGTCGACCAGGGCGGCGCTGACGACGGCCAGGCTGCGGATGGCGACCGACACGACGCCGCGGTCGCGCGTGTGGGCGACGATGCCGCACACGTGGTGGGCGTGGTGCAGCTGCGACGCCCGGTTCTCGCGGCTGTCGCGCGGGTCGAGCGGGTTGACCTGCGCGAGCAGGCACATGGCCGTGTGGTAGAAGAGGCGGGCGAGCTTGGCCGAGGACTTGATCAGCCTGTTGTTTGTTATGTGCGCGTCAGTTACTGGTAAAACGACGGTGATGGGTGTGCCGCCGGGAAGAAGGGAATAGAAGGAAAAAAAAGAAAGAAAAAAGAGAGAGAGAGAGAGAAAGAAAAGGGGGGGTAAACCAGATCAGCGGGTCGGTCGTTCGACGCACCATACATTGGGAAAGAGAGACTTGGGCGACGGTCCGGGCGAGTACCCGTACGGCCGCATCGAGCGGGGGCAGCCGAGGTTCCAGGCGTTGCACATGTTCTGCAGGCGCCTCCACTCGGCGAAGCGGTTCTGCAGGCGGACCTGCTCGTCGTGCGGCGAGGGCTCCTGGAACTGCGGCGTGTTGGCGCGGAAGTTTGAGACCTTGGCCATGATGTAAAAGATGCGTTGCACCCACAGCTCCTCCTGGCCGAGGTCCGCGGCGCTGTCGTCGGCGGCAGGGTGGCTCTCGGCCGGCGGTTGCGCGGGCCATGACACGTCGTCGCTCTCGGCCAGGCTGCGACCGCCGCTGCTCCGGCTGGCGGCCTCCTCCAGGGTGGCAAAACTCAAGTCGAGCCCCCACTGGTCCGGGTCCCACGCGGTCGGCCAGCCAAAGGCGATGCAGCTGAGCACCTCCATGCCGACGTTGACCCAGAAACAGGCGGCGGCCAGGCCGGTCGAGGTGGCGTCCCAACCGCACGCGCGGATGAGGGCGCGGGTAGAGGCGATGTGACCCATGCGCTGGGTGGGCGAGTCGCTCATGAGGTGGTAGGCGTCCAGGGCGACGGCGGTGAGGGCGCAGTCGGCGGGGTCGCGATCGCGCTCTTGCTGGCTGCGCGACAGCTGAGTGGAGGCCATGTTGTAGTAGTAGTCGGCCTTGTCCCCGTCGTGCCGCCCTGTTAGGGCCAGGTGTTTGGCACCACAGGCCAGCAAGGCGTTTAGCAGCATGGGTAGTCTGAGCGCCAAGTATGGCACGACGTTGGCGAAGTGCTTGTCCTTGTCCAGCGCGTCCATCCAGATGGCCACCTCGTCAATGAAGACCTGCATGAGATGGATCTCCTCGTCCGCGCTCAAGTAGTCCCGCTCGTCCGTCGTGTTCTCGCTTGACGGCGTCATGAGCCCGGTCTGGATGCCAGAGTGCCGGTCTTGTTCGCCTCGGCCACCGGCTCGAAAGCCGTGCGGCGCGGGTCCAATCGGCTGGGAGGGAAGCTGGAGGGTGGTGTTCAAGCCATGGGGATTGCCATGGTTGGGCGAATGTGTCCCATATCCGCTGATCCCGTCAGGATCCTGCAGCGGGGGGAAGATGAACTCGTCTTCGCCAGGAGAAGCACGCCCTGGCTGCGGGACCGGCCGGGGCCGGGGCCGGGGCCGGGGGGCCGAGGGTGGATGGTCAAAGTCTGGCTGCCGGACTGGGGGGAGTTGATCCGGTTGCTCATGTGGTGGTGGTGGTGGTGGTGGTGGTGGTGGTGGTGGAGGAGGAGGAGGAGGAGGAGGAGGAGGAGGAGGAGGAGGCTGGCCGACGTGATTAGGATGGTACTGATCTTGAATACTCGAGCTAGCTGCGATGCTGTGGTTCCCGGGAGAAATCCCGCGTGTCGATTGGGAATCGGAGAGTTGGGCATGGCGGCTGGGTGCGTCTAGGTCAGACTCCGGGGGCGTTTCGGCGACCTTGGGATAAAGTTCAAGGCCCCCCTTATACTCCGAGGCAATGGAACGCGACTCATCCAGGATTTGGACTAGCGAATCTCGGTGTCAGCACGTCCGGCACCGACCATGACGGGTGAAAAGAAAAGAAAGAGTAAAGAGAGAGTCGTAGGTGACCAACCTGACCATTCTGCCGTCTGGGGCAGGCATGGCGGATCCCATTTCCTCATCTCGATCCAGTTTAGTCGTATACCGCGTCTGCATTCGCGGCTGCTCTTGCGGCAATTGTTACAATCCGGAACGCCTTCGTCGCACTTGAGATGGCGTTCCCGGCAGGTCAAGCACCCCGTCCGCACCCGCTTCGACTTGGCCGCCGCGGGGATCGCCGAAGCGGCCACCTTCCCTCCGCCTCCGCCTCCGCCTCCTCCTCGGCCGACACTGCTGTCGTCGGCGGCCGCCCTCGTAGCTCCACGAACGGCCGGCGGGGGCGTAGTCTGGAAGTCTGGAACCAAGAACCGGCTCCTGTCGGCAAAGAAGCCTGCCGGCGTCTCGTGACTCCTGACAGGAAACAGTTGATGATGCTGGGCGCCGGTGGTGAGGTCACCGCTGGGTGTCGTGTATTCCTGGCTTCCATCTCTAACACGTACAAATGGCGGCTGTGTCTGGGCACGCGGAGCGTTTGGCGGTTGACGGGAGCGCGGCCGAGGCCGGCGGGCAGAGTTCATGTTGCCGTGGTGTCCCCCTCTGACGCCCAGACGAGAGAAAGAGAGAGAGAGAGAGAGAAAGAGAGAGAGGGACCTGCCAACTCTCGACAACGCCAAGAAACAGACCAAGAGACGACTTGGTCAAGAGCGACCCAAAATCGAAGCCCGCAACGATGAACAATCGACGGGGGCGCGCAGGTTCAAGTCGGACGAAGCCGTCCGATGGGTCCGAGGCCCAAAATGGTCCGGCTGCTTTCCATGGGTTCTAGCCAGCGCCCAATGTCTCTGTTCAGCGGTGTTTAGACCCCCCTAAAAGTGACGTCGAATCCAGAGTCTCTAACAGGCGGGCCCCCCTTTTGGGGGATGGGGATTTGGGAAACGCTGTGCGAGCCGCGAGTGTTTCAGGCAATTGGTCGAAACAACGGCCGAACATTCCGCGATCAAGAAGACCCCAGCTTCCTTCCCCACGCCGACACACACACACACGCGCGCGCGCACACGCCTCGGCCCGGGTACTAGGTAGGGTTGACGGCCTTGCGTGATCCAATCCGGGTTGCGACCCGGCGCGTCGAGATGTAGATGGCGAAACTCGTGGTTCGGGACGCGGTGGTACCAGTTCGCCCACGCGGAGCGGTGCGCAAGGGCAGGAGGTATCATCCATCTGTCCTGCGTGGTCTGGGCAAGAGCGGGTCAGGAGGAGAATTGCAGCTTGATTCGCGGGATGAAGCAGCAGCGTCGCAGCGCTGCAAGGGCTGTTGAAACGGAACGGGGCTGGTGCGCGCAGTGCTGTGAAAACCTGTTACCAGTAGTGTACGTAGTACGTCGCATTCTCTACATAGTCTAGTTATACGGTATCAAGCTTTGTTTGGATTTTGTTTTGTTTCGTTTCGTTTCTCTTTTCCTAATTATAGTCTCTACCTTCTCTGCTTCTGAGCCCTCCAAGAAGAGTATGGATGTGCCGAGTGTACGGATCCACCTTCCTCACGGATCACAATCTAAATGTCAATTGGCTTAAATTGGCTTAGCGACAACCCCAGCGCATAGAACAGACATCATACACCGGTTGTATGTATGTACGGATTACATACAATACATTCATACAAGAAGAGCGGAAACCGAGCGGTGTTGAAAGTACCTTGCTAACCCTTCGAAACGGGGACCCCAGGTGGCCCCTCCGATTCATATAACTACTGTTACGGAGGACACGCACCACAATAGGTACAGCTGTTACCTTACAGCCCGGTACTCGTTTCGGCGTTTCGGCATCTCTGTATTTTACGGCCTCGTTTCTGCTTCCCAGGCATTGAAATTGTTTCAACGTAACCTCTATCGATACGAAGCAATTGAATCACCAACGCCCACTGCGTCAGCTGCCTCCGGGGCCCAACATGTCCTGACCAGTCATTGTGTCCAAGAGAAGAGAAAAAGGGAATAAAAATACATTCAAAATAAAATAAACAACAGCAAAGAATGGCGACCGATGGGCGGCCAGCGCAGCCCGAGTCGATTCTGCGCGGACACAAGGCGCAGGTTCATGTGGCCGCCTTCGTGCGCTCCAACGACCGCCTCGTAACAGGCGATGCAGATGGCTTCGTCGTCGCTTGGGATCTCACAATTATGCGGCCCCGCGCGGTATGGCAGGCCCACAGGAACGCCATATTAGGCATCGCCGGCTGGGGGAAAGACCGGCTGATCACGTAGGTCGATATCGGCGCCCGTAGGTCCCGCAAGCGAACGAGAGAGACCAGAGGCTGAGACTCATTCTTCCCACTGGTAGCCACGGGCGCGACAACAAACTCATAGTCTGGAAGTTTTCCGCAGAAGAAGAGAGCCGGCTGAGCACCAAGTTGCCCTTGGACACGACACCAGAGCCCCGACCCCAGCCATGGATCCTGCACATGCTCGAGGTGAACACCATGAATTTCTGCTCGTTTGCCCATTGCCCCGCCTCCCCGAGACCGGGTGCGAGTCCGAGTGGTTCATCATCATCATCAGAGATCTTCGTTGCAGTGCCGAACACGCTGGCGTCCGAGGCCGTGAGTATCTTTACCCCAACCCACAACACACACACACACACACACACACACACACACACATCCTTGTTCCGAAGCTGCGGCTGACCCATGCCCGCGCTCCCAGATTGATATCTTTCACCTGCCCTCGCAAGTACGGCGGCACACGGTCAAGCTGGGCGACAAGAACGGCATGGTCATGGCCCTGGCGATATTCTACCGCGGGCACGACCTGACTCTTGTGGCCGGCTACGAAAACGGCAAGGCAATGGTGGCCCAGCTCACCCACCACGGCGACTGGTCCGTCAGGTACCAGGCGAGCTGCCATTCCCAGCCAGTCCTGTCCCTCGATGTGTCTCCCGGCAGGGACTTCTTCCTCACATCCAGCGCCGACGCCATCATCGCCAAGCACCCCCTCCTCCCTTCACCCCAACCGGCCACCCAGCAGTTCTCCTCACCCCAGCCAGACCCCGCTCCCGGGACTCCGCCGCCAACCAGCGACAACCACCCCGATCCCGCCCCCGGCCCCTCCGCTACCGCGCAAAGAGGGAACCCAAGCAAGTCGCTCCTCACGGCGGCCCTGTCCGGCGCGGGGCCGCCTTCCTCCTCCTCCTCCTCCTCCTCCTCTTCCTCCTCCCAGCCGATACACACCACCACGGTCCACCGGCCCGGCGAGCTGCCGGCCCAGCAGCCGATCAAGACGGTCAACACGAGGCACGCGGGCCAGCAGTCCCTCCGGATCCGCTCCGACGGCCGCGTCTTCGCCACCGCCGGCTGGGACGCCCGGGTGCGCGTCTACTCGGCCAAGACGCTCGCCGAGGTGGCCGTCTTGAAGTGGCACGCCGCCGGCTGCTACGCTACCGCCTTCGCGTCGCTCGATAATCCGGCCGCGCAGGAAGGGGAGGGGGAGGGGGAGGAGGAGGAGGAGGAGGAGGAGGAGGAGAGCGAGACGCCGACGCGACAGGGAGAAGGTGACGGCGAGGGCCGGGGACCCCGGAAACGGCTGCTGCTCGAGGGAAGAGAGCCGGACGACAAGCATGAGGGCGGGACAGATGAGGGAAAGGAAGTGGCGGTGGTGCCGAAGCTCGTCGACGTGACGGTGCGGGATAGACGAGTTCAGCAGGCGAGGAGGGCCCATTGGCTGGCTGCCGGGAGCAAAGACGGGAAGGTTAGTCTGTGGGACGTGTTCTAGACGACGCAAGACATTGAACAATAAATGCGCCGGGCTATGGATTTCTCTGCCCCCTTGATGCTTCTTCGGGCAGGCAGATAGACAACGGAGACGTGCCACCGGGCAGTATACCACGGAGGCATCGCGAGACCTAGGCCCCAAACAAAGTTTAATGCCGGCCCCTCATATACAATACAACGTACTAGTGTACAACAACATGCAAAACTATAATCCACCTCCCCCCCCCCCCAAACATTGGTATGGTATTCTCAGCAGCCCCGCAACTCCTTCCAGTCGCTACGGCCAGATATCCGACAAAGCCTCGCCCACCCGCGTCGCAAACAAAATAAGAGACGCTACAGATGTGCCCTCCCCTCTAACCTCCTCCGCCTCTTCTGCTCCATGACACTCCGGCTCAGGCTCCTCTCGTCCTCCCTGCTCAGCCTCGCTGGCGCAGCCGCTTTTCCTTTGCCCTTGCCCTCCTCCCCGCTGATGGCTTCCTCAAACAGCTTCCTCCCCAGCGCATCTGTGAGCCCCACCACGCGTGTGCTGACCGTCGCCCCGTCCCGCCGATTCTTGCCCTCGCGCCGGCTCGAGGCGATCTTCTCGGTGAAGTCCCACAGCCGACCCGACGCCAGCAGCTGGCCCGTCTTCTCGTCCCTCCCCGGCCGCCACTCGGGCGCGACGCGCAGCCGCGGCGGGATACGCGTGTCCTTGGACTTGACGACCTGTATGATACCTTCCTCTTCGAAGCGCTGGTACGAGTTCTTGAGCGTCTCTTTGTTGACCGCCTCGAAGTAGGAGAGATCGCCTTGGTGATACAGGGTTTTCCCGAGCTACATGCACACACACACACAAACAAGGTATGTTAGAGATTCAGATTTTCTTTTTTTTTTTTTTTTTTTTTTTTTGGGGGGGGGGGGGGGGGGGGGGGGGAGGGTCTTGGAAGTGAGGGGAGCGTACCAGCTGCGCGCTCTCTTGCGCCTTGGATACCTGCACCCAAATATCATCTTTTTGTCCAACCGGCGGCGTCAGACCCATGAGAGAGACGGCGGCTAGCCAGCTGGCCTCGATGAAAGGCCAGATCAAGAAGCAATAAAAGTCGTAATTCTCTCGCCCGGCAGCTCGTTCGGCGTCGGAGAGGCCGACCTTGGTGATGTTTCCTTCTTCGTCCCGCTCAATGTGGATGACATTGTCTGCTTCGAGCCCGAGAAGGGTCCTCTCCAGATTGGTGGCGAGGCCCTCGCCCGAGTAGATGAACTCGCCGCGGAAGAGCGATGAGAGAAACAGGACTTGGTCGTGTAGGTCCTGGTAAGGGATGTCCTGAATCGGGGGCCCGCCGCCCCGCTTCACCCTTGTGTAGAGCGCCGCGGCCACCAGGGCTTCCGAGATGAAGAGGTGAATGGTCATGTTGCGATAGAAGGACAGCTGGAAGCGGTCAACGGCGTAGTATGTCGGCTCTGCGAGGCCCTCGACAACGCCCACCAGGTCCTTGCCGAGCACGTCTAGACCACGCTCGATGACATCGGGGAGCGGCGCATTGCCAAAGTGGGCAACACGCCCGCCCTTGGCTCGTATCCTGTCTGTCAGCCACTCGACACGCCGGATGAGCTCGGTCCTTCCGACGCCGCGACCACGCAGGGTTAGTAGGACCGTCCCGATCAGGGCCGTGGGCATCACCACCGACACGGCGTTGATGTCAGCGAGCACCTTGTAGCCAAGAGTTCGTAGGAGTTTCTGACGACGCGCCTGGTTCTTGGTGTCCCTCCAGTCGATGTCGATTGGCGGCGGCATCTTGAAAATTCTCAGAAGCTGCTCGTTGATGAAACCACGCAGACTCCAGGGCTCGTGAAACCGCACGTCGACTCTCCCCAGCCGGAGGGAAAGCACGCTAGACCCGCCCGTGAGGAAGTCGGCCAGGTTTTCCTTCTTCTTTGGCACGCCCAGCAGTTCGGTAACGTAGCCTTCGGTCTCGATGACCTTGTCGTACTGGGTACTGACGGGGCAGATGATGGCGTCCTCGACGCGGCCTGACAAGAGGCTGTCGAGGACAAAGTTGAGAATGCCAAACTTCGGAGGCAGCAGCTTGCCCGTCCGTGAGCGCCCCCCTTCGATGAAACACTCGAGGTTGTAACCGCCTTGGAGCAAGACGTCGATGTAGGTCTGCACCAACGTCGAGTAGAGTTGGTCGTCACCGAAGGACCTGCGGATGTACATGGCTCCTGGGGAACGATGAGCATCCTCCGAGCAGCACGAACGGAGAATCCAAGAAGCGTGGGCTTACCGGCATGCTGTAAGAAACTCCCGACGATGGGGAAGTTGAGATTGTCTCCAGCTACCACGACGGGCAGTGCCAACCCCAGCCTGTAGCAGAGCAGCTGCATCGAGACGTAGTCGACGTGCGACCTGTGGCACGGCAGGAAGATGATGCTTTGCTTCTTCCTCGCCGCCTCCTCGGCCACCCTCCGCAGCCGCAGCACCTCCTCGCTCGACACGTGAATGCCCTGATGATACGCCCTGAGCAGCAACTGGGTCACCAGGTAATACGCGCCCCTGATGAACGGTTTGCTGTCGAACTTGCATATCATCTTGTCCGTCAGGTTCTCGGCCACCTCCTGTAGGGCCTGAATGAGAACGGCGCGGCGCTGGGCCTTCTTCACGACGAAGTCCCGATCGTCCGGATTGAGCAAGCCCTGTTTCTCCTCGACGGCGACTCGCATGTCGGCCAGCTGGGCAATCTTGGTCTGCAGCAGCGTCGCCGACATGATCTGGCTCTTAATGTGCTCCGAGAAGCCCGAGTAGAAGATGGGCTGGCCAAGGACGTGGTCGTAGGCACGCCAGCCAGTGCCGGAGACGTAGAGGGACACCTCGCGAAGGAAGCTGGCACGTCAGTCAGGGTAGAGAGGTTGGGATCGAGACGGCATAGGGTGATGACGGCTTTAGTTACCGTAACGGCTCGGAGCGGAAGCGGGCCATGTTCTTCATGAGGGCCTCCTCCTTCCCATCCTCAGGGAGGGCCGGCTCGACATAACCGCTGGGCTGGAGGGTGATGCGGTCGCCCAGGATGCGCAAGTCGGGCGCCGAGTCATGGCGGTCGTCCGGGGCCATGTCGACAGCCGTTGGCCCAGTCGCAGGTCGTCTTGCGGATATCCTTTCCCGTTCTCTCCGATTCGTGCTTGTTCCGGTTGTCCAACCTCCCCGACGCCCAATTGACCGTTTATCGATTTGTTGCTACTTTTATGAGATGGTTCTCGATGGGAGTGGTGGTGGTGGTGGTGGTGCCGCCGCTGTATGTACGGGCCTTAGCCCTGCGCATGACTGGATTTCGAGTTGAAGCGAGGGCGAAGTACGAATGCCGGTTGTGTCCTTCGGTGGCCGAGGTTGGCTGCTTCACCCACAACAAAGCAGTTGACGATCCGGGGAGTAGCGACAGGGGTCATGCCTTACAAGCACGGATTGCTTGTAATCCGTCGGTGCTGGTGTCCCATCGGAGTAGTGGGGCCCGGAACCGAGGCCCCTGGACCTTTAGTGTAGTGTAGTGCGGGGCACTCGGAAATGCAGCCAAGCTTCAGCATTTCGTCACAGTCGACAAAAAAAAAGAAAAGAAAAAGAAAAAGAAAGGGTCCAAGGACGGCTAACACGCGCAGCACAGTTGTACATACAGAAATACATACATACATCCATACATACACTCCATACCTACGTTACGCAGAGCGCAATCAAACTTGGCTGCACCCACCACCATGGAACCGAAGGCTAAGAAAGACCAGCCGATAGCCGCCGTTTTACTCTCACGCGCTCACGAACCCGACGAAGCGACCCGGATCTACACCGAGAAGGTGCAGCAGCGGCCCCTGTTCTTGGCCCCGTCGTCCCCGCCGCCGTCGGACGCGCGCGCCGCCCGTCGCCGCGCGCAGGAGAAGAAGAAGCAGCAGCGCAAGAAGGCCCTCAAGCCGAAGCCCCTCTCGGCGACGCAGCGCCGAAGGCTCGGCCTCTACGACGTGCCCCGCGAGCGGCAAAAGTACGCCCTGTTTGAGCCGCTGCACCAGCTCTGGCTCGGATACGTGCGCGAGATCCTGGGGAACGAGGTCTACTCGGGCGGTGAGGGCGCCGCGGCCAAGCTGGCAAGCGCGGATTTCCACGGGGCGGGCGTCGAGGTTGTCCGGAGCGGGTGCGTGAGTCGGGTCGGGATCAAGGGCATCGTGATCAAGGATTCCAAGTTTGCGTTTGAGATTGTCACCAAGGATAACAAGCTCAAGCTGGTGCCGAAGGAGGGCACGGTTTTTCGGTTTGAGGTGCCCGTTCCGGACTCGAGAGCCACGGAGGGAGGGAAACAGGTGGAGGCCACATCGAAAATGGTTTTCGAGGTTCATGGGGAGCAGTTCCAGTTCCGATCTGCCGATCGCGCCTCGAGAAGGTTCCGGTCGCACTTCTCCAAGATACTGTGAGGACAAGCGGGCTACCATCAGGAAAGCCCTTGTTGTCACTCGTCGAGCGGCCATGCCGTCGCGTCTTCGAAGGCGAGAAAGGGGCATGGTGCTCTGATGCAACTATCTACCGGCGTTCAATAACGGTCGGTAGGCATTCGACTCAGCACTGCCCCGTTGCCGGCTAAGACCCAGCACAGTCCGCCAGCACTCCAGCCGCGGAGTCTCCGAGGCAAACATCCGACCTAGACCGAGATGTGGCTTCGTGGGAGACCTTTCCACATTCCGGCTCGGGGTTTGCGATTACAGCTGCTTCAAAACCGATGCGACCTTGATCTCCAGGCACGGAAATCAAGCCCTAATGCGGCTTGCCCTTCGGATATGTTTCTAGGAGGGCATCCGCGCTCCGGTTTCGTGTGGTGGTCACGGTGTGCTCCGGACCATGGGCGGCTACGGGTCTGGTGGACGGGCTACTTATGGATGAACTGTAAACGGAAGACCCTCGGTCCTGAGAGCGACCGAGGGACCACGAGGGGATGTATCTGAATGTTGATCTGGAACAGCTACAGAAGGACTCTCGGTAGGGGGACAGGTTCGGGGCTGTCAAGGAGCATAGTTGCAGTGTGCGGACACCATAGAAACGCCCAGCCGTCAAACATCTTATGTCGGAGTGTCGGCAAAACCACGATGTCCGCTCGTGCAGAGAGAGGAAAGAGTTAGAGAGATGCAAAAAGCAAGATGAGCTTGCGAGAGAGAGCGAGGGATGCAAAACGATCCACCCAGGGGTCGAACCTGGAACCTCCTGATTACCCGATCCGATCTGAATATTTCAGAACGGGAGTCGTAGTCAGACGCTCTGCCATTGAGCCAGCGGACCTTGTTGGAAGGCGGGCGAATGGAGTCCAAATGAAGAGTTTGCGGCATGGGTGGAGAGAAGATGCGGAGCCAGTCCGGCGTCCGTGCAATTGCCGCTTCCGAGTGCAGCGGGTCGACCGATCCGGAACCCATTCAACTTGTGTCCATCTTGCGCGTCAGAACATGTTGATACGGATGTCACCTATCCGGTT
The DNA here is from genome assembly GCF_042370625.1 of Thermothelomyces heterothallicus. NCBI lineage: Eukaryota > Fungi > Ascomycota > Sordariomycetes > Sordariales > Chaetomiaceae > Thermothelomyces > Thermothelomyces heterothallicus. The sequence goes on along the minus strand of NW_027192573.1, from coordinate 205,768 downwards.
AATTCTAGTGGAAGAATGGGGCGGCATTTGTCTTGAGTGGCGTTTTGTCTCAATCCTTTGGCCCAGTCAAGCGCAAAACCCAGCGCCAGCGCCAGTGGAAACTTCGTGACAATAAGCAGTATGCAGATACCCTTTAAGTTTCCATCTAGGATGTACACATCCATCTAGAAGTAGGAGCCTTTCTATATCCAAACCGATAGCACGTGCTCTTCTCATTGAACGGCTTTCACGGGCTCGCGGCCACGCCCTTTAAAAAGTAAAAAATAAAATAAAGAAAGAGCGCGCAGAGCAATGCCGAACCAAATGCCATAATAACGGCTAAATTAATGTCCCTCAGTCGGACTTTGTCTCGATACCCGGAAGGATGATGTTGTCGATCAACCTGACGGGCGGGCCCCCGCTATGGCCGAGATCTTCACCCTCCCCAGGGGCCTCGACGGGCAGCATCTTGACCGCGCCGCTCAGAATGCCTCCCTTTGCGGGATCAACGACTTCCAGCTCCTCCATGGTGTCGGGGTCGGCGAGCGAGAGGTAGTCGACCTCGAAGCGCACCCTCTTCTCTGGGCCCAGCGCCGTCTGTTCCGCCAGTACGTGCGCCACAAGTCTCTCGGCCGCACCGAGGACCGTCGCCCGGTCCCTGGCACCGCCCTTATAGGCGTCCTCGGCGGCCCTCAGGGCATTGTAGAGCACGGGCGCCACCGCCCTTCTCCTTGGCCCCAGATAGACATTCCTGGAGCTCAGCGCAAGCCCATCCTCCTCGGCCCTCGCGGTCGGGCACACGACGACCTCGATGGGCAGCATAAAATCGCGCACCAGCCTCTTGATGACCACGGTTTGCTGCACGTCCTTCTGCCCAAAGTAGACGCGCTCCGGCTGCACGATGTTGAACAGCTTCATGCAGACGGTGGCCACGCCGCGGAAGAAGGTCGGCCGCGACCGGCCCTCGAGCAGCTCGCCCACGGGCGTGATGGTGACGAAGCTGCCCTTGCTGTCCACCTCCTGGCCGGGGAACCCGCCGGGGTACATCTCGGCGGTCGTCGGAGCGAAGACGGCGCTGATGCGGCCCAGGTTGTGACCATCGTCGGCCAGCTCGCGGTCCAGCCGGACCAGGGCTTCAGCGTCGGCGTCCCAGGTGACCGGGTAGCTGGCCAGGTCCTCGCGCACGCCGAACTGGGCCGGATTGACGTACAGGGAGACGACGACGTGGTGGTTCTCGCGGGCGGCGGCGCGGATCAGCGAGAGATGGCCCTCGTGCAGGGCGCCCATGGTGGGGACGAGGGCGACGGAGCGCTGGTCGAGGAGGTGCGGGCGGCGCCACCGACGGACGGCCGAGACAGTGCGCAAGACGCGGATCGACGAGTTGGGGAGCTTCTCGAGGCCGTTCCCTCGTGAGGCCGAGGCCGCGCAGCCGGAGGCCATTGTGCGGATGGCTGACGGACGTCGGAAGGAGGGGGGTTGTTGTAGCGAGAAAGAATGTTGGCTAGTAGTGCCTGTCAGAGAGGGTGAGAGGAAGCGGCTGAATGCAGTCGGTAACGGAGCAGGCAACAACAGCAGATGACGGATGGCGGGGCGGGCAGCGTGCCGCAGGAAGGGTAGCGACGGCTGCATCCCGTCCCGGGGGGGGGGGGGGGGAAGAGGAGGGGTTGAGAGACCGAGGGTGAGAGTCCGAGGGAATGATCTACAATACACTGACACTGCGGTGTCAAGAAAAGAATGTTAGGGACAATTGGAAGGAAAGGAACAGAGGGCATTTGCCCACACGGCTGCCGGGCGCAATCAAAGCGAGGAATTTAAAATGGAACATCCTGTGATGGTTTCTGCAGCGGAGTTTTGAGGACGGTTTCCGAGGCAAGCGAGGCCCGGGTTGCCAATGCCCTCAAGGTTCCCGGCACCTGGGGCCAAGACCTGCGGCGCCGAGTGCCGGCAGGGGCAAGGGCCAGGGGTGCAGTGGATGTTGTGCAGGGAAGCTTAACGTTACTCCATTCACTCACTGCACCTTTTCGCGAAAGTGGTTGTCAATTGAAAGTTGTTTAACAACACCACGTCGAATTACTCTCCTTCGTCACAACTTTGTTTCTTCGGCAGTGGCTTTTATTTAGTCATTTCGATATGTACTGAAATGCTATAACGTACAATACTAAAGATGGTTGGTACAGGGGACAACGATCCGTGAGAAGCACCCAAAAGGAATAATAAAGGGCACATACCTTACATACACGTAAGGAAAGGGAAAAAAAAAAAAGGGCGGGGGGGGAGAACAGGAGAAAGCAGAAGGGCCCCCAACTGATCTCACTTGGGGAAGGGGAAACCCGCTCCTCCGCCTGACGACACACCGCCGACGATAGCGACGCCTCACTCGACACCCTTCCCGTCTCCACATTCACCTTCATACACATGGTCTCTTTCATTCTCATTGTTACCCGACCGCTTCAGCCAAGATGAACCGTCCCCGACCCTAGGGCGCCCGGATCCGGCTGCCCGCACTCGCCACCGCCAACATCCACACTGAACGGTGCCGTGCTCGCAAACCCCTCCACGCGCCCCAGCAGCACCTCGACCATGCGGAACGCCACGGCCGGCTGGTCCTGCGCGAGCAGGTGGCCCGCCAGCGCCGCCTCGAACCACGTCAGCCCCCGCTCCGAGTGGCTCGTCCCGACCACGCCCGCGCCCGCCGCACTCAACGGGTCGCGGTTGTCGTGGTACGGCACGAACAGCGGGCTCCGCGGGCGCGTCCGGAATCCCCTCTGCCCCTGCCACGTCATGTTCTGGATGGTCAGCAGGGTGGCGTCGGGCAGGACGAGAAAGTCGCGCGACCCGTGGCCGAGGATGACGTTGCGCGTGCCGTCGATGACGCGCGGGATGGCCGGCTGGCTCCCGGGGCCGTCTCTCAAGGAGGTGTCGACGCCGTTGACGAAGACGGGGTTGGAGAAGACTTTCGGACAAAACGCCCATGTGCTGTTGCGGGGCGCATTGAGCGCGGCCTTGACGGCAGGCAGGTTGAAGTAGGAGGTGTTGAACGACGCCGGGAGGATGTATCTGCCGCTGGCGAGGCCCAGGGGGTCTGCGGGCCGGCGGGATAGTATGTTAGCAGGGACGCGGCTCCATCGCCCGTACTAAGTAAGGGGCTGGCTGGATGGAAGGTGCGGGACTAACCGAACAGGATGGGGCAGCGAGAAGTGACGTCGAAGAGGGTAAAGCACGGGTTCAGCTCGTGTGCCGCTAACCACGCGCCGGCGTAGAGGGCGCACTCCGGTCGAACCAAACCCGTCACGGGGTCTTCGCCCGGGAGGGTCGATGGCTGTGGTCCTTTGGCCGGAAAAACCAGGAACTCGTCGAGGTACGCGGTGAATCCGCACCGCTGATCGATCGCCTCAATGCCGGCCCGGGACGTGTCGTTGAGCGGGAATGCCATCTTCCACTTGCCGACGTACCTGGCGGCCGGTATATCCATGGTCAGCGGGACCTTGGAGTACAGGCCCGCCCAGATGGCCATGCCCGAGACGTTGAAGTTTGCTGTGCCGTTCCGGTCGAGCATGGCGCTCGAGATGAAGGGCGCGTACATGCCCGCGTACGACGAGCCCGTGACATACACCTGATAGCCCCGCAAGGCGAACGTGTTGACAAAGTTTTGCCAGAAGCCCAGGAATTGCTCGGCCACGTCCACCTCATTGGTTGCCGTGGGGGTGCCCTGCGAGAACCCTGTCCCGACCGGCTGGTCGACCCACACGACGTTGGTGAGGTGGTGCCAGCTCCATCTGTTCGGGATGGGCTTGTTTGTCCCCGGTAGCCAGGAGATGGGGCCGTTCATCTGGACAAGCTCGCCAATGGACGAGCATCCCGGTCCACCGCTAAGATAGATCAGGATCTCCTTGTTATGACGGGCCACCGGGTCGGTCGAGGGAAAAAACCAGAAGTATAGCTGACTTCTGGTGTCATTGCCGATAGGGAGAAGCCCGGCGTAGGACTCGCCCACGTCGAATTCGACAAGCGGTATGGCCGGGCCGTTGACGGCGAACCCTTGGATATGTCAGCAAGTCGGGTTGATCGCCCTGGCCGACTGGCTTGCCTTACTGCTTGACCGTTCATTGAGGAATGGCGACTGTGTCCAATCCGGAGCCGGCCCATACCTCGTATCGGACGCCCGTGACTCGTGGTACCCAAACACGGATGCCAGGTACGCCAGAACGAGCGACGCCAAACTCCACCGCATCATGTACGTGAGGATGGACCGAGACTCGGAATGAAATTCGGCAGCCGTCAGCCTGGTGTCCTTGGCGTCATCAGAGTTGCCCTTCACTCCTTCACAACGGTGCTTGCGCGCCCGTGTCAAACCGGTACCCTCGATGCTTCCCCCGGCCAGTGCGTGTATTGATATACCCGCTTGTTCCTGTTCCAGCTTGGGCCCCGAGACCCTTGGTGGCGAATTGCGCTCGAGCACGCCACTAGCAGGCGAGTCCAGAGGGTCAGGACGAGAGATCTGGATGGCAAGATTCCTGTCCTCAGACTCCTGGAGCGGCCGGCGTGGAGTATGACATGGCGGCAAATCGTGCGTAGGAGAGGTAGGTACATTTGGTGGAATCTTGCCCGGCACGTTTGGGGCGGTATCTTGAGCCTCTTGGCCTGCTGTTGCCATTGTTTGTGCCCTTGGAGCCTGTCATTCAACATCAGGGACAAACAGTTAACTCGGGGGCCAAACCTGCCTAGATAGCCAGAAGGCAAAGGCTTGAACCGAGAGGGACGAATGGCTGTGTGTTGAACAACCCAGGCTACGAGTCCTACCGTGGCACCTCTTGTTTCTGGCCCACAGGAGTTGCTCTTTTGGAAACACATACCCCGGATGGTATGAGACTCCAGACAGGCAGATACGTACTTACATAGCAACACCCTGGAGCAGGAGCGGTCAATGATAAACGGGGCCATATTTGCTTTGACCACCTTGCGCATTCCCGATGCGTAGAGCGATTATGGCCCCTGAAATCAGGGGGTCGTCACGCCTGGGCGCAATGACGTGAAGAGCAAGACCCAGTCGTGCCACCGGCGCAAACGCATCGAGGAGGTCAAGGCACTGAGTGTTCCCATGGAACCGGCACATTCCGACCAACAACCTGAGAAGACTCTGAAGCTGCAAGATGTGCAAAAATAACCAACATCAGAGGTATCTGACGAAAAAGGACCAGGTACAAGGAGCAAAAGATTCTGACAAGAGTGGGATTCGAACCCACGCCCTTTCGGACCGCCAATTCAGAATCCTGAAGACGGCGCCTTAGACCGCTCGGCCATCTTGCCTTAGTGCTCCTTATTGAATATTCGGCCGGGAGGAGGTCTTAGGTAGAGCAGAATTGCGAGACCGATATCCTATTCTCCATTCCTCTTCTCTCCTTAGCATACAAGATCTGTAGGGGCGGAATGGTTGGCATCACAAACCCTGGCGACCCAGATGTTCCCTCTTTTCCGTCCTGGACACATTCTTGGCATTCAACTCCTTCCATTCCGCTTTTCACTCCATGGGACAGGCCCGAAGTGCCATCTGCAAAACTTCAATGACTAATCACTGGAACCTCGTGATCCGGTCGAGCACCCACAGTAACAGCCTGCCATTCCAGAGAAGGTCGAACGCCCTGACTGGCTGCCTGGTAATGCGCGTCAAGCGTGTTGATTCAAATATAGAGTGATAGTTGTCTTCCCTGTCTGCCCGTCTCCCCTCGTCTCCCCTCGTCTCCCCCAGCGCGCCTCCCCCGCCTTAACGGCACTCCAACCCTTTAAGGGTGGGTTCGTTCCAGTGTTCAGGGTCTCCCAACACTCTTTTCCCTCTGTTTCACAAGAAACTAGCGAGCTCGGCAAATTAAGGGCACTCGTCTGGTGGGCCAAAGCCTCCTGAGGACCTCGGAGTGTGATCGAAGAAATCGGCCGCGCAGACGCTGCTATGGCGTCCTAAGCATGCTCGCTTCAGAAACCATTCTTCTTGAATCATAAGCGCTAAAACTATCAGCCTAGGCTGGCAGGAGATTCCTTGCACAATGTCGCCTTTCCTTCTTGACGAAACGGCCGCCAGATTCCCAGAGGCAGACCACTCGCAACGCTGACGAACCCCGTGTGACAAGAATCATTACGTGATCTTAGTATCTCCATCGGACCGTTGTTAACCACCAACGTCGTCCGAATATGAACCCGCGAGTCAATCCCAGTTTCATGCAATGACAGAAGCAATGCTGTGGCCGTTCCCCGCAATCATTATAGGATCACGGGAGCTTTCAATTCCCAGTCCTTGTCCAAGACAGAGCGAACGAATAGCTTATTACTTCTTAGCCGAAGGACGATGACAGACCAGGACTCCGGCTTGAGGCACTCTCGCTTCCAGGCGATCGTGACAGAGTCAGTGGCGAGGTAACTGACCCGCGCGCGCTCCGTGCCCGAACTGGAGTCTGACTGCGGGATCCAGGTTGGATCTGAGCTTGGGGCTCGCTCTGAGTCTGCACTGCGGTTGGAGTCCCAGCTTGTGTCACACTTTGTCTCTGAGCCTCGATGAGTCTTTGATGGCCGTCTGCCAAGCTCCCTGTCCCAGCCCAATCCCTGGCGTCCGTATAAGCCCAGACCGGACCCCGATTCTGATCTGGCACCGACGGTCCACTTCTTTGTTGAGTTCGTGTACCTCCTCCATCCCCACTCCCGCCACGGTTCTCACCACTAACCGCGCAAGCCCGACAGCACTACCCGGACGGAGGCGTGGCAGCAGGAGAGGGAGCGAGCGGAAGCGCGCCCTGTGCGCCCCTCGCCATAGGCGGGTCCGACCCCATAGAAGAGTACGATGTCTCTGTCCGGCCACGGCGACTGGTATGGCGCCCACGGCTGTAGGTCGACGGCAAACGGGCACCAAGTTCAAGAGAAGAGGACGATAGAGGCGAGCCCCCCTCCTGCGTACCCGCAGAAGACTGTGAACGAGGAGAAGACTGGTTCCGTGGTGCTACCGGTCGTATACCATGTTGCTGCTGCCCTGGAGAGGGCCAAGGCTGCTCAAGACGCTTGGTTCGAGTTTTCGACCGGGAAGAGCGTCTAGCCGGGTAAGATGGGCGAACCGAGGAAGAGGATGCTAAGCCTGATAGTGGCGCAGGCCACCTGACGTTGGACGTTGCGTAGCCATGCGTATGGCTTAGGGGACTGTCTTGCAAGAGAGAGTGAGGGTAGTAGTACGTCGGCTGGTTCGGACTAATCTGAATCACAGAAGGCTGCGGCTCGGTCGGCAGTTCGGGGTGGTTCTGATTCTGTATCCCGATCTGGGACGGAGCCGTAGCATGAGTGGATGGAATAGAAGCTTCTCGCGGTGCACTTCGTCGATGGAAGACACGATCGCGAACTCTGCGCAGCCGGTCGCGCCATTTTCTTCCAACCATGGTAGAGGACTCGCACTCGCTGGAACGGAAGCGACGGTGACCGTGGAAACCGAGGGTCGAGAGAGCCAGCGGACTAGTGCGGCAATGTCGTCGTTTATCTGGCGGTAGACAATGGGGATGGTGACATTGAGCGAACGGAAGATGGCGGTCTCAACCAAGCCGCTGGAAAGCAGCCGAGAACACGAGACCGCTTTCGGCACCCATTGTAGGAGGAAGTTAAGTCCGAGACGACAACTGGCAGGACGAGTGTTCTTGCCTCGACTTTCCCGTACCAAGCCGTCACACATTGTCCCGGTTCAAAAACTGGGCTAATAGGAAAGAGCAAGAGAGCGGCCCCGCTGGCACGTAAGGGCAACAGGTTCATTGTCAAGGCGTCAGAAGAAACTAGCTCGCCATCAAATTAATTAGCGACGCGCTCCCGGGGCCAGATCTCAGGTCAAAGCATACCTCGGTCCTCTGGCTCGACGAAGCGAGCACAATGTTGGTAATGTCGAAACTCGTCGTGCCCAACTTATTAATGCAACAGCTCGTTGAGGGCAGGTGAGAACAGCGACAAAGAGAACAAAAAAAAAAAAAAAAAAAAAAAAAAAAAAAAAAAAAAAAAAAAAAAAAAAAAAAAAAAAAAAAAACCAGAGCAATATTTGACATAAAGAATACATCCCCTCGCCCGAACGGCCAGCAAGTCAGGCGCTGTAGCCAATCCAATGATGCCGATTCCGATTGTTTTGTAGATACAATCTGTCAAATAGGATAGCAGCAAGCGTCCCGAGGTTTCTTTTTTGCACAAAACCCCGAGAGTAGGAGGCTCTCACTGACAGAATGGAAGAAAATATGCTCCACAACACCTTGTTGAAAACCAGCCAGCCATGCGTGATCGGACCCCAGCAAATACCTAACACGAGAGCTCCTTTACCCGAGCAGCAAGCAAATACTACGGCACCTCAGATCTCAAAAACAACGGTCTGTCCGTAAACCGGGCCGACCCCGTCACCCCAGATCCCCACCACTGAGAGCAAGAAGCCCAGCCCGGCGAGCGCGCTCCTCACGACCTGCTTCTTGAGGAAGTCCTCCACTTCCGCCCGGACCTCCTCCCCGTTCACGTCCGCCACATCCTCGCTGTCCAGCTCCTCGCCAACGCTACCCTCGCTGTGCACATCCGACACGCCGGCGCCGAGCACCTCATAACTGGCCTCCATCCTCGCCCTGGCCGCGGCGCGCCTCTCCCTCTCTCTTTGCTTCTCCTGCCTGGCGGAAGTCGTCGACGACGGGCGGGCGGAGCCCAGCGCAAACAGGTGCGGTGCGACGAAGTCGGACGCGGCAAGGTGCGAGCTGAGGACGAGCGCCGAGGCGTAGAGCAGGTAGGGGTGGCGGAGCGGGCGCGGGGAGAGGAAGTAGGCGAGGGCGAAGGCCGAGGAGGAGACGACGGCGAGCGAGCGGAGGTGGCGTGTCGCCGAGGTGGTGAGGGTGTGGAAGGCCCGCGCAGCCGCGCCTGCGGATGGAAGAGTCAAGAGCGCGGGGATGGTAAGAGAAGAGAGGGTGTATGAGAGGCCCTGATGAATGCGACCGTCAGCGTCAGTGAACATGAGGGATCCCAAGATGTGTGGCCACCGTTCACGCTGTCCGGAATCATGCCACGCGGGGAAGAAGAGGCGCAAAGAGGGAAACGCACCGTCAGAACACCGAGCGACACGGTGCCGACAAACTTGAGCACCGAAACGCCCCTCGCGGCCATGGTTGCAATCGTCTGCCCGTTTCAGACCGATGATTTGCAGGCGTTGAGCTGGCGATGGAGGTAAATGGAGCTCGTCAAGATGCCCGTGGTTTGTTGGCGAGAAGTTAGGTGCTCCTTCCCATGCTGCCGGTGGGCTGCGGGAAAGGAGGGGCGGATGATGGCCTTGGCGCTTCGGAAGCGATCTTGGGCGCCAAGCCGGGGCCCGCTGTGCTGCGTCATAATGAGCCAGGCGACAAGGGACTGATGGGAATCAACGGCAGCCCTAACCCTCCACTTTGACGTGTTTCCTATCCTTATTAAGAAAGTTTTGCGCCAAATTCAATATCCCTGTAAAAAAGGCAACGTGCCAGAGTGGTTAATGGGTACGCCTCGAAAGCGTATGGCTTCGGCCGCAGCGGTTCGAATCCGCTCGTTGTCGATTACTTTTGCCGGTCTTGGTTTCTGTGTTGGGGTTCCCCCCTTCCCCCCAAGCGGGAAAGTGTCGTCCGTCGCGGCATGATGACCTTTCCTTTTGCAAGAAGCGCCAATCGGGAATACAGCAAAACCAGAGGGGCATGAGCGGTGTTGTCGGAGTGGCCTAGAGTGAACCAGGGCTCGTCAACCTGTTAGAATGAGCTTTGCCGTAACCATCGCAGATCTTACACAAGACGCGGATTCGATTGTTGCAAGGCTTCGCGTTGGCTGGCGTAGACGGAGGATTGCTCGTTCTTCTCACTCTGCTTGTTGTCCAATGAACATCGCACGCCCTTTATATTGTCAGAGAGCAGTACTGAGGCTTCGAGCCGGTGATGAAACGCCTACTCCACGTTCAACCGCCAGAGCCCATCCCCCAGGTAATGTGTTTCCTCCATCACAGGTCCCTTCCCTTTTTCCTTGATCTCCTTGGTCCCCATCTTCAGAACTCCAACGGCTGCGGCCTCCTCTTTCCCTTCGGCCATGACCACAACCGGCTCCCCTTTCTCTAGCTCCCTGCTCCAGTGTCCGTCTTCATCCGGGCCCTCGTTTGGCACCTTGACGCCCTCCTCTTCACCCTCTTCGCCCTCGGTCCCCTTGTTCTCCTTGCCACCAGCAGCAGAACCACCAGCAGCGGCATCCCGATCTACCGGAATCGGCAACCTTCCGCCCTTGCTCGTCAAGCCCGGAGCCATGAGCGTCGCGCCCGACAGCACAAAACGGATCGCGCCACGGTCGATGCGGACGGTGGGGAAGCAGTGCGGGAAGCGGTGGACGAGGCGCAGGTGCGGCAGTAGCACGCCGTTGTCCTGCTGGTAGACGAGCGGGTTGCCATCAATGACGTACAGCGAGACGCGTTCCGGAAGCTTGATCTGTTCAAGCGAGTGTTTCTTGGGCAGCACCTCGTCGATGTGCGGCGCAAGGAGGGGGTACGTCGTCAGGATCGACTGCCGGATCGAACGCTGGATCGAAGACTTGAGCTTTTGTTTTGGAGAGCCCTGAACCCTTTTGCGCAAGAGCAAGGAAGATCAGCTCCTGTTCGTGTCTCCTGTCTGCGTTTTGGTATGCGGGAAGGAGGGGCAGACTCAAATGACTTGAAGGGCCGGGAAGCCGGGCAGCTAGGTATTTGAAGCTTACTCTCTTTTGAACATGGTGGATAGCGGGGAGAGCCAACACGTCACTCTTGCGATATATTTAACAAAATGTTGGTTTCGCCCACGAGTCTTGATCGACCTCGTCGGGTGTTCGCAGTTCCCGATTGCCCCGCGATTGTTGCTCAATGGAGGGGAAGCACAGTGCGGGCTGCCAAGCTTTGGGGGGGTGTCTCGAGGCCCACCAGCCAAAGTACCGTCACCTCGAGCACCTACTTGTCGAAAAGGTAGCTATGATGTCCTTAAAACTCGAGAAGCTCCGAGTTTGCTAGAAATGTGGGCTACTACTGCAAAACCGATCTCTGATTTGATGTGCGGAATGCCTTGTGGATGGGGCTCGCGTGCTCAGGTGCCCTGCTGTAGACCGTCGTTGTTTAGGTCGCTCCATTCTTCGGCGTCTTCCGAGGTGCACGCAGTACTCGTGCTCCATAACCTCACCACGATGACTATCATGTTTCAGTATCTAGAGCCTTACATCAGCATTATTATGTGCCGAACACAACAGCAATATGAACAACTAATTTAACAGATCAAGCCTTGTCCGTGATCGATTTGTTTACCTTCCCACCCTCACCTGCCCCAAGTCCTCTCAACCATGTGTCACATGCGAGACAGTCCCATCCTCAGTCACATGAACATTAAGTCTATCAGGGCGAAAGTCCTTGGTAACAATTGCGCCGGGGGGCAGTACGCGTGTTTGCGGGGGAAGGTCTGTCTTGCAGAACGTCTGGTTACAACCGCAGGTGTGAGCGCAGACTCAAAACGAAGACCGAGTGTAGCCTGCAGCGGAAAAAACATATCTTACCGTTTCGGAGGAAGGCTCCTCTGACAACTTTTTGCCCACGAGTTTGTTTGTCCACTCCTGTGTCTTATTGTCCTCCATATTATCGGCTGTAACTCCGGGGACGACGAGAGGCATGTCGCTGGTTCGATGCGGAATTCGAAAGTGGTGACCTGTTGGTATCACGACGTAATGTGCAAAGACTGCAGGAAGTGCGTGCGTCTGTTTTGCGAAATGCTGCGTATGAAATGATTCAGGTCACGGAGGCTGGTGAGAGCCGCCGAGCTGCCGCTTATAATCTGTCGGCAAAGTTGGAATTCTCAACGGGTTCCTGATGACGTAACATCAGCCACTGTGTGGTAGCACCGCTAGCAGAGCCTCTGCTCGAAGTGCAATCCGAGCCGCGTCATCGCACACAAAGCCGGACTTTGCAACACCATGCTCGCCTTCATAGTCAGGTCCTCTGAATAACTGGAACAGAGCAATAAGAAAAAAGGTGAACGAATCACTAGCAAAAGTGAAAGCTTGATTTCGTCCAGGTTCGAACTGGAGACCTTCAGTGTGTTAGACTGACGTGATGACCAACTACACCACGAAACCATGCAGTCGTCTTAATTGTAAAGCTTTGAAACCTATATAGTCAAGCATGCAATTGATCAAAGCGTTCTATGTGATTAGATTGGAGAGGAGAGTTATAGAATGTTGAGCAATATACAAGTTTCAAAACACTCTTCCATCAGTTCTCTCTCTTATTACTAGGATTAGCGTAATATAAGTCCACCAGAATCCGTGACGGTCTTGTATGTCCAGCCTAGAGATGTGGTAGTAGCTGGAGGAATCTGATTATTATCTCTTTCCCGTATCTTCACCTATTTATTAGACGCTATTGATCAGAATTTCTCCTTTCTTTTGATATCATTGATTCTTATTGCTTTACTTCCACTTCTTCTCTTACTCTGTCATGCTTAATTATAAACCCTTCTGAGGTGAGCGCTTCGAACAAGGCACTGTAGTATACTATACCGTTTCACGCTTTGAAGGATCCTGGTACTACCCAGAGGTAGTACCCGACCTTCCTCGATTTAGGCATGAGATGGACGAAAGGGACGAGATGGCAGCGCAACCTGGAAAATAAGGCCATGTGCCGGCATGGCATGTATTTCGCGAAGGAAACAGAGTTCCTGCTACCTGGTGGAATGAACAGTCACTGCGCGGTCTTACATGGAACGCGCTCACCACCCAGTTCATGCGGCTTCATGGCGTATAGCGATCGCGTAGGTTAATATCGAAGGAAGTCTTGGGTCAGCAAACGGCACTGAAGAGAGGGGTTATTAGGCACACATTGGTAGCGACGGGTCTCAATAGACTACAATAACAATAAGTAATAAACGTAAGGTCCCAATCTCGGTATTTACCGACCTTCCTGGTCACTTTCATGCAAGGCGATCGGCATCGCAATCGGGTTACCAGAAGTTGTAATGACGGCAGCCAGTTGACGCCAATGTGCTTGAACATACAGTTTGTTGCAGAAGCCTCCTTGCTAGGTCCAGCTGGATGTGGCCACCTCCAGGAAGAATACCTTATGCAGTCCTGCGGACTGCTGTAACACCCGGACAGATTCGCGGCATGAAGTAAACAATTTGAGAAGCCCATGTCTGAGTTGAAGAAACGGCACTACGAACGTCTGCGAATACCTGCAAAATGCGATGCGAGAGGCAGATGAGGCATGGAAACTGCCCCGGCTTTCGTCGCATAAAATGACCATTCTCATCTGTCTCGTGCCGGATTCGGACCTAATCTTCTGGCCAGTTCATTTCTCTGGCTCCAGGTAGTCACTCTGATCTTCTCGCGTTCAGGTCCAGTTACTGGATTACACGTAACTAACCCGCGAGCTAATTCACCTGTGACAAACCATTCATCAAATCCCACCAAGTGCCGGTTATTTGCGAGCCACGCGACAACTCGTCCAACTTGCAAAATGGTGAAGCGCAGCGCTTCCGTCACCCGACACCACTGGTTGGCGGTCCCTGTTCATTTGGCCCATTTAATGGTCCTAATGTTGACTTCTGCCAGTCCGCAATGCCGCACGATTGCAAACCCTCGTTGTGTCAGTCAGCAACACTTCCTCGTGTGCATGGTTCATCTCAAGCTGTATCCCCGATTGTCTCATTGGTAAGAGGTCGAGTAGCCCCATCTTCCCTTATTTCCCGAGCTTTAGTACTCTAACCAACGATTATCTATGTCTCCCAGTGTGCAATGCATAAATCAACTCAGACGGAGGGAGCAAGAGGAACGCAAACAACGCGAGGAAGCCAGGAAATCCCAGAAAAACGGGCCGTTACGGCCAACACGCCAGCGGTCCATTCCGTCCACTGGACCTGCCTTGGGCGAAGAACCCGCTACGGCTGAAGACCTAGGCAGCGGCGGCTCCCGGGACAGCGAGGCCAGGCCCGAAGACGACATCCAGGACAGCTTGACGAGACTAACCATTACCGACACACAGTCGGAGCGAGCACAGCCACTCAACACTCCTCCCATGCCCAACAAGCCCCCAGAAGGGTCTACCGCATCGGATTTGTCCTTGACTACTGCCGCTGCCGGTGTCTCGGGGTCCCAGAAGCTGCCGAAGGCCGTTGACCGCCGCCGCCGCCGCAAAAATAACAACCAGGGCGGTCACCGCATCGGGAATGGCTCTGGCCCTTCCGGTGACCGTCGACGTCCGACAGCAAAACGGAACAAGAACGCCAAACGTAGTCTTGACGCAGGCAATGATTCTGGTCGTCAGAAGGGTGGCTGGGACTCGACAAGACCGACTATGAGCCTTCAGCCGCTCTCACCAAAGGCACTGTAAAGCAACGCTCCGCCCCCACGAAGCGCTCTGCCTTGCCTAATACGAAGAGTGACTTTGGCGGTGCGTGACCGACACGACATCGCGACATTACGGGAGGGAAAGGGATAGGGCGTTTTAGCCTTGGAGATACCTCGAGAGAAACCTGATCTGCTGCCATTCCTGTTTTGAGCTCTGGCAGTCTGTCTCTTTCAACGAGCTTGCTGGGGTATCGAGGTATAGCTGGAACTCTGTCCTGCATTGGTCATGCTCGTCAGCTGTTCTCCTATTCTCTACTTGTCCTCTATCATCGCCCTTCCGGGACATGAGTTCGGTATTGAGATAAGGAGGAAGGGAAAGAGGAGGCTTTTGGCGTTCGCGGGAGGAGGAGATAAACACGACTCAGTATTCGCTATGGTCGGTGTTTGTAGTGTGCACATATCATGATATCACGGCTTCCGGACATCCATAACCAGGCGTTTGCGATGGCGTTTCTCTCTCCCTCTCTCCCTCTCTCTCCTTTTCATTTTTCGTATACATATACATATATGTAAGAAGAGCATGAATTTGTACTCAGTCCAATCTCATGTTTTCTTATTCCCTCAATTAGCAGCCCTCTGGCTGTTGATCAGAGGCTGAAGCGCATATCTGACCACATGACTTTTGCGCTGCAGACCTTGTCCTGATGACGAATCAGGTTGCGTACCCGCCTGGCACGCAGAGGTATCTTTGTCTCTGTGGTGAACGTTTTGCTATGTTTCTTTTGCGTCAATTCGCCGTGCAGTGGTGGGTTGGGTTAGTGCGGGCACTTGCTGGCCGCAGCAACGTATGCCCGCCATGGTAACACGCACTGGATGTTTGGCGGGATCAAATCGTGTTGTGAATTATTTTCGGGGCTGGCAGTTGCAGCATTGTTGGGCAGACTCGCCGACCCGAGAGCCTGCGCGGGCACCAACCATCTGCAAGTTCAGCTAAGTGTCGCCAACACATGCCCCTCTTTTGGAATGCACGGGGGCTGGGTGGTATCTGAGCTGCATGGGCCATAGTGTGCTGTCTGCCTGTATTTGTACGGAGTATGGATCACTGCATGAACGGACTGCATCCATACATCCATCCATGCACGATGGCATCGGCGATGGGCGAGTACAGGCGGTGAACTACCATTATCACAGGTGGAAAATAAATGGTTTACTTGCCACAAGATTCCGAGGTTGGTCATAAGACTGCAGAGGGAGAGCTGGTTCCATGTTCAGTTTAAAAGACATTGTTCTACTTCAGGCTCTGAGACTTTTCGGTGCTCTCTTTGATTTGAGTGGGTGGTGCGACTCTGTGCTTGTGAGTTGTCTGCCTTCCTTGTCTGGTCAGCGTCCCTCTTCGCACAGGAATCCTGCACCACAAAGTCGAGCTCAGATTCGTTCAGACTGCGCAGTCATGCCGTGGGAATCAGCTACATGCTGCACCACAACCAACAACTAACTGGAGGCGCAACCAACAAAACCTGGTCCACCAAAGCATGTTCACAAATTGCGGTCAATGTCACTGAGATAAGAATGGACCTGCACGCGCTTTAAAAAGTTGGTATAGCGAGACAAAAGAACAAGAAGCCTACACTACTTTCAGGGCAAGGAAAGGCACACTTGTGATACAGCTTTGCACACTTATTCAAAGCAGACACTAATGTATGTACAGTTCAGGAGTACACCAACTACAAAGCGGCGTATGTATGTATGGATGTATGTATGTATGTATTTATGTATGTAGGGAATGTAATCCGCAACTCTACTGTATTGTATGTACATACATACCAGTTTAATAACCGCCACAACCGCTGGCCGGTGTGTTCCACCAGAGGTCAGCACCGCGGAACATCCATTACCAGTAAAAAAAAAAACAGGGGCAAGCCACAATTTTAGGTTACAGGCGCGTTCTCATTGGTTGTTACCGCTGACAATACTTTAGATTGATCTAAGGTCAACTGCCAAGCCATTTAGCTTCTCTCGGCAAACCCTTGGTTAGGACCCTGGAGCTTGGGGGGTAGAGAAGTTGAGGTGCCATCGTCGAGCGCAGCCTCACGCCAATTGCGCGCCCCGTCGGGCCCAGGCCTCAGCCCGTTTGCTTCTCAAAACGGCCCCCCGCTCCAGGGGCTAGGCTGAGCATTAGGAAATGGGACCAGGGGACGAAAAAATGCAGAGTGCTAATTAAAAGTCGGGGGGCCCTCTCGCAGTGAGTGCTCCTTTTTTCCCCCCAATCCACATTCCCGCGAAGCCGATAAATACATAGCGTCGTGGTTTCGCGACTTGTTTCTCGCCGACTGAGTTCCGCTGTGCTGTCTCGGTTGCGGATTGAGAGCTGCCCACGAGTGCGGGCTTTGTGTTGAACAACTTTTCGCATCACCACAACCGGCTACGAGGCTCCGTGTAACTTACAACACATCTCGAACGAGAACGAGTCGTCGATCTGTGGAGAGTGAGGATCTCGGGGGGGCTGCAAGGGACCGCCAGCCATCACCGCCGATTGACGGGGGCGGATCAAACAAATCGGGAAAGTCGCGTTGCAGATAACTTACAGTCTCGGATACACACACCAGTCGTACGTTGCAATCGCCGCGAGGACCCGGCGAGTCAAACACCTTCAAAATGCGCGACGCCGCCGTCCTCTCGTCTCTTCTCCTGGCCTCGGCCACCACCGCCCTCGCATCCGCCGCCAGCCTCCTCGAGTGCCTCCACACGCGCAGTCGGGACCTCGCAGCCGCCGCGTCGTGCGGCCACGAGGCTTCTCTGAACGACTGCTTCTCGAACCTCCCCGTCACCGCCGAGCCGGACCTCCTCTCTTCGGCGCTCGAGAGCTGCTTCGTCAACGCAGGCTGCACGGCCGCCGAGTCCCGGATCGAAGCCCTCCACGTCCTCGAGCAATGCGACAAGCAGCTGGCCGACCTCCGCCACCGCCGCCGTCGCCATGACGGCCCGGTGGCCCCTGCCGCCGCCGCCGCCAGGGAGCCTCTGCTCGAGGACCGCGCCGCCGAGCCTCTGCCCGCGGGGATCACGGCCATGAACCTCCCGCGCGAAACCTACGCCGCCATGGCGGCCAGGCAAGACGACGCCACCACCACCGTCGGCACCGAATCCCCGAGCTCTCCCTCCCCCTGCTTCACCGACGTCACCAGCCATACCACCACCTGCACGATCAAGACCGACGGCCCCTCGGGCAAGGAGATGTCCTGCTACCCCACCGCCATCGCCACCCCGAGGTGCCGCGACGGGCTCATCTGCACGTCGGACGCGCGCGGCAACCCGTCGTGCATGTACAAGCACTCGCGCCTCGAGACGGACGGCATCATCATCGCCATCGTCTTCGCGAGCGTCATCGTCATCTCCGTCGTCTCCATCTGCTTCCTCTGCTGCCGCGAGCGCCGCGAGCACCGCCGCCTCGAGCGCGCCGCCGAGGCCGCCCGCATCGCGAAGGAGGCCAAGACGCAGGCCACCGTCGCCGCCAAGCGACCCGGCCCGTCCGTCACCGGCCCCGTGTCGGGCGCCGCCGTCGAGGGCCAGCCGCTCATGTACCAGACCGGAGGCGCCGCCCCGTCGTCCCCGGGCGCCCAGCAGCAGCAGTTCCCCCAGCAGCAGTATGCCGCTGGCAACCCCTTCACCGATGCTGGCCCCGACGGGCACCCTCTCAGGTGAGCGGTGGCGTGCGAAAAAGGAGGCAAGGGAGGAAGGAAGCCGCGGGCCGTCGGCCGAGCGTCACGTAGCGAAATCATGTTGTGCTTCAGCAGTTTTGTGGTTGGGTGAGCCGCTGCGTTAATCGCTCTCGTGACGCTCTGCTGGGGAAGGTAGGAAGAATTCTGGGGCGCGGTCTGAAGCTCGTCGTGTCGGAGAAAGCTTTATCTGCTGAGTTTCTTGTCTGGTAACTGTAACTTGCTTGGGCGAGCGGCGATCCTTGCATTATGTTAGGGTATCTCCGGGATTGTGATGGTCGAGCTCTCGTGCCCTCGACAGTGATGGCAATTTTGATCTAGGAAAAAACAATATGCATGGTCGCAATCAGGGCAGGGACGAGAAAGGAGTTGTTTGATCGAACCGTCACGGGGCAGCAATGCTGCACTCATTTAATCGCTTTCCTTCGCTGATCAAAGACTACTTACAACACACTTTCCGGTGAATTCCTATCAGCTATTCCGCGAAGAAGTACCATGGCACGGCAAGGTCATGGTCTTCAATCTTTTTTTGGCTCTTTGTACCACCCTCATTAGATGGGAAGTTCCAGCCATTCAGAAGTCTCGGTCCACGAGCATCGATCGGATGCTTTGGGTTAACCGACGAGGAAAGGGGTATTGGACCCGCTTGCTTCCCTCATATTCCTATGAGCACTGTCCCAGAACTGCGCGAGCACTGTGGCCGACGACCACTTCTAGCCTTTGCCGCCGGCCTGATTTCCTCCGTTACCGCTAGCCGGGCTTCCAGGGTGGTAGCCAACCGCTAGCTGGACGGGCTGCGGCGTCGGCCTTTCGTCGCCCAGAACGAACCTGATTAATTTGCCACCTTGGTCATCGTCGCGAACATCGAAGCTGCCGCCACCATTGACCTCGTTGCCTTCGGTCTCGCAAATGTCGAGCAATTCCTTCTCGTCAATAGCATACCCGTGGGTGAACAACTCAACCTGTGCCTTGATCTTCTCTAGTGGGATGAAGGCGTCTTTCGGTTCGGCATGGCCCTCAGTGCTCCCGCTCTCGGCATTTGCAAGCTCCTCGCAGGCACGGCGGAGCATCTTCCGCACGGCTACCGACCTCGGCTCGATAGGCCGGTCGACGACGCCCTGTCCTCCAAAAGTTGTAGCTGAGGGCATTGGGTGGCCCCAGGGCATGCTCATCGGGCCATGGACACTCAGCGGATTAGGGCCGAATCCGGGAGGCGGCGGAGGGCCAAAGGGGTTGGGCGGTACCGGACCAGGAGGCCCCCATGGGTTATGCGAAAACATGGGATCCATCCCGAAAGGGGCGATTGGAAACCCTGGGGCTGGGCGGGGCGCCGGCGCTGAGCCACCCCGGGAGAGACGTCCGGGGAAGTCCTGAGGGCCATCATCCAGGTCGTCTAGAAGGGCACGGCTTCCTAAATGCGCCTCTGGTTCTGGCTTCGATAGTCCAGCCGAAGGTGACCCGCTTGAAGGTCTTTGACTTTGCACCACACTGGCTGGCCTCCCTATTGGGGTGGGTCGGCTGATGGGCTGTGATGCGCCGGCATCAAAACTCCCTGAACCATGGCGTGAATGAGGGGACGGGCTATCCTTTGGCAGGCCGGGAGCCATTACTTGGGCCATGCTCGGCACTGGAGAGTCCATTGGGCCGTGGAAACCTGGAGGAGGGGGCAAGGGAAACCCTCGGTTTCCGCCCGGCCCGCCGAATCCAGGGGGCATGGGCATCATCCCCGGCGCCGGTCTGAACCCAGGCATTGGAGGAAACAAGGGATCGCGATGGATGGGGCTAGCGAACCCAGGAGGAGCCTGAGGCAAGCCTGGCGGGTAAGACATTGCAGCACCCATGGGAGGGACGCCGAAAGGGCCGTGCTGAGGAGGCGGTAGCTTTGCGGGGAAGCTCATCGGAGACGCAGAGTGCGACGGCGGCTGAACGCTGTTTTGCGAACAAGTTCCTGGGGCTCCAGACTTGCTTGGAGGCGCTATCGGCCCGGGGCTCGCTTGTACTGGCGTGACCGGGTGAGGGGATGGGTTCTGGCTGGCCATAGACCCCGAATTTGAGGCAGTTCCTGACGAAGCCGGAGGGGCACCTTGTTGAGATGTCTGACGCGCACGCATGGGCGTTGGGGCTTTTGGAAGCGCGGGTGTGGCTACCGGGACTTGCGGCGAGGCGTAAGCTGCTGGCTGCTGCGGGAGCACCGGCACCGCGGCTGCAGGGGCTGCGGGAGGTTGCTGGGCGGCGGACCGCTTTGGAAAAGTGGCAGGGACTGGAACGGCGGCCGCGGGGACTGCGGGCTTTTGAGCCGTCTTCTCATCCTTTTTCCGCTTTTCCTTGGTATCCTTCCCCTCCTTGGCCTCCTTGGCCTCCTTGGCCTCCTTGGTCTCCTTAGCTTCCATAGCTTCCTTGGCCTCCCGCTCTGCCTTGGCCTTGGCCTCCTTTTCCCGTCGCTCACGCTCCTGCCGTTCTTTCCTCTCACGTTCTTTCCGCTCCTTTTGCTCGCGGGCTTCTTTCTCTTTCAGGCGCGCCTCCTCGCGAGCCCTCTTTTCCCGTTCCTTGGCCTCACGAGCCTTGCGCTCGTTTTCTTCTCGCTCGTGTATTTTGCGTAGGCGCTCCGCTTCCTTTCGCTGGCGCTCCTCCTCCTCTGCCTTCCTCTGAGCTTCCTTCTTCTTCCGCTTTTCTTCCGCTTTGGCTCGTTGTTCCTCGGCTTTGCGGGCCTCCTCGGCTCGGCGTGCTGCTTCTTCGGCAGCTCTCTCAGCTTCTTTACGAGCACGTTCTTCGGCCTGGGCCTCTCTCTTCCTGGCTGCCCTGTCTTTTCGTTTTTGCGCCTCCTTAGCCTTCTTCGCCTTTCGCTGCGCATCCTGTTGATTTTCCGCCTCGATCTCCTCTAGTAGCTTCGCTTGACGTTCCTTGGCAACCTTTTCCCGGTAGGCTGTCAGAACCCTTTGTTCGAACATCCTAGCGGCGAAGATTTGGAACATCCGCCTGCCTTCCTCCATGCGCTGCTCCTCTGTCATAGTGTCCTGTTGTGATAATGTATTAGCAATCTATATCTTCCGAGCAAGAAAATGACGGCGCATTAAGAATGTACCTCTTCATCTTGACTGTCGTATTCTTCCTCATCATCCTCTTCATATTCTTCCTCTTCATCCTCAAATTCCTCCTCATCAGGTGGGGGCGGGTGACCGTGCCCGTAGCGGTCGCCATTTGCATGGTCGTATCCCCGTTCGAACTGCCCCCTTGCATCCTCTTCGCGGGCCATGCGGCGCTCCGCGAGCTGCTCCATCATCTCGATGAATTTTTTCCCGTCATTCTTGAGCAGGTCGTCGGCCACCGTCAAGATGCCGCCTAGAGAAGATGAGCCATAAGCGTCATTGCCAGTCCCCGAGAAGGGATAATAACTCTGTAAGAATGATGGAAGAATGGGGAGTCTGTCCCTACCCTGCACAGTCAGGCTATTCCCGAAGTTGAAGAAATCGGCAGCGTAGTCGGATCGGTGCAGTTCTTCAGAGGGCTCTTGCTCATCTTCGCTGTACATGTCGTCTTCCAGCTCCTCCTCGCTGTAGACTCCCTCTCCTTCTTCCTCCCCTTCGCCATCGTCCTCTGCCTCGGCTTCCTCCTCCTCTTCATCCCCCGCGTCGTCCATGATGCGACCGCGAGACGGTTGGTGATTTGAATATCGCGAGTGGAGACCGCGGGGTCGCATGCCTCCCATCGAGCCAAACGACCTGCGGGGACGCAGCATCGGAGGCCCTTCGCCTTGGTTGGGGTGGTTGGCGTACTGCTCCAGCTCTTCATAATAGGCGTCATAAAGACCCTCCAGTTCCTCCTCGATGGCCGTGCGCTTCCGCCCGCAGACCGTACAGCTGCACGTATGCTTCTGCTGCTCTTTCATCTTCTTCAAGACGGCGTCCTTTTCAACCTTGACCAGAGACTTGCGCTCACTTTCACTGAGCCCCAACCAGAACTCCTTGATTCGCTCGCGCTCCTCTTGTGAATTCGTGTTCCATATCTTTTCCTTCGACATGCTTCGGCGGTCATGTTGCGAGGACGGTTGGGTGTGGTTTTGAGCGTTCTGCCGTTGTCCGTTGTCGTTCGAACCTTCATGGGCCTGCCCTGCTGCATTCTTCTTCTTCTTCTTTTTGGATTTTTTTGACTTCCCTGAAGCGGGTTTTTGCGCAACTCCGTTCTGGTACGGTGTCTGGTCCTGTGAATCATGCTTGGCGCTTGGCTCCTCGTCATCGTCCTCGGGTTCGGCATCGGCTGATTGCTGATCGTTTGTGCGAGGTGGGCTAGGGAGGCCGTTGGTGGCCGAGTTCTTCTGAGCTTGTTCCGCAGCTGCCTTGGCCGCCGCCTTCGCGCGCCTCTTCTGCTTCTTTCGGTTTACGGGCTGAGCAGGTTCAGTCCCGGCGGCTGCTTGCGCTGCGGGATTGGCAGCGGAAGAGGGCGCCGTGGTCGGGGAGGGTTGGGCGGAAGTGACAGGCGTGTTCATTTTGGGAACTGTGATAAACTTGGACCCGTCCTTGTTTGTATATTTTGCGGTGCCCTTAGCGGTCGGAGAGAGAGGGACAGTGCCTGATGGCGCCGGTGGGTTTCGGATTCCCTTCATCCTCGTTTGTAGACTGCGACGACGACTCGGTAGAGAGGGATGATGAGGGCATGAAGCAGGGCCGCAGAGAGGTGCAGCAGCTCAGGAGGCCGAGAAAGAACTAAAAAATTGTAAGTAAGTCGCGGGTGTCGCATGGAAGCTCGCCAGGCAATGTGGAACGTTTCGGGCTCAACCACTTCAGTGCGGGGGAGAGAAAACGGAAGGACGGAACTGGGGAATATCAGAGTCGCGGATGTCGGATGGGATGCCAAGTTCGAGTAGGAAACGGAAAATAGGATCGCAAGACTAGGAAGCAGGGCGGGTTGGTAACGGGGGTGAGGGACATTGTTGGGTGAACCAAGGGCAGGTCGGCGCCCAGGCAGGAAGGCGGGAAGGCAGGGCTGGCGGGTTGCGGGCTAATCGGCAGAGGGGTCGAGCGGACTCACAAAAGATGCTGGGCCGAGGACGTCGAAATGGGGCACGAGGAAGGTCCGTCTGTCGAAGGGCCGGTACTTCACTGCAGAGAGACCGGGCTTGCTGCGCAGAATACACGACGCGGGCCGGAAATCTCTGGCGGGCTTCGGAGCTTCGTCGACCTGTTCTGTTCGAACCTGGTGCGCTGCTGTTGGATTTGTGGTTCCTGCTCGGCACTCTGCAGCGGTTCGTTCCCCATCTGTGAGCGCCTATTGGCTAGCTGCCACACGTGATTCTCCCAGCCTCGCGCCAGCCAGCAGCCAGGGCGAAATCTCACTGAGAGCGTAACCTGTAATTCTCGAAGTGCCTGAATTTGATTACTAGCATTGTACCAGTTTTACATAGTTACCGCGACAGCCTCAGCCTTGCCTCAAATTTCCAGGATTCGGCGGACTCTCTGGCAGTGCTACTGTTGACAGAAGGAACAAGTGTGCAAGCGCTGCTTATGTACGTGAATCATCCGACTGCGTATGTTAGAGACTAAGGAAATCAATTTCAAGAATGAATACCCGAAGGTCCTGGTGTACGGAGTTCTCTAACCTGGCCACAATCTTCACTACCGAACTTGTTCATGCCTTATCTGGCCTCTGAGTACCCTCATACCAAAAGGCTGTTTGGCAAACAGTCCGCTGTTGTTCTTATAAGTCGACTGGTCCGAGGTACGTTAAGTACCTTAACATAGAGGGCGAAGTGAAGTAGATTTGGCTTTATTGGAAGATTGAATACTAAATGGTCTCGAAATTTAGGAACAACCCATTGGAACTCTGTCACTGAGAATTAATGTTGGTGCTAGTCCTCCTCCTGTCTTTACGGTCTTTAACCCGCATCGACTACTCCATGGTGGCTGAACCATCCATTAGGTACCTGGGTCGGCCTCCGCTCTAAAGTCTTTTTTTTTCTCTTTTCTTTTCTTTTCATTTCTCTCTATCTTTCCTTATTTCTTGATTGACTCTTGGGAGGGAAGAAAAAAGGGTGCTCAGTTGAGCCTCTCAACTGAGCACACGGACCGAGGAACGATCCTCCTGTCTCATTCTGGCATTTTCAGCTATTGTTAGCCAATGCACCAAGCGCCTGAACTGTGTCCTCCTTGACAAGATGCGCCAGTGCTTATTCGTACTCCAGTATTGCCAGAAACAGTGATTAGCAGAGTTTCAACTGAGAAGACGTAACCGATTGCCGCACTCGTCTTCGGGCCTGTAGAGTGTTTAGGACTCCCTCGCAGCGGCGCTCAATTCGGATCACACAGCACAGCCTCACCCCGCCCCAGTCTTCAACACCCCCCACAGCCTATCAGACCCCTGATCCTCGATGCTCTGACACTTGAGCACCATCACGGTTCTCGGCCCACCACATCGATACGACTGGTTGTTTAACCTACTGCGTACTATGTAAAGTGGATTGCGGAGCGGAGGGATACGAAGCAGGTTCGGACAAAATGCGGTCGTGAGAAAGCTGTTGTCCAGTCGAGCTTAGAGGACTTTTACAAATGCTGAGAGTATCAGGCAATTATTTGTCCAGGAAGACGACGGCCACATCAGTCCTCCATGTAAACTGGAGTAACTAACTGCCCAAAGCGTTCTCGCACAGCAGCGACCATCCAATGCCCAGTGCGGGAAATTAGGGGCTAAAAACCACCTAGTGCTACGAGGAGAGCCCATTTAGCGACCACGTGGCTCACTTACTGTTGAAGTTAATGAAATCAAAATAACACTTACCATGTACTCTACACCACTGTGTCGCAAGTTCAGGAGCTACAGGTCATAACGATGTTGTCTAGTGTACCTAACGCGCGACTGAAGGATGAGGAAGGAAGATGGATAATATAGGAAGGAGGCCGCAGCTGTTGAAGATCAACAGTCAACTACGCGATGGACGAACCACACTATACTATTCCCGTGCACAGTACGCAATAGGTCTTACACAGCAGAACGGGCACCCCGTTATTGCGCCAATCGCGTTGGAAAAGGAGGGAATCCGCAGCAGCGCAGCAGCTCGACGACTGCAGGAACAGGGGCCTTCAGGTAGGAATTATGTAATTGGCTACCGACCCTCTATCAACCCGCTGTTCCCCTCGAAATTTCCCTAGGACCCAAGTCCTGGGGCAGGCGCATCCGCAATGTACGGATTACTTACTACTAATCACTGACTCTCACATTTCAACGACCGACATCAGTCCAGATACTCCGCCAACGATTGCCACCTTTTCTTATCGAGACTGCGCACGACAACAGGACCCGAGCGACTCGACGCTCCCCCGTCCGCTTGCCGGCCATGGCGAATGATGGCAGCTCCCAGAATGTCATCCGCAGGTACGCTTCCCAGCTCACCGAGCGTGGCACTGCGGTGCCTGACCGTAGATGTCTCCTGAAAGCCCCCTCGTTCCGACCGATTTTTTCTGACGTGGCCGACCGCCCAGGAAACTCGTCATCATTGGTGACGGTGCTTGCGGCAAAACAAGCCTGCTGAGTGTCTTCACACTTGGTTTCTTTCCCGCGGTGAGTACCATGTTGTGATCGGAAGAAGGCTCCCTGCTGCACCTGAGCTAACATGGGAAGATATAGCATTACGTGAGTAGCCCATCAACGCCACAAACAAAGGAAGCATTCGCTTTCGAACCCGACAGCTCCCCCGACTTTATCTGTCCTCCGCGAATCTGCACCTCCATGCCGATCCTCCAATCCTAACCATCCCGTCTTCCACAGATACCAACTGTTTTCGAAAACTACGTAACAGATTGCCGAGTGGACGGAAAATCGGTCCAGCTTGCGCTATGGGACACGGCCGGACAGGAGGATTACGAACGGTTACGGCCGCTGGCCTACGCAAAAGCACACGTCATCCTGATAGGTTTTTCGGTCGACACGCCAGATTCCCTAGATAATGTCAAACACAAGGTGGGCACACAACCACATATTACGGTTCCCTTGCCTCTCGTGGCCCGTCCAAGCAGCGTACTGTCAAGCCGGCTCTGCGGTTGGACGTCACTGCCTTGTGTAACAGCCGTGCACGCACGAGAAACCTCTTTGCTCGTTGAGCAGCGAGGTCGACCGGAAGGTGATATGCTAACCAGAACGGCCATAGTGGGTTGTGGAGGCACAAGAACGTTGCCCCGGTGTTCCCATCATCCTTGTCGGCCTCAAAAAGGATCTACGCGACGATCCGGTGGCGATTGAAGAGATGCGAAAACGATCCCAACGCTTCGTTTCTCCGGCAGATGGCGAACACGCGGCCAAGGAGATCGGCGCCCGCAAGTATCTCGAGTGCTCCAGCCTCAGTGGCGAAGGTGTCGACGACGTCTTTGAAGCGGCGACAAGAGCGTCACTGCTCATGTTCGAGAAGAGTGAAGGAAGTGGCTGCTGCGTCATACTATAAGGAGCCAAATAGGCGAGGGAGGTGCTGAATGACAGGAGTCTGCGGTTCGTCTCGCACCCTAAACGATTCTAACGGTCGAGAATGACGAGAGCTCTTGCAGCTCGTAATCACGCGAGAACGAGCTTCATCATAGCGCCAGGCGAAGATGCCCCTGCGAGCTGTCCCCGAGCATACTTATCCCGAGGTTTAGTCGTACCAAGTCGGCTTCGAGGCCACTCGAAGCCGAAGTTGGGGTGGCCACTCAGTCTTATTTCTTTTGTCGGACGCCCATCTGCATAGCGAGGCTAGCGAGTCATGACCCACCCTGTATTAATATGCGATAGACTTTTTCGTTCCCTTTTTTTTTTCTTTTTGGCTGACGGTCTTACGCAGGGCTCGGGTACAGGATGGATAATTACAGCAAGGGTTGGGCGGTAGCGCTGACAATGGGAAGGATGATTCAGGAGGAGGTCAGACTGTCAATCCCAGACATGATCATTCAAGAGTCTCAGGTTGTCAACTAGCTACGATAGGACACCGAAGGGGATCGTGGTCGACAAAATAACCCTTTATGGCTTGACGGACAGTTGCCCTTACGGGGGCTAAGAAGGAAGGTTTGACTGGATAACGTGTTTTGATGGGGTATCGATACGGAAGACAAAAGCTCGACTTTCTTGTATCAAGGCTTCGCCCGCCTCGCTGTCATTGATATGGTACAAGATATTCTACATCGACCAACGCTTTCAAATGCCAGACGCCAATGTTCAACAGCTCATGGCATCCCGGCCGCCCGGCTGGTGCTAACCATCGATGCATCCTACAAAACCCTTCCCATTGACACCGCAAACAAACGGCCTTCGTCCCTACCCGTCCACCACTCACCGCTTCCAATCGTGGTTCCACGCCACCCTGGCTGGCGTCTCGGTCTGCGCCCGTGCGTACTCAATCGGTATTCCGTTAAGGCCGTAAACACCTTTCTTCTCCATGGCCACACGGTACAGGTAGCCCTGGTCGCGCGTGCCCGGGCCTGACGTAAGCCGCAGCTCCTCGCAAGCGCGACTCATGCTCTGGTACTGCCGCATCAGATTCCGCTCGCGCGCCTCGCGCTCCCGCCGCTGGAAGAGCATCCACGCCCGATGGATCGTCCAGTGCCGCAAGTGCCGGTTGCGGGCCATCCGCAGCGGCGGCGGGATGCGCCTGGGGGAGAGCACTGCGAAGTGTTTAAGCATGTTGATCATGCGCGGGTCGCGCTGCTCATCGCCGCGTCCGCCTTTGCCTTTCTTCTTAGCCTGTGCCTTGGCCGCTTTGCTGGCATTTTTCTTGGCGTCATTTCCCTTGTTCTTTGACCCTGGAGGGGCGAGGGCGAATGGAGTGGTGGAGAGGGCGCGGGTTGATGGCGCGATGCATTGTGTCGTCTTGAACGGGGCGGACGGGCTGGACGCTAGTGTGTTTGGCCGGGAGAGCAGTCGGGAGGCAAGGCCTCGAAACGAGAGGAGGGATAACGACATTTCCGCAACTATGATTGATGCCGCCGCTGGTGTCCGTCTCGGCTTGATCCAACGACCTCGAGGGGGCGAATTCGGGAGTTGAAGCTTAGGGATCCGTGCTTCGTAGGTTGCGGCAGCTCGTCGTCACAATGGGGGCTAGAAGCCAAAAGCTTCACTCCCGTTTCCTAACAGGCTTGTTCGCTGACGGTGCGATCGGTACGGGGTTCTATTAAGTTGGTGCGGTGCCGCCGTGCTCGTCGCCGGGACTCGAGGCGCGGTCAACGCTTCACGGGAAAATTGAAAAGTGAGCCAACCGCTGGTCCGTGCCGGGTAGCCATTGATCGCCTGTATGCACATACGTGTAACATAGTTACCATGTGGGCTACAGGGGTCTGCGTACTACGTGCATTACGGACGTTGAACGAGCGTTTGTGTTGTACTTCGAGCAATGCACATATAGCAAGTATTATATGCAATATTTACTCTGGGGCATTAAGTCACTCCAGCTCGGTGTCTGCTATGGATTGACAAAGCTCGTGGTTCATTAAATCACTGCAGCTTATAGTGACGCCTCAGTTGTATGAATTCACATACATATCACTTAGTCTCCTTTCTTTCGTCTCTCTTGTTCTTCTGGTTGGGAACGGCGTCGTCTTACAGAACCATACGCTGGCCGTAACAGTACAGATTTCACGAAGTCGATACGTGCATGCAGCGTAGACTAGTGACTAATTTTCATTTTTATCACTGTATTGTCCCGAATGTAATCGCTGCCCTCTTCTTCGTTCAAACCAGTGTATGCAGTGATAGGATATGTTAAGCAAAGTAACGAGCACGCTAAGCTTAGACGCCCAATGCGTAACGGCAAAGTAGAGGACTTTTAGTGTTGAGACAAACATAATTGGTATGGTAGAGCCAAAGAGGGCTTCGTCTGTCCTCCTGCCGAATATCGCTAGTGTTCTATCTATGCACATTGCATGCAATCCGGACTCCTTAGCTGTGTGTAAGGTAAACTATGTCTTCGTGGTAACTTACAATGTATGAACGGTGCGCTGTATGTACCTGAGGTACATACGTTACGTCAATAGCGTGGCTTGCAGCTTGTCAAAGGGCGCGTCCCCCGCTGTAAAATTTCAAACAGTTGAGAACCCCGCCCTCCGGTCCTCGCTCTCGATGACTCGCAAAGACCGAGCCCAGTGAGCTTTGGCTCTCTGTTAGTTCATCCATCACAAACCCCTCGTCCGCCTTTGGTGTCGTCGCACGTCGTCGCCATGGCGCATCTTACTCTCGCAGGCGGTTCTTGCTTCACGGCCGCTGAGGCCCAGAAGGTCAAGGACCAGATCAACAAGGTCGCGCCCATCAAGGCTTCGAGCGTGCGAGGGTCCTGGGTCTACTATGCCCACGTCGAGGGCGACACTGGCGCCGCCCAGCAAAAACTCGCCCAATTGCTTCCTCTGCCTACTGAATCCGAGCTGTCTGCCTCTCACCTGACGCACATTGGTTACGGACGGCAGTGGTACGTGACTCCGCGGTATATCTCGCCGTGGAGCTCCAAGGCCACCAGCATCGCTCAGGTATGCGGTTTCGAGCAGCAAATCCGGCGAATTGAGCGCGGCCGCATCATTGCCATTGAGTTCGAGCAACCTTACAACGACAAGGTGGTGCCCTTCCGCGATGTCCTGCACGATCGCATGACCGAGACGCTTGCGATCGAAGCTCCCGATCTCGGCGCCATGTTCGCTGAAAGCCAGCCTGCTCCTCTCGAAGTCGTTGACATCTTTGCCGCCGGTCGCGATCCTGCGCAGGTTTTGAACGAATACAACAAGGCGCGTGGGCTGGCTCTCGACGAGTCGGAGGTAGAGTATTTGGTCGAGAAATTTAGGCAGTTGGGACGCCCGCCGCATGATATCGAGCTGTTCATGTTCGCCCAAGTCAACTCAGAACATTGCCGCCACAAGCAATTCAACGCGAATTGGACCATTGACGGAATGGCCAAGGGAAAGACGCTCTTCGAAATGATTAGGAACACCCACAAGGTGACTCCTGACTTCACCGTGTCTGCATACAGCGACAATGCGGCAGTTATGGAGGGTGAGCACGCCAACCTCTGGGCTCCTGATTATTCGACCGGTTCTTGGAAGCTTCACAAGGAGCCTCTACATGTCCTGGCCAAAGTGGAGACGCACAACCACCCCACTGCCATTGCCCCTTTCCCGGGCGCCGCTACTGGATCTGGTGGTGAGATTCGTGATGAAGGAGCCGTTGGAAGGGGTTCGATGCCAAAGGCTGGTCTTTGCGGTTTTTGGGTATCCGACCTGCTAATCCCAGGCCATCGGGCTCCCTGGGAAATCGATGTGGGCCGACCGGCGCATTTTGCCAGTAGTCTCGACATCATGCTCGAGGCTCCCATCGGAAGCGCCCGTTTTAACAATGAGTTCGGCCGTCCTTGCCTTACGGGCGCCTTCCGCACGCTACTCACAGCGGACGACACCAACGCGGAAGGCGAGTTCCGTGGCTATCACAAACCGATCATGATCGCTGGTGGTGTTGGCATGGTCAGGGAGAAGCATGCGCTTAAACGGCCGGAAGACGTCAAGGAGGGTGCGCATGTCATTGTCCTCGGCGGCCCGGCCATGCTGATCGGTCTTGGTGGCGGCGCTGCATCCAGCAACGCCTCGGGAGAGGGCAACGCCGACCTTGACTTCGACAGCGTCCAGCGCGGCAATCCTGAGATGGAGCGCCGCGCGCAAATGGTCATCAACACTTGCATAGCCCTGGGCGACAACAATCCGATTGCGATGATCCATGATGTTGGCGCCGGCGGTCTCTCCAACGCACTCCCTGAGCTTGTCAGGGATGCCGGGTTTGGAGGCCGGTTCGAACTTCGTCAGGTCGAAAGCGTAGATAAGGGAATGAGCCCGCTCCAAATCTGGTGCAATGAGGCCCAGGAGCGTTATGTCATCCTGGTGAACAGCGAGGGCATGGAACGATTCACGAGCATTTGCAGTAAGTTCGCTCCTCTCCCATGCGCTCTCAAAGCTTGACTGACAAGGGTTAAGGACGTGAGCGCTGCGGCTTTTCGGACGTCGGAACCGTGCTGTCCCGCGAAGTCGACGGTGTCTCCAAGTTGATTCTCACCGACAGAGAATCGAAAGAGTATCCCCGACCCATCGACGTCCCCATGGACGTTCTTTTCCCTAAAGGCCGGAAGTTGGAGCGTATCGTCAGCTCTAAGAAGCCTGCGTGGCCCGTTTTCGACCCTGTCGCTAGCCTGAAATCGGCTACCGACAGCTCACTGGCCGATGCAGACCTCTTCAAGCAGGCAGTCCAGCGCGTATTCTGGATGCCCTCTGTCGGTTCCAAATCATTCCTGATCACAATTGGCGACCGGACCGTCGGTGGCCTTACAGCTCGGGACCAAATGGTCGGGCCTTGGCAGACACCGGTTGCCGACGTCGCCGTTACAGCCACGTCTTTTAGCCTCAATGGCGTGAGGACCGGTGAGGCGATGGCCATGGGTGAAAAGCCCACTCTTGCCCTCATCTCTCCTGCCGCTTCCGCTAGGATGGCTGTAGCCGAGAGCCTGCTCAACCTTGGAGCAGCAGACATCAAGGGCGGCCGCTACCGCGGTGACTTGCGGCGCGTGAAGCTGTCCGCCAACTGGATGGCAGCTGTAAACCATCCGGGAGAGGGTGCTGCACTCTACGAGGCCGTAGAAGCGATCGGCCTGGACCTGTGCCCGAAGCTGGGCGTCAGTATTCCCGTGGGCAAAGACTCAACGTCCATGAAATCGTCATGGAAAGACGGGGAGACTAAGAAGAGTGTGACCGCGCCGGTGTCAGTCGTCATCTCCGCATTTAGCCTGGTTGAGGATATCCGGCGCACCTGGACGCCCCAGCTTCGCCGAGTCGAGGATGTGGGCGAGACCATCCTGCTATATGTCGACCTTGCGCTCGGCCACAAAGCACTCGGCGGCTCCGCTCTCGCTCAGTCGTTGAATGCCATCGGACATGAGGCGCCCGATGTTCGGGATGTGGATCTCCTTAAAGACTACTTCGATGCGTTGGCCCAACTTCACGAAAGTGGCATCGTGCTCGCCTACCATGACAAGTCTGATGGCGGCCTCATCACCACTATCGCTGAGATGATGTTCGCTGGTCGGTGCGGTGTCGACGTCATGATGGATGGCATCGCTGCTTCGGGGAGCCTGAAAGACATGGTCGAAGCTCTATTCAACGAGGAGCTTGGTGCCGTTTTCCAGGTTCGCGCTTCTGACGAGACGAATTTCAAGAGGTGTTTCGCCACTTGTGGCCCTCCTGCTGGCCTTATCCGGAAGTTTGGTGTCATCCAGCCGGCGTCCAAGCAAAGCCTCACTATTCGGTACGGCGAGGGAGCGCCGTTTATCAGCCTCGACAGGGCCGAAATGCAGCAGTGGTGGGCCAAGACATCATACGAGATGCAAAAGTTGCGAGACACCCCCTCGTGCGCCGAGTCCGAGTATGCCACCATTCTGGACTCCGAAGACCCCGGTCTTTCTTACAACCTGACCTTCTCGCCCACTGAAAACATTGCTCCCCTGACAGCGTCCATCGCCGGCTTTTTCGGCAAGATGCCCCGCGTAGCCATTCTCCGCGAGCAGGGAGTGAACGGCCACGCCGAGATGGCCTTTGCCTTCCGCGCCGCGGGCTTCGACCCTGTCGATATTCACATGACTGACATCATCGCGGGCCGCTCGCTGTCCGACTTTGTTGGTTTGGCCGCTTGCGGCGGATTCTCATATGGCGACGTGCTCGGCGCCGGCCAAGGTTGGGCCAAGTCAATTCTGCTACACGAAAAGGCTCGGAGTGAGCTGGCCGCCTTCTTTAACCGCAAAGACACGTTCGCGCTAGGCGTCTGCAACGGCTGCCAGATGCTGTCCCGGCTCAAAGAGCTCATCCCGGGCGCCGAGCACTTCCCGACCTTTGTCAGCAATGCCTCGTCGCAATTCGAGGGACGCTTCAGCATGGTTAAGATCGAAGACAACCCGGCTCGGCCGTCTGTCTTCTTCAACGGCATGAACGGCTCCAGCCTGCCGATTGTTGTCTCTCACGGCGAGGGCAGAGCCGAGTTTGATTCGGATGAGTCGTTCCGCGCCCTGGCGGAGGCGGGTAGCATTCCATTGCGGTACGTCGACAACAGGCTGAACGTCACAGAGCAGTATCCGTACAATCCCAACGGCAGTCCCGGGGGTGTGGCGGGCGTCTCGAGCAGCGATGGCCGTGTGCTCGCCATGATGCCGCATCCGGAGCGGACTATTCTGGCGGATGTAGCCAGCTATGTGCCGGCCGAGGAGGTTGCCGAGTGGGGTGAATTTGGACCTTGGCTCAGGATGTTCAGGAGTGCGCGGAGGTGGGTAGGTTAGATAAAACTGGGATGGTGCTTGAGGCGTCGCGAAGAAGAAACATGGAAGGAAAAATCGATCATGGACGGTGGGTTTTGCGGACTGTTTCTATGGGTCTTATGGGGGCACTTTTTCTTGCTCAGCTTTGGTATCACTCGTCACGCAAAATAGACAACGTCAGGGAAAATCCGGCTAGAGGTCGGTGCAAAGTCTTGTGACGTGTCCATCAATCGTGTAAGAATGCTCCCGCGCAAGGTAGTAGTTGGATAACAGAGTCCCCAGTAGGAGAGCTGGTATTGAGACTCGAAAAAGCATTTGATGTGCCATACCTGAACCTGCTGCTTTCACACGCGATCAGAGAACCTTATAAAAAGGAATCTGACCATGGCAAACATCATGATAGGAAACTATCACCTTCCAGCACCACCCCGTCCAGCACCGCCCATCAAATTCCGGGCCCTGTAGCCTCGTCAGCACTTGTCTCACAAGGGGTTTGAGGGGTTTGGGGAGCAAAAAGCTTACATCTCAGCAACGCTCGGGTCTGACATGAGCGAGCTGATGTCAGGCATGCCGCCACCGCGGCCAAAGGAGTCGGCCAACTCGCGCAGGCGGGGGTTGTTCATCAGATTGGCCATCATCTCCGGATTGCTCATCAGGTTCTGGGCCATGGATGCAAACATGGGGTTGTTCATGATGGAGGCAAAATCAGGCATGCCGCCGCCGCCGCCGCCGCCAAACATTCCAGCCAGGTCAGCCAGGCCCGGCGAGCCTGAACTACCAGCATTCCGGGTCGATGAATTGTTAGCGGCCGCCGCTTCCTCCGCCTCAATCTCCTCGACTCTCCGCTTGGCCGTCTCGTAGCCCTTCTTCATCGCCTCGCTGCCACCGTTCCCCTCATACTCGATGCCCTTCTGGTACGCCTCCATCGAGCCCTTAGCATCACCCAGTGCGAAGCGCGCCAGACCCAGCCGGCTCCAGCCCTTGGTGTACGTGGGGTCAATGGCGACGGCGGCCTCGGCGTCGGCCTTGGCAGCCTCATGGTCCCGGGCCGCGCTGTACGCAGCCGCACGGTTGGACAGGAAGATGGCGTTGCCTGGGTACAAAGCCAGGGCCTGAGTGTAGTAATCGATGGCGGCGTTGTAATCCTTTTGAGCCATGGCCGCGTTGCCCTTGGACTTCAGAGCCTCGGCCTGCTTCTTTTGCTCTTCGGTCGGAGTGGCGGTGGAAGGGGGTGGTGAAGAGGAGGTTGAGGCCTCGGAACCCGTTGGCTTGGGTGGGACGGCATTCTTGAGCTTCTCGTAGACTGAGTAGATCTGGAAGAGGCTTTGCGAGCCGATAGCCTGCGAGACAGCGGCCTTGTCCGAGAAGTCCACGCCGAAGGACTCGCTAATGCAGTTGATGGCGATGTCAATCGAGTCCTTCTCTTCGGAAGTTAGGGTGCCATCGGTCAACGACGTCGACAGGAAGTCGCAGATAGCTAGCGCAAGGCGCTGCTTTGGTGTTGTGCTCTGCCCGATCGGTTAGTTCTCTAAATATCATCAAGAAGTGTCTCGCTCTGAATGAATCAACCATACCATGGCGAATTACTTGGCACTTTGTAAGCCTTCAACAGAATGATTGGAGAGAAAGTGGTTATGAAGCCGCAGGTTTACCGCAAAGCTTCAAGTCAAAGAAACGTAAACCCCTAAGTGTTGCACTTCGTCCCTTGGGTAGCGGGGCTGTTTCGACCAGACGGAAAGGTGTCGGTTAGATTCTACGCCGGTCGATCGAGGGGCTGCGCGTTAAGTGGGGCAACTGCGGGCGGTCTGGACTTTCGTAATGGGGTAACATTCATACGGTTACCGTTTCAACCTGTAATGAGCACAGGGTACAGATTACGGATGCCATACAGGATCGTGCGCTGCTGGACAAGAAAACAGTGGGACTCGCTGATGTCAATTACCCCCGGGTGCTCCCGTCATCCATGGATCTTTTCAGCCTTGCACGCTTCGCATTCATCGAGCACTCTCTAGCACGACCATTCATCCATCCTCGCCAGGCCGTTACAATGGCAAGGGCCAGAAATAGCCCCACGTAGGTAAACACAGGAGCAGATTCATTATCGCTCCGTATAGCCCGCGACTAACTGCGGGATAGTTAATCAGATACCAGAAGCGCTCCTTTCCGGCATCGCATCCATCTCCAACCCTGAGGTTCTAGAGCGCGAAAGCCGCTGAACATGGCGTCGCCGAACAACGGAAATGCCGTTTCATCGCCGCAGCCCACCTCCGTCCATGAAATTATCCCAGCGCCTATCGCCACAAATGAGCAGCGAGTCTGCT
Organism: Thermothelomyces heterothallicus; assembly: GCF_042370625.1. Lineage (NCBI taxonomy): Eukaryota > Fungi > Ascomycota > Sordariomycetes > Sordariales > Chaetomiaceae > Thermothelomyces > Thermothelomyces heterothallicus. Next base: position 170,150 of record NW_027192573.1, on the reverse strand, counting down.
TCATCTGCTTGCAAAACGACACAGACACGCCCAACGCAACATGGGTGAACCCATGCCCCTGCAGCCTCGAAGCCCACGAGGAGTGTATGCTGCGATGGATTGCCGAGATGGAGGCATCACCTCGCCAGTCGAAAAAGGGTGGCTTCAAGTGTCCGGCTTGCAAGGCCACCATCACAGTCGAGGAGCCGCACGACCCCCTGCTTGCGATTAGGGATCTACTCTATGCCCGATACAGCCGCGTGTCGCCATACATCTTGACCGTCATCATGACGGGCGGCAGCTTTGCCGGTGCTTTGTGGTACGGCCAGACCGCGGCCAGTATCTTCGCCGGCCGCCGTGCCGTGGCCCGGTGGATGTGGCCGGGGGAGCGCCAACGATGGCCGTCGACCCTGATTAAGTTATGGATCTTGTCATCTATCGGGCCCGGCTTGGTGATCATGCGGTGGCTTCCGTGGCTCGGGACTGTTGTAGTTCTGCCCTTCTCCGTCCTGGTGAGTTGCCCTCTTCGGGTCAATCTGGGCCTAGTTCAACTGACTCTTGCGATGATGCAGTACAGCGCAACCCTGGTCGCTCAGGACGATCTTCCCACATGGCCTCCGTCGCCGCACTGGGTCGTGGCGCTGATGCCGCTCGTACAACTCAGTTACTCCTACCTGTTGTACGACCTGTTCGGACCGTTGGAACGGCGATTGAACCGCGCACTGCGTGGGCTACCCGCCACCGAGGACGACGCAGCATTGAGAAATGGGGCGGAGCAAGCAGGTGCGGCTCCCGCGCCCGCCGCAGGAGCAGCTGCCGCCCGGAACGAACAAGAAGCCGATGGGCTCTGGGGCGCATTCGCCAATCTCGGTCGCGCCGTTCTAGGGCTCTTTGCCGACGTCCGCGTTGAAGGAGCGGGCAATGTCGATGTCGAACTTGCCAATGAGCACTTCGAGATCAGGATAGGAGCCGAGCTCGCCGACGACCAAGACGAGATTGATGCCGGACGCGATCTGGAGGATGAGGGTGAGGACGGGGGCAGAGATGGGTTTCAACTCCCTGCCGAGGCAGCAGCACAACACGAGGAACAGCAGCAAGACCAGAACCCACAAGAGCCTGCAGACCAGCGACAACCTAGGCCACAAGCGGCCCAGCAGAACCAAAACGTCCAGAACGCTCCCGACAATCAACGCAACAACGACGACGTGCCCGAAGGCTCGTACTTTACCCTAGTCATCAATAGCATTGTCACATCCCTCCTCCTCCCCGCCATCTCGTACGGCATGGGAGAGCTCATACGCGCCGTCGCTCCAAGGACCTGGGTAGCACCAGCACGCTCGTGGGGCAGAAAGGGGCCAGCCGGCCTGCTGCAGCAACGCTGGGGTCGCAGCCTGGTGGGTGGGTGCCTCTTTGTCGTGATGCGGGACGCGATCGCGTTGTATACTAAGTACAGGCGGGTCCAAGTACGGGCGAAGAGGAGAATCAGGAACGTTGAGAGGAGGACAGAGTCTAGATCTACGGGAGAGGCGGCATGAGAGAAGGGCAATGTTGGTGCGGAAGAAGGGTGGCGAAGTTAGAATGCAAACCTAATGAACATTTGCTGTGATATAGCATATTGGATCCAAAGGATGCCAGGAGGGTCATTCTAATCGCCGGGTACACTGGGTTGCAACGACCCGTTGAACTATACCAAGTCTGCGCGGAATTGAGCAACCATTGCCCGATGCCAAGGGCGAGAATCTCACAATCAGCCGAGGATTTGATCCAACAAGTGGCCCAGCGTAGATCTCTCCAGCTTTGTAGTCCCAGGAAGAGGTTACCGGGACTTTTGTGGGAAGTCGCGAGATTCGAATCGAATGCTCAGATGATGCAGAATCCAGTTGTTCTGATACTATGTCCATCATAACATAATTATATGTTTTTCTCTTTTTTTTACCTTTTTCTTTTCTTTTTTTTTCCCCTTTTTTTTCCCTTTTGTCTGGATGTCCTTCCACCGTTCTTCTTCACTCGCTTCAAAAGCTAATCAAAGCAACCAACACATCCAGTTCCCAACACACCAGACGAGTGTTCGAACAAATGTCTTGCAAGCTCAGACGTGTGCACGCATGTCGCACCCATGAGAAGCAGACCTAGTGATACAGAATTCAAAATCCAACACCACGGCAAGTTGAGCCCTTGCTAGGCGTGCGTGACCGAACACCAAGTTATACGACGTCCTTTACTTGTTAGGCCGCTACCACCCCGCTAAGCATCAGTATCCGAAGATCAAGATGCAATACTTCAATGGAAGCATCCAACAATGCTTACCGGGCAGTTGGGGCAGGTGCATTGCCCAGCAGGGCAGTTGCAGGTTCCTGAGGACGAACACCCGCAATCGCTCATGGTGATGTGAATATAATGAGATATTTTTCGAGATATTTTCTCTCGCAAGGAGTAAAACGTTGCTTTAAAACAAACAGGCCAGCCGCCAATTGATACTCCTTTTTCCTTTCGGTCGTTTTGTTTCTTATTTTGAAGGTGTCTTCGTTGTATTTCTTGAAGTTTTGTTGATGCGAAAAAGTTACCGCGAAAAAGAAAAAAAAAAGTAAGAAAACCGAACGACGAAACTAGATATGGTGGCAATGGGCATGAGGGCCCTTTATATAATCATGCCTTGGTCTCGACCAGTTTACTCGCCGGACGGTGGTTAAAAGATGTCAGCAGACGATGGCAGCGTGGCGTGATGACGTCGGATCGGTGTCATTGTACGAGCGATGACCGATGTTGATTACTCTGACTGGGTACTCTAGTACCTTATAGCACCCTGCCTGGGGGAGATTCGGGTGGGAGAGCATTCGATAGGGGGGAAAAAAAAACAGACTTGAGCTGGGTTGATTTTCGCCCGAGACTCAGATCTTGAAGCTCGGGGTAGTACCATCCATGATTTCAGAAGATATCCGATGCAGTACGTGTTCTGTGGACGCGTCTTTCATGTAAGGTTAGATTAGATAAGCCTTTGTGGGTCCTGGCTTTGTGGGGTGGAGCCCTCTGTGGAATTATTGAACTATCTTGATTATACAACAACCACTTATTCCATCAATATCCTGGAACAAACGGGAACGCTCCTGCAACATTGGCGTGAGAATTGCATTTCTCCAGGTCATATACGGCGATAACCAAACTTCCAGGGGAGATATACAGGCTGCGCGAGAGGTCCATACAAAGTATTACAGCCCTAAAGCAGGGGGACGGCTAACGCAGACGCGGCATGCCATTCGCAGTCGCTCCAGAGGGCGCATAGTGGCGCACATCATACAAGATACGCTCTATATCATGCTGTACCAGATGACCAGAGGGGCGATAGATGGTCCAATAAGACAACATTGACATCCTTGTCAAGCATAGGCAATAAGTTGACTCTCAGTGACAAGGAGACCGAAGATAAACAGGGAAGTGAGGCCTCACTCACTCCGTGATCAGATTTGACTCCATATGCGCTTCATCTCCTGGGCATGTAAAGGCCATGTATTCCCCTGGTGGTCGACCCTTGAACACTGGGGACCAGCCAATCAAAGTATCAACACGCGCCCGGCCTGAATTAACGATCATGTCAACATGCAAGGGGGAAGAACGTGGAGGCAGTGATGGATATAGTAGCTCGGATGAGTTGGGGCACCTTCTTATTGAACGCGGCCGCGAGCGCTCCCCAAGTGATGAAGAGTTAACAATTAAGAATCATTATAACCAGGAAGGAATCAGGGCTCTCGCGGATAAATAAGCTGCTCACTGATACGCTAATAGCTCGCTCAAGTTCAGCCTCATCCTCTGACCTGATACATCTGTCTGCTAAATGTGTTCTCGAAGAGCTGGGATCCTGAAAATTTGGTAATCCTTGGCAGTCCTTGATCAGGTTGTTGATTTTTGATGTTTTCCATGCAGCGCAGAGAAGTGCCCATGATACTGGTATACCTGCTAGCGGGAAGGAGGATGTAAAATGTCTCTGGCCAAGGGGTCTACAAGGTTGCCTCATTAGCCCGCCTAATTCATATGATATATCCTAACAAAGACCCTCTTGGTCCCTCATGTCGCTCTGAGCACGGTTTCACACTGAACATGACAGCGGAGAACCTCGTTCTCTGAACTTGGTGGAATGTATCCATCCTGGGGTCGGGTACATATCAATTCCACTTGAGAACATTCCAAATCCCCTATCTACTGCTGGAAGGAAACACTGACTAGCAATAACAAACGTCCGAAAACTGGGAAGCGTAACCGTCCAGAAGGGAAAGTAGAACAATTCCCAAGGCGCTTCGCTTTTGGGATATCTTTAGCTGCAGGAAGAAGGCAGGCAGGCCTCGCTCAACCCAGGTTTCCACCCTTCACCAGGAACACCGCGCTCCCGCTCCCCGGTCGGCTCACCACCACGGCCGCCTCCTTCTGCTCCTCGCTTAGCTGCAGCTTGCTGTAGTACTCGGTTTCCCACGCCTCCCGCACCGCGGCTACCCTGTCAGCGGGCACGAGGTGCACGCTGCAGCCGCCCCAGCCGGCACCGGTCAGGCGGCTGCCGTAGCTGCCGTTGCGGCGGGCGATGGCGCACAGGTCGTCGATCTCGGCGCAGCTGCACTCGTAGACGTCGCGGCAGGAGGCCTGAGTCTCGTTGAGGAGGGCGCCGAGCCGGGCGTTGTAGGCGGCCGTGTCCTCGCCACTGCCGGGCGAGCTGCTCTCGAGGAGGTCCAGGAACTGCAGGACGCGCAAGGCTTCGCTGTAGACGTGCTGTGCGCGCTGGCGCAACTTGAAGCGCTCGGCGCGGACAGGGAAGCGCGAGGTGAACCTGGCGTTGAGCTCGTCGGCGGTGATTCCCAACACCCTGGCGATCTCTTCCCGGGTGTAACCTTCCGGCTTGTCGAGCGTCTGTTCTGTTAGGGTGAGCAGCTCCTGGAGCTGCTCGGACACGGACTTGCTCGACGTGGCCCCGGCAGCGCGCTCCTTCAAGGCAAAGTAGGTTTCTTGAAACCCATGAAGGCTGATGCCCAGGGGGGCGGCATCGGCAGGTAGCCGGGTGCCGGGTGGGTTCAGGACGGCATTGAGATAGGCTGCCGCGAGCGAGCACTCGACCACGCGGAGGTTGTAGTGGATGGGCCCGGTGACGAACTTGTCCGAGGTGACGAACGACTGGGCGATCAGAAACACCAGCTCTGGGTTGGTCTTGGGAAACTGAACGGGGCGCGCCTTTAGGGTTGGGCTGAATGAGACGAAGAGGGCGGAACCGCGCTCCGAGAAGACGGAGGCGGACTGGTCCATTCTAAAGTAGGCATGTCAGCAGGTGGTGCATTGGTGAAAGAGATTGCGCCGAGACTTACCCGCCAGAGTTCACGCCGACTGCCCGTTCGCTAACGATAGCCAGCTCGGTCAACTCGGTCTTGTCAACAGTCTGCTCGCCGTTGGCTATCATGACCGCGAGGGCACTGGCAGTGACAAAGGCGGCGCTGGAGCTCAAACCGCCACCCGTAGGAACAGTGCCGTCGACGAGGATGTTCATGCTCTTGGGCTTGAAGTCATCTCCGTGCTTCTTGCGTAGCAGCTCCAGGGCGCCGCGCAGGCCTGACTTGAAATAGTTGGTCCACTCGTGGACGGTGGCGTCAATGTCGACGGCGTCGAACCCCAGAGAGAATTCGTGCTCGGGAAACTTTGACTCCTGCACATTGGCAATCTTGATTGTGTAACTGCTGGCGTTCTCTGGAGTCGGGCTCGTCGACACAGCGAGCAAGGCATCCGCGGCGATGGCCATGGGCAACACCGGGTAGAGTGAATAGTCGATGTGCTCACCGATGATATTCACTCGCCCTGGCGACCGGGAGACAAATTCGGGGCCATGACCGTACTTCGCCTCGAATTGAGACACCAGCTTGTTCCATCGTTTGGTCTGTGAGGGCAGGGCATCGGAGGTGTAGATATCACCCAAAGAATGGGCGATTGGGACAGGACCAGCCATTGCAAAGTTCCCCTCTTCTACGTTCTCTCTCTCTCTCTCTCTCTCTCTTTTTTGTTCTTTTTTTTTTTGTTGTCCTTTCCTGCTTCCTGGTTGCTGACTCGCAAACTCGGTTGACGAAAGAAAGAAGGAAAAAGAATGAGAGAACGGTGTTATGCGAGAATATATCCAGTCGACCCTCCTGCGTATCTTTAAGTCATGTGGTGCGTCCCTTGAGAGGAGAGGGGAGGAACTCGGAGGACTCTGAAGCTGGCCGCTTCTGCCCCGCGCTGCAGCTCCGGCAGCAAGAAGTGCTATGCAGTGAAGTGTGTGCCGACACAATACGGGGAAACCTGCGAAGCCTGCCGTTGGATGTTACAGTGGATATCCAATATTCTAATATCGGGTCATTTCTCGTTCAATTCCTTCATCTAGCTACACGCCATGGACGCACAATCTGGATGTGCCCCTCCTCACGCGGAGCCCCGGTGCGGGGCGCGGGGTGCGAGCTCGCGCCGGGAGCCCCACTGTGAGAGCAACACCGCCGAGCATTTGACCGTTGAGCGGAGCATGTGCGGGGACATATATTTCCCATGTCCCTTCACACTTTGTTGCATTTCGGCTGCAGTTCCCAAACCAGATGCACCTCTTTAAATGGACACGTGCTTGGGCACGCAGGCGGAAAGATTTATTATTTCGGTACACATCAGTTTGCAAGAAGTTCCAAACCAAAGCACTTCATGATCCCCTCCCACCTTTTTGGTCCTTCGTCTTCCAATGACCTCCTCAGACACCGAAAACAACAGAGAACGCGGCGAGAGAGGTGATTCCTGAGCAGGCAAGCTCAACAACAATGGTTTTACGGAAACCCTCCATGTAACAGGTCAAGATGGTTGCCGAATCTGATCCGAACTGGTGTCGGAATCCGGTTGCTCCAGCCTCGATGACTTCATGCGCAGGAATCCATGGTGCCTCTACCTACGTAGTACTTCCAGGCATCGCACCAGACCGTTAACGAAGGTTGCTTCAACTGCCCCCGCGAAAAGCAGGGCTGCGGCCGCCTCGAAGAAAAGAGTGGCGCCGGTAACAACGGCAACATCGGGAAAGGAGCCGGCAAGCTTTTTGGTTCGCCGCCATTGGTACCTGTAGAACGAGGCCAATCCCGGAACCTGTTATCAGCTGGAACCCAAGCACTTTGGAGAGAGGCGTCTCAATGTCGAGCGTATACAGGCAGGCAACGCCGGCAGTCATGATAAGCGGGCCACTGATGAGCCACACGGTCCAGTGGACCCTAGGCATGGACGTGTTGGATACGATGGTCAGGACCGACACCCCGAGGATGAGCGGGATGGCGCGGTACCCGCTGACTGCCGCGGAAACGCCGGCGACAGCTTGAAAGTATAGCGGTAGCACCGAGGATGCACCACAGGCTTAAAATGCGGAACTGCACCATGGCTCTTTCTTTTTGGAACCACTCAACCAAGATGAAAACGGCAGCAAGCACGCTGAAAGCCACAAGGAGGCCGATCGTCGCCGGCCGCGACCAGACGGCCGCCTCGCTTCCCAGCTGCATGGCAATCAAGAAACAGGCCGACGCCCCCATGATCACAGCGATACCCACTGTGGCCAGCTGCAGCAGCTTCTCGCCAAGCGGCACATCTCGAGGCGCCGCCGCCGCAGCCGGCGTCGTGAAAGACCACCGCGAACAGCCCGGAGGCAGCGGCGCCGAGCGGCAAGTTGATAAAGAAGCACCACCGCCACGAGACCTTCTCGGTAAACACGCCGCCGAGCAACGGCCCCAGGACGCTGGCGCAGCCGAACGTCCCGCCCAAGGTGGCCATGCACGCCGGAGCCCGCCCCGGGGGCGCCACCAGGGCGATGATGGTGAAGGAGCCGGTGGTGATGCCGGCGCCGCCCATGCCGCTGATGGCGCGGTCGGCGATCAGCATCGAGCTGTTCCGCGCGACGCCTGCGACCAGGTTGCCCAGTTCGAAGAAGACAAGGATGGCGCAGAGGAAGGCGAGTTTGAGGTCAAAGTAGCGGAACACCTTGCCCCATGCCGACTGGAAGGGCGCGGCGGTGAGGAAGAAGGCGCTTCCGTACCAAGTGACGTGGCTGAGGCTGCGGAAGATGGACGTGACGCGAGGGATGGCGTTGGAGACGATCGTCATGTCGATGGCGAAGAGAAAGATGCTCAGTATGAGCGAGGACAGGATCGCGAGAAGCCTGGCCGTGGAGACGGGCCCTTCCGTCGTGGTCTTCCCCATCGGCGAGTCTTCTTCGATTCTCGCTGCTACTTGCTTGTTTGGATCAACTGCTATCTCCCTTACCCCCACAGGGCCTATGCTGCCATTGAGTGAAGGTGGCCTGGGTGATGTTCGTTCTCGTGTGAGTCATGTTTGCCTGCCGGTGAGCTCTTCGTAATCTGCACGGCGATTCGCCGACAGCGCGGACGATCTGCCCGACAGAGCGCCTTAACACTACGAGCGGACCAGCGCCGAGACCATCCGTCGGTAACACAAAGTCGAGAGGCCCCAAGACGGGCGCAATAGCGAAGTGGCATGGCGGCGTCTGCTATCTTTGCATTTCGGTGAGCAACCAAATACTGACCGGCAGACTTCAAGTTAGTAGGCGACCAAGGAGCGACTAGAATGTCTCCAACGCTCAAACATGGTATCCATTCGTCCAATATGTACAGCCCGCCCGCCTACACGGCGGGAGATGGAAAAGAGCCCTCTGACCAACCCCAGGCTCCTCGCAGCGAAAACAAATCCTACAATGGACGCGACCAACTTTTGCTAACCCATAATGTACTTTCCTAAATGGCTCAAATGCCAGTGACCAGATTTTTCCGATCCGTTCCGCAAACACAAGAAGCAAAAAGTGTCGAGCTGGCAAATTAAAGGGAAATAAGACGGTTTGAACTCAAAGGATGGTGGTGATTAACCATGGAGGCCACCGGTGCGCTCCCGCATCCGCGCTCTCCTCTGCTTATCCTTCTCTATTGGGCATGTCAGTTAGTGTCATCCACGAGGGGCAAGCTCAAGGGATACGTACCACTATCCCAGGTGATGAACTCGTGCAGAGCAGACCCAGCAGGAACCATGGGGAGCACCGGCACCTTCTTATCCGTTACCACTTCGAGCAAAGCCGGCCCATCGCTGTTAATCAGCCACTTGAGGGCATCCACGGTTTCCTCGGGCTTGACCAAGCGCCTATGTTGCACACCCATGGCATCCGCCAGCTTCATGAAGTCGGGGTTCTTCTGGTGGGTATGCGAATACCGGTCCTCGTAGAAAAGGTTCTGCCATTGCGTGACCATGCCCTGCTCCTCGTTGTTCAGAACGATAACCTTGACACCGATGTTGAACTGGGCAGCAGTGGCCAGCTCAGTTAGGGTCATGGCAAACGAGGCATCACCGTCGACGTCAATAACAAGTGCATCAGGCTTGGCCACCTTGGCACCGATCGCAGCGGGCAGGCCGTAGCCCATCGTGCCGAGACCGCCCGATGTGATCATGGACCGGGGATGGCGCCAGCGGAAGTGCTGAGCAACCCACATCTGATGTTGACCGACACCAGTGGAAATATACGTGTTGTGCTTCCGATCGGCCGTCAGATTGCTCAGTTCCTCAATCAGGGACTGGGGCTTGATCAAGCCAGAGCGCTCCGCTCGCTCATAGTCAGAAAGGGGCCACTTCTGCTTCCACGCATTGATCTGGTCAAACCACTCTTTACGGTCGGCCATCGTCTTGGGTTCAACGTGCGGCAGGAGCAGCCTAAGGTTGGGGCTGATATCGCCCTCGATGGCCTCGGTGGCCTGCACAACCTTGTTAATATTCTTGGGCAGGATCTCGAAGTGGATGATGCCTCCGCGGCCTTCCTTGGCCGCAGCCCGAGCCGCCGGAGCGAACTTGGACACGCTGAGGGTGACGCGATCATCAAAACGGGCACCGAGAGCAATGATCAGATCGGCTTCTTGCATCGCCATGTTGGCGTATGCAGAGCCGTGCATGCCTAGCATGTGCAGCGACTTCTCATCCAGCTCGTCGAAAGCACCAAGGCCGTGGAGAGTGGTGGTGACTGGAAGGGAAGCCTTGTCCGCCAAGGCCTTGAGCAGTTCCGGACCGTTCTCTGAGCAGATGACTCCATGTCCGGCATATATGACGGGTTTCTTCGCGATGTTGATGAGCTCGGCGACACGGCGGATCGATTTGTTGAGCTGCTTCTGGGTGAGCTCGAGGGCGGCGCGAGAGGCGGCGCTGGGCATCGCCGGGATGGCAGACTCGGTGGGAATAGCTCTCCTGAGGACACCAGCCGTGATATCCTTGGGAAGATCGACAAGAACCGGGCCAGGCCTGCCGCTGGTAGCAATCTCAAAGGCTTCGTTGATTCTTCGGGGTAGTTCGGCAACGCTCTTGACCATGACGTTCCACTTGGTGCACGCCCGCGAGATGCCGACCACGTCCGCCTCCTGGAAGGCATCGCTTCCAATGGCCGAGGTAACCACCTGGCCGGTGAAAACGACCATCGGCGTACCATCAGCAAGGGCGTCGGCCATCGGGGTAATCACGTTAGTCGCGCCGGGCCCTGATGTCACCAGCACAACACCAGGCTTGCCAGAAGCGCGAGCATAGCCCTCGGCCATGTGGCCAGCACCTTGTTCGTGCCTCGGAAGGATGAAGTCGAAATGGGGCGAGTTGTAAATGGCGTCAAATACGGGAAGGATAGCACCGCCAGGATAGCCGACTGCAGCAGCATGTGTTAACCGGGGTTCAAAGAGAACGCGGGGGGTGGGAGGAGGCCGGGAACGCACAGATATGCTTAACGCCATGCCTGAGCATCATCTCATGGAAAATTTCGCCGCCAGTCTTCCCAATGAACCTGTTCAATGCCGGTGTTAGTCACATACGCGACGGTGTGCCCAGGGGACCAAACGTACGACTCGTCCATATCATTCTTCCGCGGGTTGACGAGGGGCTGAACATGGCTTCGGTCTTTCGCTGCAGTGTTGAATGACGGGCTGGGTCTCGGCCGTGCCTCGCTAATTGAACAACCCAGGTTAGTCAATTGAGGTTCAGTCCAGGGCGGTGAGTCACCCACGAAGAGCGCGAGCACCTCGAATAGGGGTGGTCAACGCACCTTGTAGTTGGCTTTGTGGCAGCCGTAGTCGATTGATTCCTCACATTGGCAGGGCTGTTGCGCCGTGCTGTCAGGGCGGTGGCTCGTTGGGCTGTGGTAAGTGCTCGATGTTGGCTAGGCCGAGATTCGGCGAGCCCTTGGAGGGCGCGCGAGGTCTGCCTGAGCATGGTGAAACGGGGAAGGAGGGGAGGAAAGAAATTGAGCCAATGCAGCTAGAAAGACGGGAAAGGAGAGAGAGAGAGAGAGAAGTAGTAACAGTTCAAGCTGTTACTGAGGAACGTGCACCCACGACGGAGTCCTTCATTAAGAAGGCGAAGAGTCAATGGCTCCACGCCCGAGAGTTTGGTGACAGGTGTGGATTAAAGACTTGGACTTTAGGCGAAACCACAACACCACCACCCCCCCGGGGTATGAGTCGAGGGCTCAAAATTCGGCGCTTGATTGTGGGGTAAGGCAAGCTTACTAGGTACGCACGGATCGTACCATGATCTGTGGTGGCGATGTCGGACCAAGGCGGCGATCAGTTGGCTACCACGCTTCCGTCGTAGTTACCTGCTACTGGCAGTCCTACTCGAAAGTTTTGCCCGATCTGTGTGAAATACAACACACCCAAGATGACCGGGCTGGAAGTGTTAAACCTCGGTCCGGATAATCTCCGCTTGGTGATGGTCCCGAAGTACTTCACACTCCGTCCAAGTGCGGCCCATTCAAGCAAATGCCGACAAACAAACATTTTCTGCATCCAAGATCAACAAGTGGCCAAACATTCCCGGTTGATGTGGGGTTCAAGGCGACTTGGTCGAATTGCACAGCACGAACTAGTTGACTGTCTAAAGTACCAACCCGACCTGATGGCTTGAAGGTGGTGCTTGTATGGCAGCAAGGTGGTTACGGAGCAAAACACTGGCGACAGTGTGCATCCTGTACTTCCCAGCTGCGATCAATCGCGGCAAGCATGCAGGCAATAAATGCAACATTAGTGGGTGGATCCGTACAGAGTAATGCGTGGCTTAGTGAGCCTGCTGCGTCTTGTCCTTTTATTAGCGGAATCGAATGAGACATTGCCGGAACAGCTTGAACGGAGCATATGAACGCGGCTGCTCAGCGTGGCGGCAAGAATGGGTCCTGGCCTCGAACCTGCTCCGATTGCGGGCTACCGAGCGGGTACAACCTTCCCGCAGGCCAGGCCCCAAAATCCACTTGCGGGTCTTAACCCGGCAGCGCGGAGTGGATTTGGAGATCGGACGAGATCCACAGGCCGACGTGCACGGAGGTACGGAAGGTACTGCGTACAGTCATCGGTCGTCTATTATTGGGAAACGCTTGGGTTTGTGAGTCACTCGATCACAACGTGATGGGGCAACATGTACACAGGTATGATTACATTCGAAACATAAGCGTCTTTATCCGATTTCAAGGGATCAATATTCAAATTCTTTTTCCAAGTCCTAACAGCTGTCATGACGATGGACCAAAACAAAAAAAGTTGGATCGCTTGCTCTAGCAGACACTTTGCGGTAAGTCCAGGACAGATCAAACATGTACATACAATCAGTAATTATGCCAACAACTGATCAGCAAACATTATCCCAACATTCTAAAAGGATGTGACACAACAGAGAAAAACTCCACAATGACCGCTGCGACAGGAAACCATTATGCCAGACCTTGTAAAAAACAAAGGGGAAGAATTCCCGAATCCACCAGCCTTGGTATGACCTCCCCCTCCCCCCCCCACCTTTTTTTGTAACTCGTTGCGATGTGGAAACGAACCGAACCACCAAGATCTGCCGCCTACGGAGGTACCAAGCTATGATAACCCATTCGGCTCATTGTAAACACAGAAGGACTCGGTATCGCTCGCAGGCGTCGCCAAGGCTCGATATTGGTACCGTTTCGCAAGGAGAGTCAGAGTGCGGAAGCACTGATTACCTGCCATCCCTGCACGGCAGCATAAGAGTAAAATGAATGCCGTGGTTAGCTCAGCCATTCCTAGGAGAAGAAGCTCTCTAGTTGCTATATCCGTCGACGACGGTGTGAGCCTCTGCTTAGAAAATTTGTTTCTGTTGGAAGAGGAACGAAACGGACTCGATGCGCCAGTGATTGCTGTCTAGGGCAGGCGAGCCACAAACTTGCGCTAGCAAGTAGATGTGGTAGAAGAAAGTAGGTAGGGAGGATGTGAGGAATCAAGAAGTAGAAAGAAGGGTCGAGAAGATGCAGGCCAAGCGAAGAAGTCGGACAAGAAGGGCACAAATAAAAGAAAGAGAAGGGTACGTACAGCAAGGCCAGCGTCAGGTCACCATGGATGTGTGCCTTGAGCTCTATCTCAACCTCCAAGTTGAGATCCAGCCGCAGCCTGAGCGGGTTCTTAGCGCCGTCATCTCCCTGCTGCTGCATTTGCTGCTGCTGCTGCTGCTGCTGCTGCTGCTGCCGCTGCCGCAATGGAAACTGCTGATCATAGCCTTCATTATGATCGTATTCTTCGTCTTCATCATCCGTGTAGCGGTTCCTGCGGTGGCGGCGGCGACGGGGGCGCTCCAGCTGCTGATCCTTGTTATGCTTTGGCTTCTTTTGCTTCTGCATCCACCCGGGCCGCGGCGCCTTCTCGTCGTCCTTGGGCATGGGAGGCTGTGAGGGGGCCTGGCTGTTCGCGTCGCTTTCTTTTTCCTGTTGCGGTTGTGGTTCGACATCTTCTTCTTCTTCTTCTCCTCCTCCTTCATCGTCCTCCCCCTGCTCCTCCCCTTCCTCTTCGTCCAGCCCCTGCTCCTCCCCTTCCTCTTCGTCCTCGCCTTTATCTTGGTCCTGCTCGTCGTCTAGCTGGTAATCGTCATCTAGGACCGCCTGGTTCTCACCCTCGGGGTCTTCTTCGTCGTAGTCGTCCTCTCCGTAGTTGTTCTCTCCGTTGCCTTCGTGGTTCTCGCCGTTGTTTTCTTCGGCGACAGCGCCATGTTGCGGCTGCTCAGCCTGGTGGGACTGCTCGGGCGTTTGTCCCTCTCCCTCCTTAGGAAGCTGTTCGTTTTGCGCTTTCTGAGGCTGTGGATATCGTTAGGCTTACATCTCTGCATGGCATAAGAAGAAGTTCCTACCGATGCCATGGTTGCGAACTTTTGTCGAGCTGTCCCAATTTTTTCCTTTTCAGGATCTGGGCGAGGGAGGGGTTGAAGCAGGGCTTTAGTTAGGGGAGGTCGGGTTTATACGAGACAAGCGGCTTCAGCCCCAACCACGAAGGCTTGCTCGAGGACCCTGCATCATCAAGCCGAGATGACCAAAAACATGTTTTTGGTCGGGCATCTCGTCCCTGCCATAGCGCGCCGGCTATGCGGGTGACGCCATAGGGGTGGTGGGCAAGCCACGCCGTTTGCATGGTTTCCCATGCCGTAACGGAGGCAGTCAGAAGCAGCGGAGGGGGTGCGGCGATAGGGGTCCTGTGGCCACCCTGCGAGTATGACGTACAGTGTGCAACGCGCGTAATCAAAGTTGTGTGAGCGAATCAAAAACTGAGGAAGTGGAAACAAGCTTTTGGGGGATCGGATCGAGATCCCCAGCCAGCCCAAAGAGGAAAGTGGCAGAGGGAATGACATCGTGTACGGACGCAGGAGCGGGTCCAGGGTCGTTCAACCAGCGGCGCAGTTAACCTGACGGGGTCAACACTACTGCAAGTATTGCACACAACTAGGATGGACATTCAAGAAGCCAGCTGAATGGTGGCAAAAGCCCGGGAAGAATGTTGGGTCAGTATGCATGCGAGTGCTTTAGCTATCTAGAGTAATCAGTCAACCGCATTTGGCGTTGGCAAGAGCTCATTTCATCCGTTGGGAAGAGTGTGAGATCCCAAGCAAATCGAAGGACGAGGCAGCAAGGCATTTCCGCAGCCCAAACAACCACCGTCGACCGCATTCCGTGGGTAAACTAGCCGCTCCCCTCCCCCTCTCCCTCCCCCAACAAAAAAAAAAACGCCATCATGCCGATCGGCCTCCTGGTGCTCGCGGGCATCCCAACAACGATCGGGGTCTGTGAAGCCCTGAGCGCGCAGAAGAAGCAGAACGCGGCGGCAAAGGAGAAGGCCAAATTCCACCTGACGGCCACAATGTCACTGGATGGTCGGGGCCCGATCGAGTGCTGGTGTGTTCTGAGAGATGGCAAGGTGAGCCCTTTCTTGTTAGCTGCTTAGCCGCCTGGGCGTCCACAGTCAGTTGCACTTTCCTACACTGCACAATACCCGCGCCACTTGTAGTGGTCTGGTTAAAAAAAAAGGGCGGGAAAAGGACCCTTCTGGAAGGAACCGCGCCTGGCCATAGCCAACACCGCATTGCTAACGGTCCTGCAGTTGTGGATTGACCACCCCGGATTTCCAATGCCAGGACACAAGTTCACGGGATACTACTTCACGTATCCGTCGGAGGAGAAACCGCTCGGGCTGGTCAGCACCATTGCCGACGACCCGCCCATGCTCAACTGGATCTTCGTGGACAAGGACAGCAGGGTAGTGCGGCACGGCGGCCGGCAGGACACGTTGGGCGGGCACAAGGTCGGGCCGTGGTTCTGGAGTCAAGACGAGCAGTGGTTGACCCTGGAGGGCGACGCGCTCAGGTTTGTGGCTGTCCAGCTGGACGACAGAAAGTGGGCGGCCGCCTGGGACGGGGATGGCTTCTTTAGCCAAGGTCGGGGCTTCAAGGGCGGCAGCAGCAAAACGGAGTCGGAAACGGAGCGACCAAGCCGTCCCCGGAAGTGGGTTCCCATCATGCTCAGGAGGCGACTCCAGCTGGGCATGGAGAGCCGGTACGTCAAGGGCGCGAATGGATAGCGAGCAAACATTGGTGACCAGAGTCGAGCCATGACGAGCGTGGTGTGCATGTGACGTTGTTGGTGTGGGCTTGCTCATGAATGGCGATTCTCTTGGCTTATTGTCGGTCTTCCTCTTTTGGCATTATCTTGTTTTCCTGCTTTGGCTAGTGTATGCATTCGCAAGTAGATGCGGGACGTTTTGTGTAAGAGGTGGAACCCGAAAATGCAGGCCGGTGCCTACGACAACGACACAACTTGTAAATGCGCGCTTATTATGCAACTACCCTAGGGGCCCGCTGGCCAACGTCCAATCTTCGGGGTTGGAACCCGGCCGCTAGGAACGCAGAGTGGTGGGCGACGCCTCGCGGCCATTGAACGAAGGGCTCGATCGAGTCCCGGGGGCGCAGGTCTTCGCTCGAGTCGTCCGATGACTTCATCGTTAGGGGTATGGGGTCGGGGGGCGAGGGAGAAGGAACGCCTCGACGTACCCGGCATCTTGGGCATTTTATAATACAACCTCCCATCTCGAAGGGGGTGCCCGGGACGCTTGTGAGAGAGATCCCACCGGAAGCCCCAAGTCTTACAAAAGCATTTGAGAATTGCCTGGATTTGCCGAGACCCTTAGCGTTACCTCATATCCTTTTCGTCTTCTCCCTTGCCTAAGCTTAGCCGTTCTTCCCTTGCGCGAGCCACTCACCTACCTACTCACTCCCTCCCTCAACTCTCTCTCGACACACACTTACACGCACACGCACCCACACCGCCACATACTCCCTTCAATAATGTCGTCCCGAAGCGGCTCGGGGGAGAAGAAGCCTGCGCGGGGGCAGCAGGCATACGAGTCGGATGGCGAGTCTGAGGACTACCAGCCCCAGCCGCATCCCCGGAAGAAGCGCAACCAGCGAGCGACAGCCGGTCAGGACCCCCTCGACAACCTCGCTCTCGACAATGTCCAGAACACAGCAGGCGGCCTCGTCAACTCGGCGACGGGCGCACTCGGAAACGTCGCGGGCAACGCCGTCCAAAAGCAGGACGGCGGCAAGAGCGACACCCTCAGGCTCCGGTTGGACCTCAACCTCGACGTCGAAATCACGCTCAAGGCCAAGATTCATGGCGATCTTGAGCTTGCACTATTGTAAGTCTCATTGTTTTCCTCGTTCTTACTTTCTTTCCTCCAGATACCCCTTTTCCCCTTTCTCCCCCTTTTCCACCCAATGCTCCTGGGTTCCTTCCCCCGAGTCTCTTTACATTTACTCTTCCCCCTCTCTTTCCCTCCCTCTTTTTTCCCTCCCTCTTCTTTTTGCTCCTGCACTTTCTGTATTGTTTTTCGTTTTGGGCGTTGGATGCTGCGCAGAGTGAGAAGGACCCTTTCACACTTTGATGCAGTATGCGCAGTACCCACCCTTCTCTCAGCCTCGACCAAGAAGCGTCAATCCAACAGAGTCTCGTCTTTTCCAACTATTTTTTCTCACAATCCCTCCTTTTCCTCTCCGGGAGTTTCCTAGGGTCCAACATCCCGTCCCGTCGCGTCACTTCCCTTGACTAAAGGACTATGTAGAGAAACGTGAGCAGGAAACACTCAGCAGCTCGCGGCACGCCCTATCAATGCGCCGTTGTTTCGCCTTGTTATTTTATTCTTTCTCTCAATGGAGGAGCTGGCCTTGTTGTTTTGCTCTCGGGAGTTTTTGTGCGGTTCTGTGATGGGTTAGGAGCTAATTTGTTAGGAACTGAAGTACCTAAAAGTCCGCCTTTCAGCCCAAAAGAGCCCATCATGCGCGCACCTTCTGTATCGGAACCCTTTTCGACACTAGGAAAAGAGGAACAGAAAGAAATTCGCGTTCTTTTTTATCATTATTGTATGCGAGCAGGTGCAACAAGGGAGGAAACGGCTTTGATAAGGTATATCCGGCGAAAGGACATTAAGCTACTACATAGAGATGTGGGTTTAATAGTTCACCTTAAAGGACGGAAGACTTGCGGAGAATCACAGAGGTATAAAGCACCATTTTTAGATCAACGCCCTTGTTTCACTTTGCAAAGCAGAAGATTGACCTGGTTTGATCAAGGCCCTAAGATCACGCCAATGTCAACATGCTTAATAACCCGTGCACACATGTTCGAACATTGTCAGGCCGTTGTTGTTTCCCATTCGAGACAGACTTTCAAAGCGAGCGGTTTTCGACTTATGCCAGGCTGGTGATGTCATCCCGCTTCTTCGAAAGACCACTTACTGTTTCGATTAAAAATGCCCTGCATCAGCCAGATCAATCCCGCCCCTTTTTTTTTTCACGTCTGATGCTAGATGACATCATGCGCCTTCGGCCACGCGCACACACCAGGAACAGGATATGGCGAGAACAAGCTTGGATCTACATGAGCAAGTGGCTCCAAAGCTCGAGCGCTATCTTTAGTTTCAGATCCTTCCGCGTCCCTGATATCAGGGCGGCTCAGTTCACCGGGCGTAACCAAGAACGACAACTTCCAGGGCTCCCAGTGTGATCCAATTTTCGTTGGAGTGCTCTCATTACAGCAGAAGAGAGAAAAATAAAGGAAAAGAAAAAAAGGCGAATCAAGTTGGGCATTGAACTTGGCCAGCCCTGGTAGAGTGGAAGCCGGACACCCCAGGAAGCTTCTGTGAGAATAGCCATCCGGTCCAGCACTCATGGCATCTAAACAGCAACCAGAGAGCCGCTGTTCTGAGTTGTCGCCCAGACACTCAGAAACAGCCGACGATAACAACGATCCAAACAAAAATAACGGCAACGAGGACGAGGACGGCGAGAATATCGACATGGAGGCAGAGAACCTGGGCAGCAGGAGAGACGCCTCTGCCCAAGCCGACACCCAGAAAGAGGAGGACGATCCGGCGCAGCCGGAAAGCTCTGCCTACGTTGGCCCCATCCCAAGCACAGACAGCATCACGCCAGTCTCACCTGGCATCCAGATCCCCCCCGCGGACCGCCCGGATATCCCGCCCTTCGACGGCGCCCTTCTCGTCGGGAAATCGGTAGACGAAGATGGCGACGTCGTAGACGAGAAGACAGGACAGGTTCTGGCACATGCCGCCGGCGACCTGCCCTCGATGGTAGGCCGAAGGGTAGCCAACGCCCAAGGCGACATCCTTGGAGACGACGGCGAGCTCCTGGGATACGTCGCCGGCGTCGAGTGGCCCAGGGCTCGACCGCCGCCCACCGCGGCCGCACGGAGCCTCTCCGACATCATGGGGCGCGCTACGGGCTCCCTCATGGTCGATCACGCTGGCGACATTCTCGACCCGAGCGGGAAGGTCGTCGGCAGGTTCCACGACAACAACAACCCGCTCCATCGCAGGGAAAAGGAGGAGAAGGAGGTTCGGGAGCGCGCCCGGACGGCCCGGAGTAAGAACCCACGACCATCAGGGGAGGAGGAGCAGCCGGTTTCCCTGAGCGAGGACCAGCGGCACTGGTCACCGCCTCCGACACCACCGCCGCCGCCACCGCCTCTATTCTCACCGTCGCCTCACCAGCACCAGCACCAGCACCTGTGTGAGGAGGCGCAGGACGAGGGGGAGGAGCGGGCCGAGTCGCAGTCTCAGACGGCCACTGGTGACGGCCAGCCTCGACCGAGACGCACCGAGGAGGAGAGGAGGCGGAACGCAGAGGGTTGGAAGAAGGAGAACCCCAACGAGAGCCCGTCCGATATCTTCTTGGATGTCAAGTCGACAACGGAGGGAATCCAGCTGACGATCCGGATCCCGACCGTCTTCAACGGTCAGCAGGCCACACCACACATCTCCTCGTAGCCGTAGCGTGAGTGAGAGAGGCTATGACGGAAGCTCGATAAAAATGCGCGCGTTTTTATTTATTTATATATACATATATATAATTTTTTGACAGGGTGTCGCGGACATTTGGGTGACGCGTTCCCAGGACAGGTAGGGAGCTATGTTAGTTTGAAGCTGAGGTAGGTACTCGAGTCAAGGATTTGGCGTGATTAGGCTTGTAACGTATGTACGGATTACATAATTGCTTTCTGCTCGGCCGCGTCGAGGACTAACTAAAGGTTCCGAAAAAAATTTCGTAGACGTTGGTTAGGCATGTCAAGGAGGGTGGTAACGGTGGTGGTAGATGGTTTTTCGTCTATTAACTACCCTCTAAGCGGGTCTTTAGACGTGCCTACGACGATGGCAAGGGAAAACCGTAGCGATAGTTACTTTAGGCAAGGCTTAGTTAGACTACTGTGGTAAAACCCCTAATTGGTAATAGGCCTCCCGGCCGCGGTTTCCATTCTGCTAATTGGACCGTTTGCCAACCGACCCATTTCCCCCACACCCCAACCTTTCTTCCCGGTTGCCTTGGCGGCCTCCCCCCACCCAAGGTGTTGCCGCTGCCGAATTCGAACCGACTTGTCGTAACCAACCCAAATGGTTAACCACTGTTCGCGGCTCGTGTGGCGGTGGAGGGACCCAACACTTGGGAGGCTAGCCGGGCCAAAAAGCAGGTTTTGCTCAAGCGTCAGTCAACGCCTAGGAGCAACAGTCAAGCCATTGATTGCGCATGGGGATGGCGTAGGGGACTCGGGGGATTCAAAGAGGTCTGGGCCGGTTCGACGTCATAGTGGGGGACTGCCTACCTGACACATGGCAATAACCGTTGGGCGAGTTGTCGAGAAAACGGAGAAGATCTCCCCTCCAAAACGCTAAGACGGGAGTGCGTCCGCCTCGAGTTGGAAAAACTTTGGTTCTTGCTCTCCCTCGCTTGTTGGCGCATCATGCTCTGCCTGCTTTCCCCGGCCTCCGTAGCTCCGCCCGTTCAAGTCCCCTCCGTTTTGGAGCTAAAAAAAGCAAAAAGTACACACACAGGCGCGTGTCCTGTGGAAAAGGGAGCAGCACATGAAGTCATCCCGCTTCAACGTGGCGAACCAAGCACAAGGTCCGATGATCAGAAGGCGGTTGTCTGGTCGAGATCGTGACTGGCATACTCGATAAGCCGTCGGCGCTCCGTCGCGGCGTCGTACCCCCTGACGTAAAGATCCTCTGGATGACGAAATAGAAGGGGCGTGAGCTCATCCTTCACTCGAGCTCTCGGTTTCCTGTAGCGTCAGCTCGTACAGTTTCTATGAGGTAGGGGAAGAGATAGGGAAGAGGATTCTGCATAAATTGGTTCCGCGATCTGGGGCGGCCATCCTGTCAATGCTGGTCTTGTAGTATCGAACCAAAAGTCGGCTTGTACATGTACAACCAGTGCACCAGCTGAATTACCGAGATCATCAACAACAAGAAGGCTTGTTAGTCCGAGTACCCCCCTAGTGTCATTCTGTATCCCAACACCTCCTCTCGGACACCCAACGCCCAGGATGAGCAGCATTCCCCAAAAGAAGACGGCACCGCCCGGCTCCTGGACCTGGGAAAAGGGCGAGGACACCACGGTCCAGGCCCATGACCGCGCCCAGGGCCAGTCTGCCGCGACCCCGCGCTCCCAGCCGACAGTCCCAGAGTATCGGGGGTTCAACGGCGGCAGCTTCGCGGGCGAGTCCCAGAGCGGCGAGTACACTCACCGAGACAGCGGACCCAGCAACAAGGAGAAGGAAGCTGGCGAAGACCAGGGAGAGGTAGAGGAGGAGCCGATCAAGTTAAAGGATGTTGAGCCGAAGCCTGTGGGTGAGGAGGAGACGGAGCAGGCTGGCGACGACGTCGAGGCTCCCGTTGAGGCGGACCTAAACGCCGACCTCGGCAAGAATGCAAAGCAGGCGTTCGACCGAGCCTCCGAGAACCAGCCGACCAATGACGCTCGTGAAACATTGCTCGAGAGAGCCCGGGAAGACCTGGCTGCTCTCCAAGCCGAGCCTGTTCAGTCGAAGGAGCAAGGGGAGCAGCAGGCTACTACCCAGGACGAGTCCGATAAGCCCGCCGACCAGCCCGCCGAAGAACAAGCCAAGGGAGAAAAAGGGGAAGCAGGAGCAGCAGTAGGAGCAGCAGCAGGAGCAGAAGCGGTGGCGGCGGCGGAAGAGGCGGGCGGGGACGAGCAGGCCGAGCCGGACCTCAGCGTCCTCGAGGACGGCACGGTCAACAAGGGCGGCAACGTCATGTCGCCCGACGGCACGATCGTCGGCCGGGTGGTCGAGGGCGAGATCAGGCACCTGGCGGGCAGCAAGACGGACGCGGAGGGCAACATCTGGAACAGCAGCGGCAAGGTCGTCGGCAGGGCCGAGCCGATCCCGGACAGCGAGCGCGACGCGCTGCTGAGGGAGCCGGCGCCGTTCGAGAGCTTCCCCGACGCCGTCGTCGGCAAGGACGGCATGGTCGTCGTCCCCAGCGGGGACGTCGTCGGTAGGCTTGTCCAGGGAGACGAGGCGGCCCTGCAGGGCAAGAGCGTCGACCCGGACGGGGACGTCCTCGACAAGGTCGGCAACGTGATCGGCAAGGCCGAGCGGTGGGAGCCCGAGCCCGAGAAGGAGCCCGAGCCCGAGCCCGAGGCGGACAAGTCCGTCCTGGCCGGGAAGCGGGTCAACAAGGCGGGCAACCTGGTGGACGGGAGCGGGGCCATCTTCGGCAGGGTCGTCGAGGGCGACGTCAAGCGGATGGTCGGCCGCATGTGCGACAAGGGGGGCAACATCCTCAGCGAGAGCGGCGACGTCCTCGGCAAGGCCGACCTGGTGCCCGAGGACGAGCGCGAGGGCCTGAAGGAGGGGCCCTTCGCCGAGCTGGAGGGCTGCACCGTCGCCAAGGACGGCACCGTCGTCACGCCGGCCGGCGAAGTCGTTGGCCGGCTGACCGGCGGAGATCCCAAGATCCTCTTCGGCCGCGCCGTCGACGAGGACGGCGACATCCTCGACAGGAACGGCAACACCATCGGCCACGCCGAGCGGTGGGAGCCCGAACAGGTGGAGCGCGAGAAGAACCCCATGTCGGGCCGCCGCGTCAACCGCGAGGGCAACGTCTGCGACGAGGACGGCAACCTTATCGGCAAGCTCACCTCGGGCGACCTCAGCATCTGCTCCGGCAAGGAGATCGACGACGACGGGGACGTGGTCGACTACAAGGGCAACACCGTCGGCCACTGTTCTCTCCTCGAGGACATTGGGGAGTCGCCCGAGGAGAAGGAGAAGCGCGAGCAGGCCGAGAGAGACAAGAAGCTGGCCGTGCAGATGTCTGTCTGCATCGAGCAGTGCCTGGACAGCATCCGCCCCATCTGCAAGATGATCACCGAGGTCAGTTCCTACCCCTCTCTTTCCCTCTCCCTTTCTTTTATGTTCTCTTTCTCTTACCCGTTTCCTTTCTAACCCCCCCACCCCCCCAAAAAACCTCTCCCTTCACTAGGCCCCCTTAGAGAGAGAGGGGAGTGTGTGTGTGTGTGTGTGTGTCTTGCCACTAACAACGACGACAGAAAATCGACCGGGCCGAGCGCACACCCGAGGACGAGCGGGACGAGGAGGCGCTCGTCAGGGAGGTGCGCCCCCTGATCGAGGAGGGCGGCCGGATCCTCAACGAGGCCAAGGGCGTCATCAAGGGCCTCGACCCGGACGGCCGCATCTCGGCCAACGCCAAGCACAAGACGGCCGCGCGCGAGGCCACGCCCGAGGAGTACCACCTCGCCGACGTCCTCAAGGACCTCACCGGCGACGTGACGCAGTGCATCGACAATGCCAAGCGCAAGCTCGAGGACATGCCGCACGCCAAGAAGGAGCTGAACCCCCTCTGGGGCCTGCTCAACGAGCCGCTCTTCCAAATCTTGGCGGCCGTCGGCTTGCTTCTCGCCGGCGTGCTGAATCTCGTCGGCAGACTGGTAAAGTTTCCCCTTTCCTCTCTTCCCTTCTCCTTGAAAGGGGCGTATGGAGGATAGTTAAAGTGGGACGCTAACGATTCGAATAGCTGGGTGGGCTTGGACTGGGCGGGATTGTCGACGGCCTGCTCGGCACCCTGGGCCTGAATCGTGTCCTCGAGGGTCTGGGCCTTGGCTCGTTCAGCAAGAGCCTCAAAAAGTGGTAAAAAGGGAGGGCTGATGGGCGGGCGTGTTGGGTGGTTAAGCTACTGTCAGAGCTGTGATCAAACGGAGTTACTGAGAAATAAGGGGCTGGGAGGCAACGACAACTCTTCAGAATGTCTATGGTATGATTGAATAGTCTCGCCGCGTTATTACTTTTCTGGTACCCACATCACACTTGTTTCATGTAGATTGGTGTCTTCATGTTGTTAGGAGGCATTTGGTATGTCTTTAGAATGTCTTCACCTCTCGTAGCCCCTAAACTCAAAAGTATTTCTGGAAGTCAGGAACGCGCAGGACCGCCTCGACAATCTCGTTCTCCACCGTGACCACAAACTCGCAGCCCTCATCGTCGTTGTTGTCGTTGCTGTTGCTTCCAGACACGTGAGGGGGGTAAACCAGAGCGAGGCCCTCGGTCACCGCATCGAAGAAATACCTGTAAGCACATGGCCGAGCAAAGCCAAAATCGGCCTCGCGAACGGCTGCCGAGGGCCAGTCGTTCATGACCAAGGTCAGGGGCGGGAACGAGTTAACCCTCGTGAATAGACAGGTCTTGTCGCGGACCGGAGCCAGCATGGCCAAGGCCTGGTCGAGCGCCGCCTGGTTCATGCTGTTTGTCATGGTCCGCAGTTTGCTCGCCAAAACGGATAGGGGAAAGTCCTCTTCGGACGAGGCAACCTTGGCTGACGGTGAGGGGTCCCGGGAAGCTCGCCGAGGATGCGGCCCAGAACAAGCTACGCTGTTGCCTCGGGGCCACGGGCGGGCCTGTCCGGGGTCGCATGTTGACCGCCTCGAGGAGAAGCGGGGTCTCGTCGGGGGATGCTTTGTAGAGTGCGGCGCGATGCCTTCTCAGAATGCGCTACAAGATGGCCGAAAAGACATCGTAGGACGAGATCCAGGAAACCGTCTGGCCGTGTTCTGCTGCCGGAGTAGCAAGCCTCTTGAGCTCATCAGCCTTGCTCTTGGGCAAGTGGAAGAGGAGCGATGAATGTTCGCGGAGCAGAGGGTTGCGCTCAGGAGGCGTGGGTCCATCGACTTTCGAGTCGGAGGGAAAGTCAGATGCAGTAAACCGAGTAGCATCGAAGTTGGCCCACCCCATCACGTCGTTGGAGTAGTGATGGGTGGCGGCGCAGCGTTAGCGTACTGGGTTCGCCTACCCTGAATAGTTTTCTTTGACAAACCGAAAAGAAAGGCGTCTTTGTGAACCGAAAGATTTGCTGCGGAAAAATTGCCGTCTGCCCAAAGTCCGGGTCTTGGTGCAGCAGGTAAGCCCAGTTGCAACACACGGTCGGATTGTGACCTCGACGGTCCCACCACGGAAACTGCTTATGCCCAATACCGCTTTCCATTAGCGTGAGGAGCACCTCGCTGGTGCGCACCCTCGACGTTGGGACTTCATCACCACGCCTCTTCACTTGTGTGGGGTCCTGTGGTGTTCCATTGCAGGTGGTATGCAACTCGGAGCTCTCGAAATGGCCAACGCCCCGCATACCGTCTGCCCATACTCCGTACCTTTGGTTTGGAAAAGGGTTAGGGTTATGTTTCCACGTGCGCACGCAACAGGACCCGGTTGTTTCGCGTTTTCCCCTTCCCGTTTTGGCAATGCAATGGAATCCAACTCTCCACTCCGTTCGACCCCGACTTGCAAACGGATCCATCAGCGTTCCAATCTCATGCATCGCATGTATCCTGCGGATTGAAATTACTGAATCATACCTGACCCCGACTCGTTCTTTCCACGCCCCAATATCGTCTCAATTGTCATCGGCTCTCAATGCCGCGTCAAACCAAGCGTGCTCGCGATGTCCTCGACGCGACCGAGGACGCGCAGAGCACCCGACCCGCTAAATCGCCCCGCCACCCCTCGCCGTCACACCGTGATCAAGCATCCTCTAGTATAGCGTTGGCGCCGCCAAATGGAGTTTGGCGTGGCTCCACTACCGACGTGCTTGAACCCTCAACGCAGGACCTTACTCAGCGCGACGACGACCCCGAGCGGGAGTTGTACGGCTCCTTTGGTATGTGTAGGGATATTTTGCTGAAAGAGATTCCTTGAGCACTGAAGTCGTGTGCAGACGGAAAGATTGTGGGTGTAAGATACTATGATGGCATGGCTACGGCGGGTGAGGTCGTGGTCTGCAAGAGGGAGCCGTTTAACGAGGTGGGTGTGGCAATGTCTAGCTGTCGACTGTCAACCTTCGCTCAGTGAGCTGACGCTGAAAACGCCAGTACGATTCTAATGCCATCCGGGTCGATAACGTGCTGGGGAGGCAGATCGGGCACATCCCGAGAGCCGTGGCTGCGAAGCTGGCCCCGTACATGGTACGCCTTTAGCCTAATAGACATTCCTCTGTGTTTCGGCAGCTCACGTACCCTCCAGGATAGCGAAGAGATTGCCGTTGAAGCTGTGCTTACTGGCGAGAAAGGCTTCTATGACTGCCCTATTCGCATGTTCCTCTATGGACCCAGCAACCCCTTTGCTCGGGCGAATCTGGAAGAGCGTCTGAAGAGGGACAAGCTTGTCAAGGCCACGCAGCTGAAGCAGACCCGGAAGGAAAACGAGCAGCGACGGAAAGCTATGGGTTTGAAGGGCGGCAGAAGTACTTTCGGATTCCTTGGCGACGAGGAAGAAGAGACGTCTTTGGAACAATTGGCCCAGGCCAGCCAGGCCGTCAACTTTCGTGCAGGAGGGGACATTGCGCAGACATTGGCCATGGACGAAGACCAACTCTCAAGGATGCCCCAAGCAGAACAACCCGAGCAGGTGCGCGCGAAGCTGTTGCCGTACCAGCTGCAGGGGCTCGCTTGGCTCACGGCGAAGGAGAACCCTGCTTACCCTCAGCCGAGCTCCGCAGAGTCTGTTCAGCTTTGGAAGCGCGATGCTAGGGGCCGATACGTTAACATGGCCACCAATTTCACCGTTGCGTCTCCCCCTGCTCTCCTGTCTGGTGGTATTCTGGCAGACGACATGGGCCTCGGGAAAACTCTTCAGGTTATCAGTCTGATCATGACTGGTGGACCAGGGAGTACGCTCATCGTTGCGCCGGTCGGCGTGATGAGCAATTGGGAGCAACAGATCAAGTGTCACGTGCACGAAAAGCACCTGCCCAATGTGCTCATATATCACGGCTCGTCTCGGCAAACTGCCGCCAAGTCGCTGAATGACTTTGGCGTCGTCGTCACGAGCTACGGCACCCTGACCAGCGAGGCAGCTGCCGGTGGTCCCCTGACTA
The DNA here is from genome assembly GCF_042370625.1 of Thermothelomyces heterothallicus. Taxonomy (NCBI): domain Eukaryota; kingdom Fungi; phylum Ascomycota; class Sordariomycetes; order Sordariales; family Chaetomiaceae; genus Thermothelomyces; species Thermothelomyces heterothallicus. The sequence goes on along the minus strand of NW_027192573.1, from coordinate 143,103 downwards.
AGCATAACTGGCGCCGGGTCGTCCTAGATGAAGGCCACACTATCCGTAACGCTAAGACGAAGGCGGCGGAGGCGGCCTGCAAGCTCAACGCACAGTCGAGATGGGTTCTAACGGGAACTCCTATGTAAGTCTTGCAACAAGACCCGGCTTAACCTTTGCCTAACCAACATCGTTCAGCGTCAACAACATCAAGGATCTTCACTCTCTCCTCAAGTTCCTTCGCATCACCGGAGGCATCGAACAGTCCGATGTTTTTACCGCCGTCATTGCACGGCCGCTAGCCTATGGCGACCCCGGCGCCGAAGCCCTTTTGCAGTCTCTCATGAAGGATCTCTGCCTCCGCCGGCGAAAGGACATGAAGTTTGTCGACCTTAAGCTCCCACCCAAGACGGAGTACATACATCGCATTACCTTCTGGGCCGATGAGAGGAAGAAATACGAGGCTTTGCTGTAAGTATCAAGGGCAAGTCAAGCTTTTTTGGATTTTGCTGACTCTGCCCAGTTCCGAAGCCCAGGGCGCTCTACAAGACTATCAAGCAAAGTCTAAGGCGGGCCAGAAGGGCAGGTTTCAAGGAGTCCTTGAAAGGCTTCTCCGTCTTCGTCAGACGTAAGCTTCCCCCTTCCTTCCAATCTTGGGCCGCAGACGCTGACCAACGCAGGTGCAACCATTGGACTCTCTGCAAAGAACGTATTACAGACTTGATGAAGCTTCTCGAGGAGCAGGACATTGTCCCACTCAGTGACGAGAACCGTGCCCTCCTGCAGCAAGCACTTCAGCTCGTCATCGAGAGTCAAGAAGAATGTCCTGTTTGCATGGAGCCTCTGACCGAGCCAGTCATTACTCACTGCAAGCACTTCTTCTGTCGCGCCTGTATCTGCAAAGTGATTGAGATCCAGCACAAATGTCCAATGTGCCGCGCGGGGCTTGCCGAGGATAAGCTGGTCGAGCCAGCACCCGAGCACTCGGCCGATGAGGATGCCGGGCTCGACACGGAGACAAAGAGCTCCAAGACGGAGGCACTCCTCAAGATTCTGCAGGCCACCCTGAAGAACCATGGCTCCAAAGTGGTCATCTTCTCGCAATGGACTTCATTCCTGACCGTCATCCAGCGCCAACTGGATGAGGCAGGGTACACATATGCCCGCATTGACGGAAGCATGAACACGTCTCAGCGAGATGCTGCTATTCGTGCTCTCGACAACGATCCATCTACTCGCATCATGCTGGCCAGCCTCAGCGTGTGCAGTGTTGGCTTGAACCTGGTCTCGGCGGACACTGTCGTCCTTGCTGACAGTTGGTGGGCCCCGGCCATCGAAGACCAGGCCGTCGACCGCGTCCACCGTTTGGGCCAGACCAGGCCGACCACCGTCTGGCGGCTTGTCATGGAGGGCACCGTCGAAGAGCGAGTGCTCGACATCCAAGCAGAAAAGAGGGAGCTTGTCAACAAGGCTTTCCAGGAAAAGCAGGGCAAGCAGAAGAAGACCAAGGAGACGCGGATGGCGGACATCCTCAAACTACTTGCATAAAGTCTGGCACACTTTCGACGTAAGTCAAAGGGGACAGCCTCGGTGCCGATGTCATTTCGCATGTGTTAGGTGGTGGAGCTTCGCTGTCTACCGGATATTGAGGGAATATCCGACAGTTTATTCGCAAGATGTGAGCTCGGGAACTGAAGATCGCCCTTTTTTTCTTTCTCCCGTAGCAGAGCTTTGATAATGCACGCTTTAATAATTAATAATACACGCTATCGAGTTGACGATCCAGCCGCTTTCTAAATTAAGAATACTGCCGTAGAGAACAAGAGCAAACGAAGTTGAAGGATTGAAAAGCAGAGCGTAAAGTAACATCAGGGCGTGTCTCGTTAGAGAATGGAGTGGATCGGCGGCCAGGCCGTCCATCATCAGCTAAGACACCAGTCTCGAATCCCCCTCAAGCACCACTACTCAGCAGATGCCAGTCGCCGCCAACGCGCCTCACGGCGCCGGGCCCTCTCGGAGTTTGGTTGGGAAGTCTTGGCCGCACCAGGAGCAGCAAAAGTCGGAGTCGACGCTGCCCCAGCCCCGGCCTCATCATTATCATCATCACCATCATCATCACCATTATCATCACCACCACCTCCGCCATGATTCCCGCTCTCTCCCGCATTGACCGCCGGGGGCAGCTTTCCCCCCGGAATAGGCTCATCGATCCCCTCGCCGAGCTCCTTCCCGAGCTGCGGGGGGCCGTTGAAATCCCCGGCTTCGCACTTCTGCGAGACGACGGTGCACACCTGCTCCTCCCAGACCTTGCACCCCTTGCTGCCCGAGGGGGGTGCACTGGTGTAGCACGCATCCAGCTGCTTGTTGCAGTCCTCGGCGGCGGCCCAACAGCCGGCCTCGTCGGTGTACGGCGGCAGGGCAGCGGCGCACCAGTTCGCGTTCTTGACGAGGCAGTCGGCTGGAACGAGGCCGTCGGCCTGCTTGTCGTCGGGGGTTTGCTGGCGCCCGGCTCCCTTGTTTTCGCTGCTTCCGGAGGAGGAGGAGGAGGAGGTAGTGGTGGTGGTGGTAGTGGTAGGGAAGTAAACCTCGGGGCCGGGCGGCTTGTAGGTGGATGCGTCGCCCGTGTAGACGTTGAAGGTCAGGCCCGGGTCGGCCGGGTCGCTGATGTGGCCGGGGATGGAGACCGTCTTGTCCGAGGGGATGGGTGAGTCCGAGGTGCCCTCGACGTAGAGCTGTGCGCAGCCGACGTAGAACTGGGGCTCTGGCTTGTCATTGGTAACGTTTTGGAGCGTGATGATCTCCTGGCGGGCGAGGTAGTAGCCGGTTGGTAAGCCGGAGGGAAGGTTGACGCTCAGGAGGCCGTTGTTGTCGATGAGGTTCTCGGTGGCCCACTTCTTGGCCGCCAAGTCGTAGCCTTGTTCCCAAATCTTGAACCAGCCCGGGCCAGCGGCCGCGTCAGATTTCATGTCGGAAACCTTCTTGAGGTAGATGGCCATGACGCCAAGGTGGGATGGATCGATCGATCCGGGCTGCGAAGCATCGGCCCACATGCGAAACTCGAGAGTCAACTTGGCACCAGCTGGGGCCGGACACGTAAATGCCACGGGTTCTTGACCATCCCGACCTAATATTGTGGTTAGATACATGAAACACTCCCAACGGGGTCAAAGACTTGTCAACGTACCACAGGCCATGTCTTCGGAGTCGAGACCGCCTGCGAGAGGATGGGTGGCGACGTTGCCCTTCTTCGCCATGCGAATGCAGGACCCATCACCTTGGTTGACATCGTTGACGAAGAGGGTCGTGAAGGTAGTGTGTGCAGACGAGAGGGGGACAAGCACGCTCGCCAGCCCAAGCGTGAAAAGAAGGGAGGGATGCATCATCAACAACAAAGGCCAGTCCTTGCAGAGAGAAATGGGGGGAGAAGACACAGTTTGGAAAGGGATTTCTGAAATTGAAGCGAATATAGCGTCGTCCACCAGGGAAGAACTTATTTCTTACCGCCTGAGAGAAAGAGAAACGAGTCAATGGGGTTTTGGAAGGATTCCCACCGTGATAGTCAAAGGAGTGGCCAGCATTTAAATGAGATGAAACTTTGAGGGACACCAGTGGAGTCTGGTGAGGCCAAATGAGTCCCAACGAGCGAAACGGAGAGCCGAGCTCGACTTGAGTACGAGAAGATCGACGAGTCCGAAGGAGGCCCTAAAAATGGCCGGTGCCATGGAAGGGAAACCAACTCAGACCCCGGGTAAGGAAGAAGGAAAGGAAGGCTCGCGACTTGAGAAAACACACAACAGAACAACCGGCAACCAGGACGCCCCAACTAAACCAAAATGAGCTGAGCACAAAAGACCAGAAGCGTCACCGGCTGCCGCCGAATAGTGATATTCGGATGTTGAGCTGCGCCGCTGCGGTTTGAAAGGGAGAATTCTCCGCCACTTGCATCTCACGTATGACAGGGCGGCTCGCCATCACCCGGCGAGCGAGCCCTTCCCCTTTGGCCGCCTGGGAAGGCCACCTCCCCGCGGGTCCCCGCGGGGGGGGGGGGGGGGGGGGGGAATGAATAAATAAAACCAAGGTGTTCGATATGAATAACTGCATGGGTCACACCAAAAGGCTCAGAGAAGTCGACGGCTGGCCGATACGGTGCTGCCTCACCGCGCGCCAAACTGCGATAAATAGGCAGTTAAAGGGCCAATCAGTGGCGTTGCGCTTGTCAACATCTTGAGGTTATCTGCAACATGTGTCTGCCTATTGAAGAGCTTGTTCTTTGAAACATCTAACAGGGAGTTAACTTAGCTGTATAGCTGTGCGACATCACCGTAGTTGGTTGAGGCACTGGACATGGAAGGTGTCACAAATCGGTCGTTATGTCGTCCGGGGTTCCGAAGCGAAGCCGTTACCACTGCTGCGGTCGTCCGGGTTGAAGACAGCCGAGTGCCAAAAATCCCGGGTCGGTCATTTGGAATGCGGGTTGAGGTAAATTTGCCGTTCTAGGCACCGCGACGCAGGTGTCAGAGCAATCAGCAATGGCCCCTTCCCGATCGATGTTGACCAATCCACCACCCAACCTTCTGCGCACGCGTGTTCCAAGAGGACTGTAACGGTTTAATAGTTGTGCCAGTTACAGACATTGTCTGGTTCCTCTCAAGCCCTGCAGCGCATCTTCCTACCAACAGGTTCAAGTCAAACGAGAGAAGGCAGGAGTGGAGAGGAATCTATTCCTTCTGTCCCTGACCCCAGGCTGGGGGATGCATCTGAACCATCCAATAGCCGAGAAGCCACCAAGATCACCAGTATTACGCCGCTCAGACTCAGCTGTTCACCATTCGCCAATCGGTATGTCGTACAGGTTTGCTATATTTGATACATTATATAGTACACGTTCGTCGCTTCGTGGGTATCTATTTTCGGGTTCTTTTTCCGATTACTCGGTGATCTTGGCCAGGATCCTGCAACATGTTACGTCAGTATACCTCCAGCTTGACCCTAATACCAATCATCCAGGCAGAGACTTACTCGCTGTCCCGGAAAAGGTGGTATTCCTCGTCTCCAACCTTGACAGGCGAACCACCGTACTGCGCTCCCCGTCAGCATCCCATGTCTTGCAAAGATCCCAACGCCTTCAAGGCATCCAATCTGCCCAGCCACGGCAACATACCTGAGGAATCAACACCCTGTCGCCGGCAGCGACACCCATGGGAACGCGCTTGCCATCCTTGTCAAGGGCGCCGGGGCCAACAGCGAGGACCTTGGCCTCGTTGAGCTCCTTGACGCTCGATTCGGGGAGGTAGATGCCGCTTGCCGTCTTCGCCTCGGCCTTGATGCGCTGCACGAGCACGCGGTCAAGGAGCGGGACGAGCGACTTGATAGAGCGAAGCGAGGTTGCCTGTGAAAGTTACAAGGTCAGTATGGCGATTGGCGGTCTAAAGGAACAAAGTCTCAGAGCCATTGATGCCGCTCCCGAAGCTCTGGGGCCGCCGAGTCAGACTCTCTCCCGAGAGCTCCGCGTGGCACCAGCGAGCTGTTCAGGAAAGAAGTCCGCTCACCATTATGAAGTATCGCGCGTAATAATTAGCTTGCTAAGCGGTGGGATTCGAATGCGTCGGTGGAGAGAATTGGACAGGTCTCGGTCTTGAAGAAGAAAATCGGGGAAAGATGCGGCAAAGGAGGAAGCTCCGTTTTCAATCGGCAAAGAAAGCGGATCACGGTCTCGAGCTTCCAGGAACATCTAGAATGTCGCCCAAATTTTTATTGGGTCCATCAAGCTGACAGACCAATCAGCAGTTGGAGCATCTCTTCCCCACACCGCGAGTGTTTTGCAAGATGCCATTGGCGATGCGGAAAGCCGACTGGACCGCTCCACTGCTGTCATCCATAAGCCATGAAGCCGGTTATGATTGGCTCCCGCAATTCAACTTGGAACAGAGCCCACACATCACAACACGGCTACCGCCACTTCTTCGATGATGACTATTCCGCATCAAGATGTTCTTGTACCTAGAGCCAGTGTTTGGAGGTCTGCGTTTTGGAAATACAGCCGAATCAATTTCTCAACCGAAGGGAAGAGAAGCCGTAGTTTCTTGATCATAAGCTGATCTGCTCTCCGCTGCCCAGACATAGCAGTCGACACCGTCTCCAAGCTGTTATAATTAGCCATAACAAAGACACCAACCGTCTTGGACCAAATCAGGAAATGTGTTTAATGCGAACTGAGAGGCACAAGGAGCAGTTCTATCCATTCGCTGTACTCTACTCCGTATCAGCTTTCATAATACTTCGAGGTTTCCCTACCTCGGGCTCGTTGGCATGCCACTATCACCAGTCCTTATCCGCATATTTCAGAAGCCTCTTGAAATACCGAATGGAGGATGATCCGAATCTATGTATGCACCCGCTCAAAAACTCCAGCCCAGCCGCCCAGAGATACCCAACGCTTCAACCAACCCGTAACCTTGAAAGAATCTAAATCCATGAACGAGATAATGAAATCGAAAAGGTTTGTCACTCTTCTGCCTCCTCTGCAGACTCCCACATCCCGAGTTCAGCGTCGCTCTAGGACTTTGCAGGTGTCGCAGGAGGCTCCAGTACGTGCGTGTGGTCGTCGGCGTTGAACACCTCTCCCCCTCCCTGTCGGCAAATGACCGTGTTGGCCACCCACGGATCATCCAAGATCTCGTCCATGGTCGCTCGTTTCTTGGGATCTAATTCTAGCATGCGCCCAATGACGTGCCGGCTCTCTCTAGGAAGTAACCTGAGGATGCGCCAGGGGCCGCGAATCACCTCCTTCTTTTCGGATGGTTGGTTCTGAGAGTTGCCGTCCTTGCCGGTGGTGGTTGCTGTTGTAGAAGGCTGCTCAGCCTTTCTCGGCTCGTCGTGCTTCACTGCTACATTAGCTTCGTCGCGGAGAGCTTGCGGGTCGAAATCCCGCGCGGGTATTTCGTTCAACGCCGTCTCGGAACGGGCAGGCGGAAGCAGAAGCTTCTTGGGGTCGTGCCCCGGCGTTGGGTCTGCGGCGAACAGTTTGAAGGAGTTGTCGGATAGCCTAGGCAACTTCCATGGGAACCTTCGAAGCGTCATGCAACAGTAGATGATGGCCAATGACCAGATATCGACCGCCTGCGGATCGTACTTCTTCTCGTCGTACACCTCGGGCGCGAGATACGGGTCAGAGCCAACGATACCTGCACCGTTCCATTAGCTCTATGCTGCCATGGCGTCTCCACAGAGTGTTTGGACTGACCAGATGCTAGAACAATGCCAGACTCGAAGGGGTATTTGAACACGTGGGCACTACCAAAATCGATGATCTTCATGATACCGCGTTCGCTAACCACCACATTGTCGAGCTTAAGATCGCGGTGCGCCAGGCCCATGCTGTGGAGGTAAGTTACACCGCTGAGGATCTGTAAAAAGCAGCAGCTGATCTCCTCCCTAGACATCTTGCCCGTCATAACAATGGCGAACAAATCATAGGGAGCATACTCCATCACTTCGTACCATTTCCCCTTCTCTTGGACTATATCAAGTGTTTCGATGATGTTGCCATGGTGAAGTGAAGAGCCCATGCAGTACTCGGCCGTCAATTTCTTCACATACTCGCGCTCTGTCTCGTATGAGTGCCGAGGCCGAAATTCCTTAACGGCGAAGATCACACCGTCTTCCGCGCGCTTCATAAGCCTCACCGAACCGCCAGCGCCGGCACCCAGCACTTTTCCAAGCTTTCCGTACTTGGATGAGAGACCATGATCGTCACCGAAGGGGATCTGCGCCGATTTGGAACTTGGTGGGGTCTTGGCACCGGATCGAACAGACGACGCTGGTGATGCCGTCCGCTTCGCCTTGTGGCTGGGACTCAGCTTGAAAAACCGTTTTAGGTCGGCCATCGAGCTGTTCCTGCTATGGGCAATGCCCTCGTCCGACTGTCGTTTGTCTCCTAGCATTCTTGGTAGACTGAGTGTTGAGGAGCTAGGGGAAGAACCTGGTTTCTTCTTCTTGGAGAAGACGAAACGGGATTCAATGCCTTTTTGTGCCTGTCGCTTGCTCGCGGCGTATGGGTCATCCAACTCTCCCGGCGGCGGGGCTTGGCGGGAATAGAATAGCGAAGCAGCTGCCGCCCGCGCAGGACTACTATCGCGGGACGGTGGAGCCGAAGTTGCAGGAGAGCTGGGGCCGCTTCCGGCGCCAACAGAAAACAAGCCCTTACGATGGCCTCCAAGAGTTGTCTGGGTGTTTTCTCTTCCGTCAGAAGTCGCCGGTCGTCGTGAAGCTCTTTCATGCTCTGTCATGGCCTGGTGAGGAACCGATAAGCGGGAAGAACCTGGCGACGGCGGCTCAAGGGCCGAGTCCTGAGGAGTGATTATATCGGGGCCCCGGCCCAGCCGCTCAGGTCTGCCCGAAGGCTCTCGTTTCGATCCCCCTTCAGCGGTGTCCGTCCGGGCTGGCGTGAGCGGCGGCGAATGTACGTCAGGACTTCGATGGCTGGCGCTTAGGTGCGGCGAGCCATGTGTCGTCGAGCCTTGGGTAGGTTGGCGACTTGGTTCTCTAGACTCTTCATCGTGGGACGCCGTCTAGACACAAAAATTAGTCAATGCAACATGGACTTCGGCAGGAAGCAGAACACCCCTCCCCTCCTTTTGCGGCAGTTTAGAATTGTCACTTTCCATCAACTGACATGGCTGCGAGACAATTTTCGGCGCTCTTCAAACCATACAGAAAAAAGACCCAACCTCCTCGCCACCTACAGAAGACCTAAGAGCAGAAGTGAAGGCAATACGTACCCTGGACGGAGGCAGCGAAACTGGTTCGTACGAGAAGATGTTCATCCTGCGCTCCTGAAGCGGACAAACCCTCAATCTGTTGGAAAGCTTTCGGATATCCTCAGGTGTCACTTCGCTAGGACTCCCAAGGGTGGCACCGCCGGCCAGCGGAAAAGTCGTTGAAGTGGCATTGTCGGGAGCGATTTCTTCAATGGTTGACTTAAACCGAACCTGCGATTGTTGGTTGTGTTGATTGTCTGCTGCAATTTGGGCGGAATCTAGATGTTGACGGTCCAGTTTAGCAACAAGATTTGCGATTGCTTCAGCAGGCAAGCCCACCGCAGAGCCTTCGGCCTTCGGTTTGCGACCGGCCGAGGTTGTAGTGAGGGGCAGAACTTTTTCTTCCTTACCTTTGTTTTGAGACTCCCGATCTTGGGGATGTGTCGCCATGGTTGGTATCCGCGAAGAGACGTAGGTTACGTGGTTTTAGGTGCGCCTGCGCATATAGAACGGTGAAGACGGAGTGCAGGCAGAACCGTGTAAGAGGATGAAAACCGCGAGAAGCATGCCGACAAAAGATGACGGCTGCACTTTGACCGCGAAGTGTGTTGCGCCTAGTGGGGCTCAGCTACTTTGCAGGTACACCCCAGTACATACATATATACCTTACATCATGCAGGTCGTTAGTGGGCTGAATGTTGGCCTAATCTGTGGGAGGCGCAGGGTAAATTTAGATCCATGTAAGAGCAAACAGAAAAAAAATGAGCCGAGTAGAACGCAAGACTATGAATGATGAGGAAGACTACAGTTAGAAATCTGCTCAAGTCTTTCCCTGGGATCGACGGACGTCGAAGTGGTCTCATCCCAATCAAGCGTGGGCGGTCGATGGCCGCAGTGTATGTAATCCGTACATACTGCCAGCGTATGTATGTATGTACTCCACATAGTTACATCGAGTACTCCGTATCCGCAGTGAGAGCCTGCTACGGTTGACCCAAGCGCGCTTTCGTCAGCAGCGCTGGGAATGCCCGGTACGGTTATTTCCGGAATCCAAAAGACCTGGGAACGAGTCCCTGTCCGACTGACATACATGCATTTTCATAAGTTTGTTTTATTCGTAACGGCTCGCGGGAAATCGTTCAAGCAGCGGGTGTACTTTGAAAAAAGATAACATTGAAGGGAGGGGCTTTCGGGAGGGTCAGTCCATGTTGTCCGAGGATCCCGAAACAGGCAAAGGGCAGCACTGGTTGGTTCAATTAGTTATCGCAGCAAAGCATCTCCTGCCAATTTCGTGCGCCTACCTTGTCCATTGGCTCAATCGCTATCAGGAATCTGGCGTAACAAGGCGGGCAACTTGGTCCTCCAGCTGCCGACGTCGGTCCCTGCAGTTTCGAGACAAGGCACCATAGTAATGCAGGTATATAATCTGTACAACCGGGAGTGTATATAGGAGTTACAATGATAAGACCGCCCTTAGTGTATGCACTTAATTCCGCGTTCGGTCTGTGGCAGACCTCTCAAGCCCGGACCAACCGGAGTGTACAACCTCTCCGCAAGCCCCCCATACCTCCAAGTAAGGACCGGCGCGGCCGGCACCGCCGGCCGTGCTCGCGCCAACATTCGGGATATCTCTCGAGTCTCCGACTTGCAAACTCGTACATGCATATGTCTTCCGTCTATGCTTCTTGGACCAGGACGATTATGATCACGAATAAACTACTAGACACCGTGAAACGCGTCGACATCGACATAGCATTCAAGATGGGTCCGTCATTGTTGGATGCTTATGGTACAGATTAGTGTACAGACGTAAGAGAAATGTTGCCCTCTCCATGCTCATATAGCCAGGGAATGTGCCCGGCCCAGCCCGCTCCGAAAACAACCATAACGCCCTATGCTCCTGGATCCGAGTACGGTATTGTACGCCAACGGTCCTTCAGGGGACAACCGCAATCCCCATGGACTTTGCCTGGTAGATGATGGACCGGCAGAGTCCTTCGAGCGACAAGCCTGAAAGGCGAAGCTCGGACTGCTTAATCTTCGCGATTTCATAAACGTGCTTGAGGCTGACAGTCCCCACGATTTCTTTGCCCGGATTGCTGGCCCCTTTCCTCTTGCCTTTCTTTCCCGGTGGTACCTCGGCCGCGTTCAGCAGAAGCCATGATGTCTGTGGTGTCCGAATCTCAAAATGGAACGTCCTGTCTGGCCTGACCGTCACGCGGACGGGCATCGGAGTGCCGGGAATAATGTGCTGAGTTCGGGCATTGAATTCCTGCGAGCGCATATCAGCGTACTGCTTCCAAATTTCTTCGAAAGTTCGCGTCACTCACCTTGCAAAAGTCCATTGATTTAATGCCCTTGCTACCCAGCGCCGGTCCGACTGGAGGACTCGGGCTGGCTTGGCCGGCGCCGACGATAATCTTGACAACTTGATCAACACCGCCAACGGCGGACCGTGCCTTGGACATTCTGGAGAGCTAGTCACTGCGAAACCCCGAGAAGTCGGTCGATCGAGGGAACGAGGTATAGAGAGGAAATTGGCCGCGCGTTGCTGGCTCGGGATAGCGCCGGAGTCGAGTACCTAATCTCGGCCTTCGACAATCGGAGGGCAACGACGCGAAGCTCTCGAAAATTTCGGAGCTTTTGCTGGAAGGCCGACACCAGCCACTCCTTGTCACCAGCAGAGCGGTAGGTTTTAGCCACAACGTGGAGCGCTCTTGGTCACCATGACCCCTGCACCTGGCACGTGCACTGCGCTGACTGACAATTGCTGTGACGTCCACAGCAGTGTACCCAACCAGGGTCCCTTTATTAGCGTCAAGGTCCTCCCGCCTTTGGGCAGCGTTTATTCGAGGGGTCCTCGACGGCGGTGAATGGCGGTCCGAACCTCGAATTACAACCTTTATTCATTGCGCAAATTATCGTGGATTAGCCCTCCTTTTTTCCCAAACCTCAACTAGTTCCCCGAAACCGGAATTCGCAAGACAAACATCATGTTTAAGTGGGCTCAACAACAGTAAGTCCCCCCGCCAAAACGCCCTGAACCCCACCATCGGTGCCCTGACTGAGGTTGTGTCGCAACAGGCTTGCCAATGTCGCCGGCACGCAGGAGCCCATCTACGGTCCCTCCGCCATCAAGTCGGTCGCCGAAGAGGCTGAGACAACGCCCTACACTGAGCTCACCAGGGACGATTTAAAATGGCGGGCTATGGAGTCGACATGCGTCGAAACGCAGACCTTCTACTTCACGTCCGACAGTGGGCAGCTCGCCTTTGCCCAAGTCATCTATAGTAACGTGGCGTAAGCTGCTCTTCCCCCTGGCTTGGGGCTACATTCGCTGACCCTCTCGTAGCGGCATCCGCACTACCTGCCAGTTCAACTGCAAGGTCTTCAGCCTCGACGGCTCGAAGCCCCACTTGTGGTCCTCGACACCATTGAGTAATCACGGCTTTAGCGAAGACTATACCGCGTTTTACGCCGATGACTGCGCCGTCGAGCTCTCCGAGGATGGAACCACGTACACGATCAAGTCGCTGAATGACGAGCAGGCCATCGTTAACCTGACAGTCAAGCGGACGGCTCCGGGTTTCAAGGCTGGAAAGACTGGCACCACACTGTTTGGCACCGACCTTTCCAACCCTTGGGGGTCCATGCGCCACGTCTTTTGGCCGAGGTGCACTGCGGAGGGCACTATCATGACCAAGGACGGCCCCATCGACTTCAAGGGCAGGGCTTTCTTGTCTCATGCGCTGCAGGGCATGAAGCCCCATCATGCCGCGGCAAAGTGGAACTTTTGCAACTTCCAGGGACCAACTTATTCCGCCATTCTCATGCAGTTCACCACTCCGCCGTCGTACGGCTCGACCGTGGTGAGCGTAGGTGTTATTGCTAAGGATGGCGAGATCGTTGTCGGCGGTTGCAAGAGCGACGTCACGCATATCCAGACCAACAGCGACAGTGAGAATGACTGGCCGGAGCCGACGACCATTAAGTACACATGGGCTGGGATGACCAAGGATGGAAAACCGGTGGAAGCCTTCATTGAGGGCGGTCTCGAAGATCGCCTAGACAGGATAGACGTCATGGCTGAGGTGCCTGGTTTCGTAAAGAAGATCGTGGCTGGAGCCGCAGGAACGAAACCGTACATCTACCAGGTTCGTGTCCCCGTGTCTCTTGTTGATCGTATCGCTGACACCGTACAGTACTCCCCGCAAAAGACAAAGCTCTCCCTGAAGCTCAAGATCGGAGACGAGGAGGTCACCGAGGAGGGCTTCGTCTTTGCCGAGGCGACCTTTATTTCAGAATAGACGGCGGCCCTCGGCTAGCTACCAGGGCTTTGGGTACGTATACCCTGGGAAGCAATTGTCAGGATCGGCGTTGGGGTGGTTTCTAGAAGCTGGACACTCGCTCTACATAATACACGACCTACAGAGACTGGGGTACAAGACACAGGACTTGGCCTAGATTTGCGGGATGTTGCGTCGATATCGCGTACCTTAATGATGAACAAACCCCTATACGCAGGGCAGGCGCGTGACTGTTTCACCACTATCGTTGTCGGTGACCGAGTACTCATCTGGAGCGGCGAGTTCCTTGCTTCCTGGATGCAAGCTCTCTCTGATCAATCCGAACGACTCCGACACAATGAAAAGATAAAGAAGGAAGTGCTGGGGTTTCGCTCTTAATCGGCCTCAGTGTTAAAAATGGTAAAGCTTCAAAAGCCCAATATGGGCACGACCTCCCTCACGATTCTGGATGTTCTTTGACCTGGCGAGAGCGGCCAGCCATGCTCCACTTTCCCTTTGTGGATGTAAGGCGTTTCCAGGCCGCTGAGGTAACCCCAACCATCCGCAACTTTTATCGCAGCACATCTGGATCTACTCTTCAAACTGCCAACATTAAGCCCAAGGCCGCAATAAGCAGAAATGCCGCCTACCATCCCTCAGCGCGGCGGGCCAAGCGGCCTTAAGCGAACGGGAATCGCGGGGAAGACCGTCTTAAAATCAGGCGCGAAGCGTCATCGGTATGTGCTTCGTCATCCGAGTCTGGCTGTGTCTCACAGTTTCGTCTGGGATCAGTCCTCTGATGTACTGTACATGTCTGCCCAACGAACAGAAAAATCATCGTGGACTGCATTCGCGGTATCACCAAGCCCGCCATCAGGTACGCATGGAACTGCTGCACGGCTCTTCAAGTCCTATAGTCAGCGCCTACTCTCGACCAACTCATTCCCGATTTCTTTATTTCTTGCAGGCATCTACATTGCCCCCGTTTACTTTGTGGTTGAGCTCTGGTTTTCGCTTTGATGAGCGCGACCGCGCCGCTCAAGTATTCCCTCATGTAGTACTTCAGGCTGCGGGATCTCTAGGCATCTCAGGTCTATGAGGTAAGAGCTAACAAGAGCAGGCGCCTTGCTCGGCGAGGTGGCGTCAAGAGAATATCCGGTGACATCTACGACGAAGCGCGGCACGCCCTCAAAGCTTTTCTCACCACGGTATGTGTCAGCCAGCTACCCGGACCGTGTCCATTCGCCCGGTCCTAACAGGTCGATAGGTCTTACGCGATGTTGTCACGTACACCGAATACAGAAATGCCAAAACCGTAACGGCAAACGACGTTAGTTGGGTTAAGCGATGAGCTACGCGCCTCCCATCACTGATGAAACTTCAGGTTATCTTCGCTCTCCGCCGAATTGGTCGCCCGATTTACGGATTCGATCCCGACACTCAGAGCGCCAATCCTAGAAGAGCTCTGGGGAACTTAGCTCAGAACGATTGATTCGCTAATACCAGGTATGGCTCGGTTGTTTGTTGTTTCTTGTTGTCTCTGGGATCTGGGCTGGTTTGGGGGATAGATGTGTTCGGTCAATGATACCAGCACCTGTTGGCTGTCTTATATTTGGTAGTGGTGAAGTGATGATTATGTCTCGTTGCTTACGGTTCAGGTTGTATGTCGGTTAAGCAAGGGACCATCCGTGCGCCGAGCAGGCTCTGAAACATGAACTTGACGATACAGACTCTGTTGCGGTTCGTGACTATCTCCCGTATCTGGCCGCAACCCTCTTATGCCAAAAGGCCCGGTTACTGAAGCAAAAAGTAAAGGTATCGTTTAGCGAATGTCTATGTGGTATCATTTCCCGAAAACAGACCGGCACCCGTTGCCCGCTGCGCCGTCCGTAACCCACCAACGCCGTGTCGCCCGAATCCTATCAGAAAGTGAAACCAAGCCAGACGCGATAAAAACCATTCAGCCATATCACCGTATGAATTCCATGTGCCTCCGCCAAAAACAAATGGGATTCGTGGGCATCCAAAACGACTTGCCTAGGCTCATCTTCTCCGCCCATCCCACTCGGCCAAGATCTTCTCCAGAGCCCGCGCGGCCTGCATCTCGCTCTTCCTAAACGGCCTGTTAAACATCTCCGGCAGCACCATGACACTATTGGCATGCTCCTTGGCGAAGCCGACCTCGGCATCCTTGCCGCACCGCTCACGTGTGATGCGCACCGCTTCGTGGAGCAGGTCCGCGCCCAAGCCTCTGCGCCGGTACCGCAGCTGCGTGGTCCACGCGCGGATCACGCCCCGCCCGCCCTTGAGCTTGAAGCTGTTTTGCCGGCTGTGCGCCTTCCTCCGGCTGCTTCCGCCGTGGCCGCCGTGGCCGCCGTGGCAGCCGTCCGGCCAGGAGGAACCAGGGCGTTCCAGTCGGAGCACCAGCGCGCCGACAATGTCGGATCCGTGACGCACGCCGAGGACAATATCTTCTTCGTCCCCGCCCCGGCTCGCGGCGAGGTAGTCCCACGAAATCCCTTTCGCCGCGCGTAGATAGCCCGATGCGAGGAGGCGGATGACCATCAGGTAGGTCACGACGGCGCTGCCGGCGAGCACGGCGACAGTGCCGAGGTCGCCCTGCGCGTTCTCGGACCAAGCATAGCGGTAGATGACCGCGAGAACGCCCAGTATGGCGGCAAGTGGCAGGGGGTGCAATGCGAGGTGTGACGTGGCCCGCTGGTGCTGCTGGGCGATGCTGTCGGCGATCAGCTTGAGGGCGGCCGCTTTGTCCTCCCGGGCGGTCAAGATCTCGAGAGAGAGCGGGGGAATGTCATCGTTGTGAGCAGTTCCAGGCCGGCTGGCCGGGAGGGAAGACGGGAAGACGGGCGGGAGTGTGTGCCATTGTGGCCCGAGAGTCGGTGTCGGCGCATTAGAGGGCACTGTCGTGTCCAAGAGGACAAGGTTGGCGCGGAGGAAGGTCAAGAAAGCTAGGCCATGTTACGTCAACAGCCGCTTTGGAGTTTAAAGCTAGCTCGATGTAACTTGAGGTAACGGTCGGTTGTTGCATTAAATTGCCCCGCAACCCTCTTGTTCAGAAGCTTCGACCCTTTAGACATGTACCGTGCATGTACAGGGACAAACAAATAAGGCAAGGAATTGAGGAGAGAATAACGATGAATGAGAACAATACTTACCAGCACTGGTTTTCAGGCCGGGCACCGCCGCCGTTACGATCTTGGTCGCAAGGCTGCTGGGCTGACAAGTGCTCAAGTCGAGCTCGGTGATGGCCCCCGCGTGCCTCGAGCTGGCCATGGTACAAAGTCTTCACAGGCTTGAGCCGGATTTAGAAGAAAGAAAAAAAAGCCGGGGGGGGGGGGGGGGGGGGGGGGGGGGGGGGGGGGGGGGGGGGGGGGGGGGGGGGGGGGCAAGCGCTGCCTAGCGACGATGTAGAACTGGTCGCGACTCGCCGAGGTGCAGTATCACCAACCTGGATTGGCTTTCTCATCCCCCACGCCCGGTGCTGAGAAATCGACAGCTCTGCTGGCAGCTCGGGGACTGCGAGGCAGGATGCGGGCAATGTTTGAGGAGCGGACACTCTGGGCTGCGGAAAGCGGAGGCAGTGGAAGATAGGGCTACCAGCGCTAAGGCACCTACATTGGGAGAGACGCCCTTATAACAGTGGATGATAAGCGACCCTACTTGAAGTATGACGACAGCGCCGTCTGTGATGTCGCACGAAGGAGCCGTTCACAGCTCGCAATAGATAGCAGCCGCTGCAGATCCTATATAGTCTGCAACACATCGGTCCCCTCAAACGCTCAGACAAACCGTCTTGGGCTGCGGGGTTCGCTCTCATCGATGGTCGGCTGTGAGGGACCAAGGGACGCCCTGATAAGGTCGATGCAAGAACCGATTCTCTGGTTGGGATGGCGGAGCCAATGGGCGCGTCGATGCAGCGCGAGGTCTGCGTAAACCCGATCACCAACCAACCCACCATCGTCGCAGCCCCTCTCGCTTTTGAAACGGCTCCCAAGCCACTTAAACCCGCTAGAGCACTCTCTCAAACCAGCGCGGTGGGTCTAGCCTACATACGATACACCCCCACCCCCAAACAACCGTGACAGGATACACGACTCCCACAACACAATGGATAGGATGCACGATGTATGAACCGAGTACGGATGGCACACAAGAAATGCAATGTTACCCTTCTCGGCGGAAGCACACGGGCTTTAGGGAGCTGCGGGAAAAGAGAAACAAACAGGCATCCTCGCAGCAGAGCTTTTGAAGTCGACCGATAAAGCCGCCTTTTGCAGCCTCTCTCTCGTCGTCACCGCCCTCCTCGAGTTCAGGCAGTTTGCCGCTTTGCCTCGTGCATACATAGCACCCGGCATTTTCCTGAGCATGGGATTTTGGAATGAAGACCAGGACATCAATCTGCGTCGGGCGAGGCAACGCCGAAGAGCTGTTGTATTCGGACACTCGTATACTGACCCTAAATGTGTATGTATGCATGCACAGTACAATAAAATATTCGAAATGGGGAAAAAGTAGCCAATGCATACATACGTACGAAGGAATGCGTTGAGCATTCGACACTAGTTCTAACCTTCAAAAAACCGTCATTCGAATCTGGACCTGGCTTGTCAGTTATGGTGTTAGACTGAGTGCCAGGTGAGTCGATTACCAATTAGCACTAACAAAGGGAGTGCTTTAAAACCCTTCCAGGCTGCTCCCGACATCCTGATTCCGGGGCTGCTGCAGGAATCGACACGGGGAAGAAGCAGCATTGTTTTAGAATGTAGACGTCAAGCGGGTCCGGAAAGTACTTGTATGGAAAGTAGGTACCTCCGTACTGTATGTCCATCCGTACTTGAGGAAACGCCGAGGTAACATGGAGGTAGAAGAAACCACGAGGGACTACGGAATATGGGTTACACCTGCTCAAACCCACTGCACCTCTTCTCTGGGGATTTTCCAACGCTTCCCCTGCTTGAATGCACAGACAGCTGTGTCTTTGGTACCCTTTACTAAAGACCACAGCCAAGCGGGAGAAAACGGGGACGATGAGCAATGGCAGTTGAGTCACGCTCGGGAGATTCCGGCCTGCTGCGACAGAAGCAATCAGCTGAGCTGCTCAATCCTGAACTTTCAGTAACATAGCTGCCAACTATCTGAGTTACAGCGGTCCGAAGCGCTCCGAGTCCCTTGTCACTTGCTTTTTCGCTTAGTTTATTCCTTGGACCAGCTCTTGTCAAAGACCGCAAATGCTTTCGGGAGAAAGAGCGCTTGGGATTTGGAATTATGTCATAGACCGGATGAAGTCGGCCTGTGGTCCCTTCGTTTGCCTGCCCTTCCCCGTGGCTTGCGAACAAACGTATAAATGATGTATCACTCTCCAAGAGATGCCCGTACTCACCTTGACGAATCTCAGACTCGTGGTCCATCGCGACAAGACAGTATATTGGCAGCCATCTGTCTGTTGAAGCTTTCAACCCCATGATCTCCTTTAAACCAAGCAAGCTCTGCTCGCCGAAGCAAGCGGCACAAGTCAGCCACGCCGTGGCACCATTTGTGTGCCAAGTCCACGCTGCCCGACTCGGGCCCCTTGCATCCATCCGTCTAGCGGCGATTAGCCATCAGGGCTGCGCCTCTC
Organism: Thermothelomyces heterothallicus; assembly: GCF_042370625.1. Taxonomy (NCBI): domain Eukaryota; kingdom Fungi; phylum Ascomycota; class Sordariomycetes; order Sordariales; family Chaetomiaceae; genus Thermothelomyces; species Thermothelomyces heterothallicus. The sequence continues at coordinate 124,441 of NW_027192573.1, read as the reverse complement.
AGCAACCCACTCCGTTGCCTGGCAGACGCAACTTCTCGACAACGAGGGTCAGCCAGCTCCAGGATGTCTTCCCAGCCAAGGAGACGCCTTTCATCCGCCGGACGCCCCCGGCATGGGAACATCCTGGCTACACCGAGGAGGAACTTCTAGCAGTCACTCCCGGGCATAGGCAGCCTAAAACGGTGGGCGACTGGGTTGCATGGAAGCTGGTCCGCTTGGCCCGGTAAGTTTCCTGAACATCACGCTGGATTGTACAGCAACACTGACGATGAGTGTAGGTGGGCAACGGATTTAGCCACCGGTATCGGGCGAGAGCAGCAGGTTGACATGAAGAATCCGACTACCTCAGTAACGTCCCAAAAACCGTTAACCGAGGCCCAATGGGTACGAACCCCGAGTCCTTGTCCTTGATGCACCCGAAGCACTTCGTCATGCGGTGGGGTGGGCGACAAGTTCACAGATGCATTGATGCAAATCGAATCGGGTTGCATGTTCCCCTGATGCTTATTATTATTACCATTAGCACACCGTGCCTCCCCCCCCCCCGGGCGGCCCCCCTTTTTTCTTCCCTCCTTCCTCCCTTATCCGTCGGTTGCTCCTCCTCAAGCAGTCGGACTGACCGCCTTGTGTGTTAGCTTGTGAGGATTATCTTCCTCGAATCAATTGCGGGCGTTCCTGGGATGGTTGGTGGTATGTTGCGCCACCTCCACTCCCTCCGCCGCCTCAAGAGAGACAACGGCTGGATCGAGACCCTCCTCGAGGAGTCATACAATGAGAGGATGCACTTGCTTGTGGCCTTGACTCTTGGCAAACCCGGATGGCTGATGAAGACGATGATCCTTGGGGCGCAAGGCGTCTTCTTCAACGCCATGTTCCTCAGCTACTTGATCTCACCCAAGATCTCGCACAGATTTGTGGGCTACCTAGAGGAAGAAGCCGTACACACATACACGCGCCTGATCCGCGAGATTGAGAACGGCGACCTTCCGAAATGGTCTGACCCCAGCTTTAGGGTTCCGGACATCGCCGTGACCTACTGGCGAATGCCCGAGGGAAAGCGGACGATGAGAGACCTGTTTCTCTACATCAGAGCTGACGAGGCGGTCCACCGTGGGGTCAACCATACCCTGAGCAACTTGAAGCAAAAGGAGGACCCGAACCCGTTCGTTTCCGTCTATGGGGCCAATGAGGAACAACACAAGCCCAAGGCGGCCCTGAAGCCGGCGGGATATGAGCGGGCAGAGGTTATCGGCTAGAATGTCGCTTTGGTCGATCTTCGGGTTCCAACAAATCTGCTCTCACCCAGGATTTTTTTTCTCTTGCGTGCCTACCTTGTTTGGCATTCAGGTTTGGGCGAGATCGGATCGATCCTTAGCGGCGTTCAGGACGGTAAATACATGTAAAATACTCTCTCCTCTCTGGGTAACAGTTAGTACGGCCGCAGAGGTTGTGGGAGGATACATGGATACATTCCACCTCGTCGGGGTGCATAGAATAATACTAACAAAGCCAGTTTAGCTCATCTCGCACGTTCGGAGTGTACATACATACACGCAGCATGCAGCCCGTACCGTACATACATACGTTACTCATGCATGCTTTCTCCGAGCACAGAATGGGCGGGTGTCTGGGTTCTGCAGGGCCAGTCGCTGTAGCTGATGGCGGCAAAACCGTTCGCCAACTCGAGTCAAGACAGATAGGGCGCACCAACGCCGTTCCAGGCAGAGAGATGTAAGCTCTCGAACATGCCCCTTCGTCCTCTCTCGCACCTATTCTGGCGCAAAGGTCAGCGGGCTGGGATCCCACTGACTCGGCCCGGAGTCCTTCGAAGATCTGCCCAGTGCCCGCCCATTTGGCCAGCCCCAACCTAGTGGGTGACTTCAAGTGCACCAGGTCGAGCCATTATTGGGTTACAGCTTGTCCCATGGCCGCCTCGCTGCTTACCTGAGGCAGGTGCTCATTGGGCGCGACGCGGTTGAACGTCGACAGGGCAATCGTTGTGCAAACGAAGAACCTGGCAATCGACTGGGAGGATTCAATCGGGCATCGATAAGTCAAACCTAAGTGGGCTGTACTGTACATAGGTACATACATACCTTACTCCGTACATACATACACCTACGCAGGTACATGCATAAGCTGGGTGTATCTCCATTTTCCCACTGCGGATCGGACTATGCAAAACGGTTTCTTAAGCGAAGGCATTGCAAACAGTGTGCCAAAGGCTGGTTCATGCAAGACCTTTGTTGTTGATAGTACAGGTTCTGCTGGCCGCTCTACTGTTGACGATATTGGACGCCAAACGCCTGCATCCACCTAGGTGATTTATTTTTGGCGTCCTTCTTCGTCGGGCAGTATAATAACCATGGTCTGGCCGCTTGGCTCCCAGCCACACGCCACACGCATTTGTCATTGTGCTCCGTGGATCCAAATCCGACGGAGCGCAGCTTACTTGAAGGGCAACCCTGTTACGTTACCACTGCATCCTTGGGAAGAGTGTCCTACACAACTCGACGCCGACGGTCACCGCCCAGTCTCATGCTCACCGCGTCGCCCTGTAATCTTACTATACTCATAGGTATCTAGCCGAGGTCGGGACACAGAGTGCAGCGAGAAAGCTCTCGGAGCACTCTTGGATCCAAAGCACGCGGCGAGACACGTGGGCGTCGAACGTCGCAATCGAACCTTGCAGCGGCCTAGTGTAAGAGCGCTTGTATAATCTCGATTGTTTAAGAGTCGCTGCCGCTCACGGCAAACATGCGGCCGTGAAGACGACGCGAGGCGCATTTGGCCTGATCCGGCGGCGAAGCGTTGGAAATAGATGGCAGGGGAGAGACTCGGAATGAGCCTGATGATTCCTACCTCGAGAAGCCTGTTGTTCGATGTTTTCCTCGAGTCTGTCGTGTATTTCATGCCAGTATCCAAAGTTAATCCGGAGCCGTTACGATGTAAGGTAAGTACGGGTTGTTACTGCGGAGTGCGGAATACATCAATCATACCGAACCGGAAACGATTCGCTGTGTGGGCGACCCACTCTGCTTGGTTCCTGCCGCTGCCTTGTGAGGAGGCCCGCACCCGGCCCCTCCAAACGCTCTGGGTCGCTGGCGTCTCAGCCCTCAATCCGGAGGAGAAAGAGACGGCGGCTACGAGACGTGGGATCACGAGCAAGCTTCCTTCCCCACAGCCGCGCCTAGTGCGAAGCGGTCACCCGCAAAAAACAGAGATAATTCTTTTTCTCTTTTATTTTACTCCTCTTCTCCTTTTTTTGTGCTGCGGGTGGAGCTGCCAACGAAGCAGCTGCACGTCTGCAACAGCCGGTATCCCAGGCTCGCGGTCGTCGCAGTACAGCCTCACAGCACTGCCCACTTCCCCGGAAGGCTGACCGCAACCGGCGCTTCCCCAGTCTGCCTCGCCTTGCTTCTAAAGACAGCAACAACCACGTACCTACGTACCACGTAACCAACCCGATCGCGGTCCGCACCGACCGATGGACCAACAGCATTCCCAGGACCGTGGGCGATCGCCCTCGGCCACGTCTACTGGCGGGGGTATAAGGAATGCCCACTCGCCGTCGCCTGCCCCCTTCCCCAATCCGAACGAAGCCGGAGCCTCATCCATCGGTCTCGGTGTCGGCGTCGTCGATTCATCGCTCCAGCAGTACTCCGCAACCCAGCCCGATTTCTCGGGCTATGACACCAACGTCGGCAGCTTTCTGAGCAACCAGCAGGCCGCCCCGCAATCCTTCTCCCAACCCGGCGTCGCGAACCCGTCCGCCGTGCCTACCTTTGACTTGCAAGAGGATTTCGCCACTCAGATCAAGGCCGACCCTTCCCCGTTCGGCTCTCCGAACCCCGGCAGTCTCTCGTCGCAGTCCCACCACCACCACCAGCAACAGCAGCAGCAACAGCCCAACCTCCTCGCCCCGCCCTTCGGCGACGGCGATTTCACCATCTTCCCGCCCACCACAAGCGAGCCCCAGCTGAACACGCCGCTGTTTGGCAGCGACGGTCAGCAGCAGCTCGCCATCCCCGAGACCAACATGATGGCTCAAGCGAACCATACTCCTACCCCCCCTCACCTCCTCAATCCCGATGCGCAGCAACAGCCCGGCTCTGCCAACCATTCTCCCCGCTTCAACCAACACCAGTTCTCCTCGCCCCCGGGGAGGCACTCGAGAAATGTCTCCCTCGGCCCTGAGGCGGCGCTCCTCCCCGGTCAGATAGATTGGACGCATGCGGGGCCCCAGTTTCAGGGGCACAGGCGCAGCGCTTCGGAGTACTCGGACGTCTCCTCGGCCGCTCCCTCTCCCAATCTCGTCAGCTCGGACACCTTTGAGAACCTCGACCAGAGCCACTCGCCCCTGCAACACCCGCAGGATGCGGCGCTCTTTCACGAGCTACACGGGCTCGGGAGCTTTAGCATCTCCGATACTGGAGCGCACACCCCTAGTCATGGGGCCAGAAGCCCATCCCACAGCCCGGCGATTTCGCCCCGTATACTCCCTCAGCAACTGCCCGACATGAACCAGCAGGGCAGCTTCTTGCTCCCCTCTCAGAACAATAATTTCGGCCCGTCGCCGTCGTACATGCAAGCTTCCCAAGAAGCGTTTCCTCAACTCCAGCAAGAGAACCAGGATATACAACAGCAGCAACAACAACAACAACAACAACAACAACAACAACAACAGGGGATGCCGGCCCCGCCTTCTATCAACATTGACTTTGCGCCGACCGCCGTTCGGAGCGGCCTCGAACAACCAGAGAGCCTTGATGTCGATTCGCTTACTCCTCCGGAACGAGGTATGTCACTCGGCCCCCGCGCAGTCCGATCAGTCGGCAAAAAGGGGCTTCCGAAGGGGCTGGCGGAAGAAGACTAACATTGTTCGTCACTAGGTCGTCCCAGGGTACAACGACCCCGTGCTGTCACGGATCCGTATAACAACAGCGGTGCGCTTCTAAGCGCCCACCGCAGCGCTTCGGCCTCGCGGGGGCTCTCCCCTGAGGCTGCGGCCGGTGGCAGGCCCGAGTCATCCCGCTCCCTGTCCCCGTTCGACCGCTCCGGCAGCACGGCGGCGAGCAGGAGGCGCCAGTCTACATCGTCCGTCCCCAATAACGTCATGGCCCTTCGACTCGCGGACCCTGATTACAATGGCGGGACCCAGGGCGAGGGTGGTGGGGCGGGTGCGAAGCGTGTGCAAAAGCACCCGGCAACATTCCAGTGTTCCCTCTGCCCGAAGCGGTTCACGCGAGCCTACAACCTCCGTTCTCACCTTCGCACGCACACCGACGAGAGACCTTTTGTGTGCACGGTGTGCGGCAAGGCCTTTGCTCGTCAGCATGACCGTAAGCGGCACGAGGGCCTCCACTCCGGCGAGAAGAAATTCGTCTGCAAGGGAGATCTCAAGCGGGGCGGGCAATGGGGCTGCGGCCGTAGATTTGCTCGCGCCGATGCTCTCGGGCGTCACTTCCGGTCCGAGGCCGGCCGCATCTGCATCAAGCCGCTCCTTGACGAGGAGATATCCGAGAGGATGAGACAATGGGACGAGGGCCAGCGACAGCAGGCGCAGCAAGCCATGGCTCAGGGACTCGTCATGCAGCCACAGGGCATGATGATGACGCCGGGCATGGATCCCAACGCCGGTGGTTACCCAATGGATGCCAGCGGCAACTACGCGCTCCCGCAGGCGCTATTGGCGCAGTATCCCGCACTGGCGCAAATGAACTGGTCTGCATCTGACATGGGTGGCGGTGGCAGTGGGATTGAGGACGAGCTGAGCGGCAGAAGTAGTTTTGACGCTAGCGACTACGACGACGCCGAGGACGGCGGCTATGTCAGTGGTCCCGGCACCGGCTTCGGGCCCGGCGGGATGCAGGAAAACTTCGGCGAGATGGGCTACGCTAGTGACTATGGCGGGCGCTGATCTCCTCTCCTGGATCCGTACTCTTATTTGGTGCATTGGTCTTTCACGCTTCGTGTCGCTCTCTCCTCGGAAGGGGCCGGGGAGCAGGAACGAGATGTCGAAATCTTGGGACGGGGGATGGGCTTACGTTTCACTTCTGACTCGGCCTCTGCTCTTGTTCTTTGAACGAACGGGAGGCGCGCTCGTCTTTGTTTATTGGATTCCTTTTCCCGGCTTATACTTGTTGCCTTTTTGGGAACCAACCCTCCTCCTCTAACAGGTTTGTTTGCGATTCGGCATGGGATAGGACTGTTTGTTTGATGATGACGATTCCACCTAGGAGCTTTTATTTTCTCTTTTTCTTACGAGGTTAGAGCGGCGGTGTCGTCTTACACTTCGGTCAGGCTCGATCTATCACACAAAGGCCTATCACTACGGTTACGGCTTATGGGTCCTGGTTTTTATGGACCGGGTTACAATTTTTATATAGATCTAAGCAAATGTTTGGCGTCTCTTTGCTTCTCAAGAACGATTCCGACCAAGCGAGACTCCATCTTGCGGGCAACTTGGCAAGTCCTCCGTCGTTGACCCGTCATGCTTGCAAAGTTAACGAAGTGAGAGAGGTTTGACTAGTACTTGTGCTCGTTCGGCCTGTTTCCGTCCACTAGAAGTCAATGTTTAAGGGTCAATACCAGCACAGGACGTGGAGCTTGTCATGAAGTCAGTCCCATCACAAAGAAACAAGGCAGAGTTGATCTGGAAACCTAACCTCCAGCTCTCCTCCTGCCTTGCTCACTTGAAGACACTGTTTTTTTACCTGGAGGTATAATTTCCCGGCCACTTTGATGACTATGCGGCACAATGCAAAAGACGCAATTATTAATCATCTGCCGCGTAACGGCGGGGATGCCATACAAGCCATTCCCGTTTGCGTTGTCTACAGCGTTGACGCACTGTGCCGCAGCCAGTGGCCCGCTGCGGCCGATGAAAAACGTGATTCAGGGGACACTAGCCCCCGGGTCGAATGATGTTTACCCAATTGAAGACCGGCCTCGTTGGTGCCAGATGCGATCACGCTTTATTCGGCAGCTGCAGCAGTGAAACACACGGTAACGCTGATGGAAGGCTGGAGAGCAGAAACACAAAGAAGATTTCTAAGCAGGTAAACAGTATATATAGACGTACTGCCAGTTGGTGAACCATCGTGACAGATCAAGCAGCCCACCCTCAGCATTTAGTCACATAGTAGTACCCTTGGTCAAACCAACACCACCCCGTTATACAGGTCCCGCTTGAGCCCCGCATCATCAGTTCTCACCATCATGGCGCCTCCAGCTGAGATCAAGGCCTTGATCATCACCAAGCCTGGGACGGCCGAGATCAAGACCGTACCCCTGCCAACGCTCCCGGACGACTATATCCTCGTCCGTGTCACGGCCGTGGCCTTGAACCCGACAGACTGGAAACACATCGTCATGGGCGAAAACACCGTAGGCACGATTGTTGGCTGCGACTATGCCGGCGTCGTCGAGCAGGTGGGGCCCAAGGTCACCAAGCCGTTCGCCAAGGGCGACCGTATCGCCGGCATTGTCCACGGGTCCAACAAGGTGCGGCCTAACGGCGGCGCGTTTGCCGAGTATATCATCGCCAAGGGCGACCTGCAGATCAAGATACCCGACAACCTGAGCGACGAGGAGGCTGCGACGCTGGGTGTGGGTGTCAGCACGGTGGTGAGTATCCTTCGCCGTAGGGTTCTTGTTGTCTTTTCCCCCTCCTCATGAGACCGCCGCGCTGACCGAATCGCACTCCGCGCGAAACCGGAAAAAAACAAAACAAAAAGGGCCAAGGTCTCTACCAGGCCCTGAAGTTGCCGCTCCCCGGCACGGCCGCTCCCAGCAACCCACCACCCGAGATCCTCATCTACGGCGGCAGCACAGCCACCGGGCTTCTGGGCATCCAGTTCGCCAAGCTCTCCGGCTATCGCGTGGCCACGACTGCGTCGCCTCACAACTTCGACTACCTCAAGTCCCTCGGCGCTGACGGCGTCTTTGACTACCACTCGCCGACCGTGGCCGACGACATCAAGGCCTGGAGCGCAGACCCGGACGCGCTGACCCTCGCGTGGGACTGCCACGCCAGCGACGATGCGGCTCGCATCAGCGCGGCGGCGCTGAGCACGACGCGCGAGGGCCATTATCGGGCGCTGCTGAGGGTCAAAGACGACGTTGTGCGGAGCGCCAACCCGAAGGTGGACAATGGCTTCACCCTGGCCTATACCATCTTTGGTGAGGAGATCGAGAAGGCGCGGGTGTGGCCTGCTGTGCCGGAGGACTTTGAATTTGGTAAGACCTTCTGGGAGCTGGCGAGGAACCTGCTGGCGCAGGGCCAGCTTAAGCCTGCCCGGCCAGACACCAATCGTGGGGGGAAGAAGGGCTTAGAGGGCGTTCTGTATGGATTGCAACAGCTGAAAGAGGGCAAGGTCAGCGGTACCAAGTTGGTGTACACCCTATGAGCCGGGGGACCGCTAGCGATCTGCTGAACCGCTCCTCGAACAAAAAAAAAAGGAAGATGAGAACGGAAAGTGTTTGCGTTAGACTAAACTAAAATAAAAAGACAACGCCTTTTTCTTCTTCTCATTTGTTTGACTTGTTCAGTCCTCGTCCCTTTGCAACCAAAGACGTAAAACATAGGCACAACCATGCTGAAAGGGTATTTCAGCATGGTTATCTGCCAAAGAAAATGCGCACGACAGATGCCTCTGTTAGTTCGGAGACGCCAATCCGCTATGAATACAAGGCATTTGCTTCGCTGGCGGTTAGGGGTTCGCCGGTGCTGTGTCGGCGCTACTGCTGCCCTGGCCAGCGGTTCGGCGCCGCCGCTAGGTCTCTGATGATTTGCTCCAGAAGTGCTTGGTGAGCGCTCGAAAAGCGCATCTTGACAAACGGTTTTATAAGGGCGCCGCACTCGATGCTCGAAATATCAACGAGCTCATAATCGCCGTCACCCGGTCCAGAAACAGGCTCCGGGCCGTCGGCCACCTCGCCTCGCCGCCTCACTTCGTAGCTGCTCCGCACCGTAACACCTCCCTGGGCATGGGCGCAGCACCGGACGCCATGCTCAAAACTCTGAAAGACGCAAGGAATGGCGACTTGTTTGGTCGCCCAGGAACCGACTCCGGGGATGATGGGGACGCGCTCGTGAACAACGAAAGCCTGCGCATTTTGCCCATCAGCGCGGAAGAAGGGGTCGTTTTCCTCCTCCCCAGCCTCCAGAGAGCGCCGCTCGTATCGATCGAGGTAGGGGTTTGGCTTGATGATGGGTTCGTAAGCCCTGAGGGCCGCAAGGACAGCGTCTGGCGGAAGAGAGGCCGGGATCGGCACTCGAGTGATGACGGTGAATGGTTCCGGTGGCGGCATTGCGACAGCTCGTCTGCAACGAGGATTTGACGACGTTCGAGGCCGAGATAGTTTCCCGCGCAAGAAACCTGATTGATGATCTGCTGGGAACTCTTGGAGCCAGACCAATATATAAGCGGTGGGACACTCGTTGTCTGCAAGGCTTTGTTCTTCCCAACCAGAAGGCCAACAGATGGACTGGAAAAGGGTTTCGTAGTGAGTAAGCGGTGTTCTGAATGCCCTGCTTCGTGAGACTAGGGTGTGTCCGAGTTTGAGCTGATCGTCAAAAGCTTAGCGTCGTTGTTTCGTGAAGTGCCACAAGGAAGCCGAGCAGGGCGCACTAGAGTCGGCGGGAGTGGCGCAGCCTTTAAGTGTTGAAGGAGGTACAGAATAGTAATGACTAACCGATGTGTGCTACTGCAATTAGTTTATCGTCTCACGTCATCATGTTCAATATCGTGCCCGGACTTTCATTATTTGCTAACATGGGAAGGTAGCTTGAATGCTTTGGGGACCTGGGGGCCGCTTCAATCACCGAGAGGAAACGAGTCGAGTCCCTGTGCCGTTTCGTGTTCTTGGTGGGGCGTTCCCCCTCGCTTGTGAGCCGACCTTCTCTTTGGAGGGGCTAGCGAGGCACGGGTACCTACGCGCGAGGCCACACACGTGTAGGAGATCAGGTTCCTTACCTGTTACAAAGTTCCATACATGATCTTGCGGACATTATGCACCTAACTTACATATAGGAAGAGGGTAATTACTTTGTGTATGTACATACATACAAACTCTATATGCACGAGTACGGCTTTCAGGCGTCTGGTAATGCTTAGAAGGTGAAGCAATTACTGAATAATCCGCGCATGGTTGTGCTCAATTCCGCCGTATGTATGTACTGCATATGTACATAACAACACGCGGCCGGAAGGAAGGACGCCGGCGGAAGCACCTGTGTCCCGAAAGGCTAGTTTCCAGAGGCAGTTCAGGCACCATCCTACTCAGCGCTGGAAGCGAGTATCTCCGAGTATGACTGAAAGAAGCTTCGCGGCAAAGGCGGGCAATGTGCCTGCCTTCCGTCGTTTTTTCCCTCTTCGCAGTCAGATCCGGCAATTGACAAAGTGGGCGGGCGGTGCCAGTTTTGGTTGCTCGAGCTCAGTACCCGTGTTTATCCGTGCAGGCCAATTGGGCAGCCAACAACGCGTCGAAGGATCTTTCGCGGCTTCAGATGCCACCTCGGGAAAGTTGAGCCACTCGTGGGTTGCTGTCATAACAACAAATTCTGGCGGTGAGTGAAGCACGCAAGGCACGGCCCACTTCAGCTGTACACTATGTCGATGTCGAATAACTAACCCCCAGACTGCATGTAACTATGTACTGCGCACTGCCCCGGGTGGAGCTGGCGGGTTTACAGACGAGCCCGCGCCTCAAGGAAAGGTGCGACGTCCTCCGTAGTGACCCGACGCTGTTGCTACGCAGTAGCTCCGTAACGTTAGTGTATGTACCGCAGTACAGATTAGTGTAATCCGTACTGTACAGTACATACATACTTGGTTTATCCTGAATTTGGCACGCCCCTTGTCGCGGGCGGTCCCTTGAGCGGGCGGGTCCGTCTGCCGACTCAGTGCACTAAGGTACGGGCTATTCCGTTCGCAGTCGCAGTACGGGTTCGCGACAGCGGGGCAACGAAAAAAGTTGGCGCAGTCACCGCCCGCAATGAGCTTCAAATTCGAGGGTCAGTACGGAGTACATGTAATATCCCGCTTCGCTTCTAGCTCATCTCAAAGGCCCGTCCGGAGATTTAACAGCGGGAACTTTGGGATCAAACCAGCATCATCTGGCACCTCACTGCTCGTCTGCTCGGGGACGCCATTTTTGCAAGGCAGCTAGCTCCCCTTGTGGATGGTAAAAGATGGAAAGAGGAAATCGAGCAAAACACACCCTCGCGGTCATCACAGACGATGCCTTCTCCGCCTCCACTGTCGACACTCGTGACTTTGCAGGCGCATGGCTGCCCAGCCTGCAACGTAGCAGTACCCGCTACCGGCGAAGCGCAAAGGCGATTCGTGGAAGCGGTCGCGTGTCCTGCAGCTTGAGATCGGGCTGCAGACGGTATTTTGTGGCCGAGACGCACGGCATAGCTACACGCTAGATGAGATGGCAGCGAAAATCAGGCGAGACCCGAGCACAACGCATGGGTCAGAATGCTTGCCTTGGGGAGGAGCTACCGAGGCTACGGTAGAGCGTCACTACTGCCTTGAACTCGCCGAGCTTGAGTAACCACTCTCGTCGTTTCAGCCCTTTCAAGGTCTAAAAACGCACCAGCCTTGCCTTAGAGGAACGTTCAGGTACGAGATTTGGGACCTCCGCAATGGTGAGTGAATACCTTCCCCCCCTCTTTGGACACCGGTATCGTTATCTCCCCGATGTTCCCTTCTCGTGGCGCAACACACTTCCTTGGGGAGTCTCGTCTGAACGGGCGGCGCATCGTCGCAGCGCGCTGGCTGTGGGGTACTGCGCCGTCAAGGCTGGTCCAGTGGGATCTACGCCGAGACATGGAAAGGAGTTCCGGTAAGAGAGTACGGATTACTCTCGTTCATCAATCACCGTCTGTCCCACCAAAAGCCGTTGAGACAAGGGAAAATAGCTTGTCGTAGAGACATGCTTGCAGCACGCTCCGAGGTACCTCTGTCTCGAAAAGTGAAAGAACTAGTTTCGATGACGAGGCACTCGTCGAATCTACAAATAAGTTACGGTCCCGGCTGACAGCCCAAACATCTGGTGTGCCAAGTCGGCCATCCCAACCCGAAGCTCTGAGATCCCCACACATCCTGGCCCGCGCTAGCCAATGGAAACCCCTGCGCCCAGCCATCCGCAAAAGATTGCCCCGCCGAAGATTGGTGACAGGGAAGCAAGCTTGGTCGGTATTTACCCCACATGACACAGCTGGTAGACGTTAGTCTCGAAAGTACTACAGTACATGAAGGTGGGATGTTGGCAGGGATGGGATGAGGAGAAAGAGCAGAGGGAAGGCTGGCTTCTGAGCTCTCAGACGGACGGATTCCCCGGCTGTCACTCATCTGGTCCCATATCCAAAACAACCACACTACAAACTAGATACTTCGCCATTATACCGCAGTGTTTGAACCGTGCTGTAACGTCGGGAACCCTGCAGCGCTTCCAAACCCGTTGCTGCTGGCCGTTGAAGCTTGCAGGACCCAGGGAGTGGCGTGTACGGCAGGGTCCTCTCGGCCGTGCATGAAGGCCTGGTTAGGTGACCTCCGCCTTATTGTTTGACGATCGGGCTGCTCCCGGCCACTCACGGAGCAGTCTTTCCTCTCCTTTTTTTGACTCTTACCCCCTCATTTCTTGTTTCCCCTCCCCCCCCCCCCCGGGCGCCCTTTTGGTTTTGTTAGTCCCTCTGCCCGTCCCAGCCTCCCAAGGCAAGCGGGCAACCGATTCTATCTGGACCTACCCTATCGGCAGTGTGGTGGCACGGCACAGCTAGCCTTGGAACAAGACACCAATCCCCATCCCCTCGGCGCGCGTTTTGCCAGATCGCGCTCGACCATTGGTCCCCAGACACACAGCCCTCTGCTGCGGGCGACGAATCCCTTTTTTTTCCTTCACAGCAGCAAGGGGGGCATTGCACCCGCGAAGGCGCACACTCTGATGAAGCGGTCTAAGGGCCTTGGGAGAAATTCCTGAGAACTGCAGCATCCCAAGCCTGATATTCAATCTGCGAGCGTGGCCAATCCTTCATGCGAACAGCCTGCGGCTCCGGAGAACGGTTTGCCTCGAATCCGCTCATCATCAAGGCTGTGCTTCACATGCAGATCCATCGCACTCCCGATTTGAATCTATCGGCCCTCGACTGACCGCCAGAACACCGCAGCACCACATGTCTCTAAAGAAGTGACCGGCCCTAGTATCAACTCGTTCGGTTGTCACAATGGCCACGGCCGAGGTCTTGAACCTGCTCGATACCTGGCCGGGCCGCTCCATCCACGGTTTTCCAGGGACCGGGCCTTCACCAAAGACGATTCGGTCGAATGGACGCGTCGAACATTTCTCGGATGGGGCCAGCCTGGTCTCTCAACTGAACTTTATTTCGCAATTGTGGATAGAGCTATGTGCCACTTCCAAGGTAAGGATCGAGAGTTCCTATTTCAAGCGTGTCTGTTCCTCAGCGTCTTGAGCCAGCAAATGCCCATGAGAACACGGGTTCTTCCAGAGACGAGTCCTGTCTCTGATCATATTTTAGTGCCATGTGGAAGGTATCTGGGTGACTAGGATCACGTTGAGCACGAAGAGCCAGAGGGAATCTGGAAGCCTCACACTCGCAACTACTGACAGGCTGACCACAGGCGATACAACCTCTCTTTCATGGACCCCTGACCCTCCCAGACATCTCCCCGAGATGGACTCGTCTTCTTCCGTCCGAGCAGGGTCTCGACTCGCCCACTTCTGGTCTTCCTGACCCGACGGATAGCGGTACATTCGTTCGAAGGCGCCAGTACCCGACCAGGACGCTTTCGGCAGCAACTCCAAGGCATGTACCGCTTAGCTCAAACCCGAGACATCCAAAAGACGATCTTTTCAGCGATCCCACGACCAGCCCACAGATTGACTTCACATCTGAGAAGGGTTTCCGGCAGGCCGCCAAAAAGAAGAAGAAGAACAATGCCCCAGCAAAACCCAACAACAACGCCAACAACGACCAAGCAGATGACAACGCCAAGAAACCCGAGGACGCCGGTGACACGAATAACGGGAATACCGGCGGCGATTCTCCAGGTGGTGATGCTGGCGGTGCCGGCGACGGAGATGGCGGAGAGGATGGCAAGAAGGGTGATGATAAGAAAGAGGACGCAAAAGAGGAGCAGGGAGAAGAGGTGAAAGAGGAGAAGAAAGAGGAGAAGAATGGGGAGGAGACAGAGGAGAAGAAGGAGGATGCTGAGCCCGTTGATGACTGGGCGGCCTTCACGTTTAGCAGCAACAAAAAGAAGAAGAAGGCCAAAGCTGGATCTGCTGCCGACACTGCTCCCGCGGCCGGAGACAAAGCAAACGATTCCGGCCTGCCTACCGTGGACTCTGGATCCGGTGGCTTCGATTCTTTCCAGGAAGTCAAGTTGGATGATAACCCGGCTTCAGACCCTCCAGTTAGATCTACGGAGAAGGGAACCAAAAGCCCATTAGCTTTTGGTGCATGGGGCACGGCTGCTAGCTGGGCTTCTAGCTGGGGCTCAAAACTTTCATTGCCCAATAAATCAAAAGAGGCAATTGACGAGAATCCCTGGGCTGCCAAAGTCAGCAAAGCCACGGCCAGCCTCGGGTTTTCTTTTGGTCTCGGTGACGAGGCAGACGGACTCGAGAAAGGTGTAAAACCCGCTGAATACGAGGCTGCTGACGCTGGCTTTTCGATGGCGGCAGCGAAGACAAAGAAGAAGAAGAAGACCAGCCTTTGGGGGGACCCAGAGCCAGAGACAGAACCGGCCCCCCAACCCCCTGCCCCAGCTCCAGATCCGCCAGCCCAGCCAGACGACGACGGCTTTGCGATATCGACCAAGAAGGACAAGAAGAAGAAAGGGGCTATTGTCGAGGAAACGAAGGTCGAGGAGCCCAAGGCATCAGGTGATCCATGGGACTTTTGGGGTGCCAAGAAGAAGACGAAAGGCACTGTCGATGAGACAAAGCCTGCGAATCCAGAGCCTGAGCCCGTGCCGGATCCTCCAGCAGATCCTGAAACGACCGCAGATCACAATGCAGACGGTGCTTGGGGCTGGGATTCTGTCACGGTCACTAAGAACAAGAAAAAGAAAGGTAAGAATCCGGTCACTGACAGCCCTCTCCAGGATCCGGAGCCAGAACCCACTCCAGAGCCCGAGTCTGCGCCCGAGTCTGCACCGTCAAAGAATGAAGACGATTTCTGGGGCAGTTTCGGCAGCAAAAAGGAAAAGAAGAAGAGCAAAACTCCGGCAGCCGAACCTGAGCCTGTCAAGATTCCGGAGCCAGAGCCTGAACCGGAGAAGAAAGAGGAGGATCTCTGGAACTTCACCACCTCTAAGAAAGACAAGAAGAAGAAGAAGGGGAAGACTGCTGGTGTAGATGTTGACCCACCAAAACCCGTGGAAACAGAGCCTGAGCCCGAGCCCGAACCGGAACCGGAACCGGAACCGGAGCCTGTACCTGAATCGTCTCCGGAACCCATACAGGAAGAGGAGAAAAAGGAAGAAGATAGCTGGGGGGCTAGCACATCAAAGAAGGAAAAGAAGAAGAAGAAAAGCAAGAAGGACGAAACCGAACCTGAGGTTGAACCTGCACCAGAACCGGAGCCGGAGCCAGCCGCTGAACCAGAACCCGAGTCCGTACCTGAGCCAGGGACGAAGGATGACAACGATTTCTGGGGGTTGCTTGGTAGTTCGAAGAAGGAGAAGAAAAAGAAAAACAAGAAAGGACAGCTCGAGGAGCCGCAGCCCGAGCCTGTCAGGGGTCCGGAGCCAGAGCCTGGACCTCAGCCTGATGATGAGGACGATGGGTTGGGTCTTTCCACCTCAAGAAATGACAAAAAGAATAAGAAGAAGGGCAAAGACAAGGTTGCGGAACTCGAACCTGAGCCTGAGTCGACACCAGGGAATGACTCTCTCAATTCGCTAGGCGGCTCCGAGGAAGGCAAAAAGAATGGCGAGGCAGCGCAAGCGCCGGGGGGGAATGACAAGGACCTCATCGACCTTGACAAGCCGGCGGATTTGAAGAACAATGACTTTTTCAGTTCCTGGAGCACAGGAATTGACAAGACTAAGGGCGACGATGGGGAGAAGCCGAACAACGAACTGGCTACAGGGGAGGATAACTGGGAAGAATGGGATAAGAAACGTAAGTCACAAAGTGGCCTAGCACCTGTCACATCAAGCTAAATCAAAGTAACCCAGAGAGTCAAGAAGCCGAGGAGCAAGCTCGTATAGACGAAGAGGAGCGACAACGGAAAGAAGCTGAGGAGCAAGCAGCCAGGGACGCTGAGGAAGCTGAAGCAGCTAAGGAGGAGGAAGAATTGGCAGCTCTCAAGGCCAAGAAAGCTAGCTTAAAGAAGAAGAAGCTGAATAAGAGCGATCAAGAGAAGCTCGACCGGTTAACAGCAAGTATAAAGAGGAGAGCCGACATTAAAGCTGCACGCGAGGCCGAGCAGGCGGAACAGGAAAGACAGAGAAAAGAGGAGGAGGAATTGGCTGCTAAGGAGGCTGAGGAGAGGGCTGCACGCGAAGCTGAAGAGGCTGCGGAAAGGGAGCGTCAGGAGGCTGAGGCAGCAGCGGAGGCAGCGTCGTCCGGGAAGAAGTCGAAGAAGTCGAAGACCAAGGAGAAGGAGAAGGAGAAGGAGAAGGAGAAGGAGAAGGAGAAGGAGAAGGAGAAGGAGAAGGAGAAG